>NC_048225.1:46918529-47015050 GCF_002007445.2 Ailuropoda melanoleuca
AACCATGAGAGGCTCTGGACTCCAGGAACCAAACTGAGGGTTACAGAGAAGAGGGGTGGAAGGATGGGGTAGCCAGGTGATGGGTATTAAGGAGGGCACGTGTGGTGACGAGTACTGGGTGTTATACACAAGCAATGAATCATTGAACGCTACATCAAAAACTAACCAAGTACTGTATGATGACTAACATAACATAATAAAAAACCAAACCAAAACGAAACAAAAAAACCCAAAGTGAATTATGGACCTAAATGTGAAACCTGAAACCATAAAAATCCTAGAGAACATAGGCAGTAACCTCTTTGATATTGGCCATAGCAACTTCTTTCTAGGTATGTCTCTTGAGGCAAGGGAACCAAAGCAAAAATAAGCTAGTGAGACTACAGCAAAATAAAAAGCTTCTGCACAGTGAAGGAAAAATCAACAAACCTAGAAGGCAACCCATGCAATGGGAGAAGATATTTGCAAATGATACATCTGATGAGGATTAGTATCCAAAATATATAAAGAACTTATAAAACACAACACCCCCAAAATGAATAATCCAGTTAAAAAATGGGCAGAAGACATGGATAGACATTTTCCAAAAGAAGACATACAGATGGCCATCAGGGAAATGCAAATCAAAACTGCAATGAGATACCGCCTCATTTTTTTCTGATTTTGCCATAGAAATTTTCTGTGGCTGTGGATGTATTGAGCCAACTTTTTTTATATTTTCAAATTCTTACATATTTAAGGAAGTATTACTTACTTATTAATCTTATGTGTTTGTGGTAGCTAATATTTTCATGATTGTTTAGATGTGGATTTGTGTTAATTTAATGGAATGGATCTCTGTGGGCTTAGCTTGATTTTCATGTTGTAACTGTTATTGTCATTACTATTACTACTTGGTGTATTTTATTTCAGAGAATTTTCATATGTGTTTATATTATTGTAATAAAAATTCACATCGTATTTTATATCTTGCTTTGTTCAGTTAATACTTGATGTACACTTTGAAGAGTATTAAAAAAAAACCTTTTTTACCCAGCTCTATTAAGAAATAATTGACATATAACATTGTGTAAATTTAAGGTGCATAACATGATTATTTGATACATTTATATATTGTACCACAGCATTAGTTAACACCTCTATCCCATCACACAATCGCTATTTCTTTTTTGTAGTGAGACATTTAAGATAAACTCTCTTAGCAACTTTCAAGTATGTAATATAGTATTATTAGCTATAATCACCATGCTGTACATTACATCCCCAGAGCTTTAGTTAATCTTAAAGAAAATGTTTTATTTTCTTAATCCCTTTCACCTATTTCACTCATCCCCCACCCGCCTTCCCTCTGGTAACCACCAAGTTTGTTCTCTATAGTTAAGAGTCCATTTTTCTTTTTTTTGTCTCTTTCTCTTGTTCATTTGATTTATTTTTTAAATTCCACATGTAGGGGTGCCTGGGTGGCTTAGCCGTTAAGCATCTGCCTTCAGCTCAGGTCATGATCCCAGGACCCTGGGATCGAGCCCACATTGGGCTCTCTGCTCAGGGGAAAGCCTGCTTCTCCCTCCCACACTCCCCTTGCTTGTGTTCCCTCTCTTGCTGGCTGTCTCTCTACCAAATAAATAAATAAAATATTAAAAAAATTCCACATGTAAGTGAAATCATATGGTATTGGTCTTTCTCTGGTCCTTTGTCCACTCTTAATTGAATTATGTGTGTGTGTGTTTTTGTGTGTTGTGTGTGTTTGATGTTGAGTTGTGTAAGTTCTTTTTATATTTTGGATATTAATCCCTCATTGGATATATCATTCGCAAATATCTTCTCTTCATTAGGTTGCCTTGTCATTTTGTTGATGGTTTCCTTCTCTGTGAAAAAGGTTTTTGTTCCGGTGTAGTCATAATAGTTTAATTTTGCTTTTGTTTCCCTTACTTCAGGTGACATACCTAGAAAAATATATTTATAGCTAATGTTAGAAATTACTGCCTGTATTTTCTTCTAGGAATTTTATGGTTTCTGATCTCACATTTCTGTCTTTAACCCTTTTTGAGTTTATTTTTGTGTATAGTGTAAGAAAGCGGTCCAGTTCCATTCTTTTGCATGTAGCTGTATAGTTTTCCCAGCACCATTTGTTGAAAAGACTGTCTTTTTCCATTGTATATTCTTGCGTCCTTTGTAATAGATTAATTGACCATAAAAGCATGGATTTATTTCTGGATTCTCTATACTTTTCCATGCATATGTTTTTTTTTTAATATTTTATTTATTTATTTGACACAGAGAGAGAGACAGCCAGCCAGAGAGGGAACACAAGTAGGGGGAGTGGGAGAGGAAAAGTAGGCTCCCAGCAGAGCAGGGAGCCTGATTCAGGGCTCAATCCCAGGACCCTGGGATCACATCCTGAGCTGAAGGCAAATGCTTAATGACTGAGCCATTCAGGCACCACCCCATGCATCTGTTCTGATCTCTGGTTCTGTTTTGTGCCAGTTCCATACTGGTTTGATTACTATAGCTTTGTAGTATATCTTGAAATCTGGAATTGTGATACCTCCAGCTTTTTCTTTTTAAAGACTGCGCTGGCTATTTGGAGTCTTTGCAGTTCCATTCAAATTTTAGTATTATTTGTTTTAGTTTTATGAAAAATGCTGTTGGTATTTTGATAGGGATTGCATTGCATAATTTATTAATCTTATAACTGAAAGTTATAAGACCAATGTCTCTTCATTTCCCCCATCTCCAAGCCCCTGATAACCACAATTGTACTATTTGTTTTACTGAGTTTGCCTTTTTTAGATTCCACATATAAACAGTATCATATAATATTGTCTTTTTGTGTCTGACTTACTTTGCTTAGCATAACACCCTCAAGATTCATCCACATGTCACAGACAGCAGGATTTCCTACTTTCCCGTGGCTGAATAATATTCCATTGTTTATATATACAACATCTTTTTTATCCACTCATCTGTTGATGGACACTTAAGTTGTTTTCATATCTTAGCTATTATGAATGATGCTAAAATGAACATGGAGCTGCAGATATCTCTTGAAGATCTTGCAAAGCCAAAATTTTTAATGATTGCCTAATACTTTATTAGATTGATATCAGTGTTCACTTCACTATTTCCCCAGGGAAGGTTGCTTATTTTCATTTTTGAAATAAGTATAAGTAATTCTGTGATTAACTTCTACTTGGATTTGACTTGTCCATATTTTAAAGTCCTAGAGATACACTTGCTGTCAATAAAATAGTTTTTAAGTTTTTGATTTCCACAGGTTTGAGGTAGTATACAATTCTACCAATTAAATAGAAAAAATACTGTTTTATTGCTCACCAACCTGTTATATATAAAATCACTAAAGACACATATAAAAGATGTTACCTCATTGTTGCTACAAGGAGTTAATTACTATATTGCTATAATTGGAGTTAAATTATTACATTTTTAAACATTGGTTATTAGTTGCTCTTTCTCTTTTGTGAATTATTTATTTTATCTCTTCTGATTATTTAATCTATTATAGTCTTACTGATTTTTTACTTTATAAGGCTTTTTAGAAAAATTATGTTCAATTAGCCAGTATAGTACATCATTAGTTTTTGACGTAGCATTCAATTCATTGCATGCGTATAACACCCAGTACTCGTCACCACACGTGCCCTCCTTAACACCCATCACCTGGTTACCCCATCCTTCCACCCCTCTTCTCTGTAACCCTCAGTTTGGTTCCTGGAGTCCAGAGCCTCTCATGGTTCATCTCCCTCTCCGATTTCTTCCCATTCAGTTTTCCCCCCCTTCCCCTACGGTCCTCTGCACTATTCCTTATGTTCCACATATGAGTGAAACCATATGATAATTGTCTTTCTCTGCTTGACTTATTTCACTTAGCATAATCCCCTCCAGGTCCATCCATGTTGATGCAAATGGTGGGTATTCATCCTTTCTGATGCCTGAGTAATAATCAGTTGTATACATGAACCACATCTTCTTTATCCATTCATCTGTTGAAGGGCATCTGTGCTCCTTCCACAGTTTGGCTATTGTGGACATTGCTGCTATGAACATTGGGGTGCAGGTGCCCCTTCTATTCCCTACATCTATACCTTTGGAGTAAACACCCAGTAGAGCAATTGCTGGGTCATAGGGTAGCTCTATTTTGAACTTTGTGAGGAACCTCCATAGTATTTTCCTAAGTGGCTATACCAACTTGCATTCCCACCAACAGTGTAAGAGGGTTCTCCATACCCTCTCCAACATCTGTTGTTTCCTACCTTGTTAATTTTTGTCATTCTAACTAGTATAAGGTGGTATCTCAATGTGGTTTTGAATTGAATTTCCCTGATGGCTAATGATGTCAAACATTTTCTCATGTGTCTGTTAGCCATTCGTATGTCTTCTTTGGAGAAGTGTCTGTTCATGTCTTCTGCCCATTTGTTGACTGGATTACTTGTTTTTTGGGATATTGAGTTTGAGTCATTCTTTATAGACCTTGGATACCAGCCTTTTATATATGATAAAGTTATTTCCCTGGATTATTGTTGTTGCAAGTTTATTTTCTTTTTAATATTTGTTACTAATACTTAAAAAATTTAAAATCTTCATCATATCTGTAGATCCTTTCTCCAATGCTAGTAGTTAGAAGCCTGGAGTAGATATTCTTTATGTCCAGGAGCCTTTTGATTTTGTAATGTTGGGGGTTTATGATTTTATCATGGAGAATCAGCTTACACATTTTTTTCTTTCTGCCTTCAGATAGTGTGTCTTAGTGGGTACTACCTTTCATTCATATTTCAGAGCACCAGTTTCTTAGAGAATAAACAATTTAAATTTTATATTAAAATGTTAAGAAGCACATAAAAGCCCCAAACAATGGCAAAGATTTAATGCATAATTTAAAAGAATTTTATACAAAAATAATTGAAAAGGTAGCTGTGATTTTAAACTGTTTGGCCGTGTGCTTTATTACTACACTTCACAGAAGCTAAGGAAACACAGCTAGGTTGTGTATTCTGGTTCCAAAACCTATAAGCTTCTTCTGTGCCTTTTTGCTTTTGTGATCAGAGAACTTTATTTTATTATCATTGTTATAGTAATGTGGATTAAATAACAATTAAAATTCATTGAGACTCTATGATGTGCTCTGTACTTTTCTAGGTGCTGGTGATAGAAACATAAATATTTGGAGTTTATATTTGAAGGAATTGCATAATATAATAAGGAAAGATTTGATAAGTCCTTTGAAATCCTCTTTCTCTTTTTTAAATAAAGAAAGAGTATAGAAAACATTGTGTCAAGGAGAATCTGAATTTAAATAAATATGACTGAAAAATTCTTTAATATAGTAGTTAGAAAATCTTGATGCTGATGAAAGACAACCCCCAAATAAGTCCCCTAAAGATACGTATTTGAACAGAGAAAAATCCATGGACTCTTGAAATTCATTACTTCTTTGCAGCCTGGGAATAACTTTCACTCTTATTCTTAGAGGGGTAAAGTAAAATCTAATATATTAGAAAATATATTAAATAAATAATAATATATATAAATATATAAATAAAAATAAACCTCCCACATTCCAGTAAACTGAATTAAATGAGAATGTAGCTTCTCACCTTCAATTAGTTATAAATAATAACTTCAATCCACATGTCAGCTCAAGTTTCTGACTCATGTTCTCCTCAAGATGTCTACATATCATCAGGGGCTCTGGTTTCAGAGTCTGTTTTATAACTTTGGCCAACATTTTAAACAACCCTGCTGGCGAAATGTGAGACAGTCCACTAGAGAGGTGGAATGAAGTATTCTGGGCCAACCAAAGACACAGATGGGCCTGTTCTCAACTGGCTGGGACAAGGACTTCCTTCTCAGCTGTATCTGTTCTCTTTTCTGTCTACCTTTTTAGCAAGGAGACTGTCTTAGGGATCTTCAGGATGCATGAAAACAAAAGTTACTCAAAGTAGACCAAGAGAAGGAGAATAAGCATAACAATGTGGGAAGACTCACAGAGCTCAATCTGGAAACATGATTGAGTAGTTCCCTGCCTTCCAGTTTCTGCTTCTCTTTATCTGTCTTGTTCTTGTTTCTTTTTCTCTCCCAGCTTTATTGTGGTATAATTGACAAATTTCAACTGTAATGTATTTAAAGCATACATCAATGTAATTTGAGATACATATGTATAATGAAAGGATTCCCCCATCAAGTTTCTTTCTTTTTTTATCATGTTAGTCACCATACAGTACTTCATTAGTTTTTGATGTAGTGTTCCATGATTCATTGTTTGCATATAACACCAAGTGCTCCTTGCAATATGTGCCCTCCTTAATACCCATCACCAGGCTAACCCATCCCCCCACCCCTCCCCTCTGAAACCCTCAGTTTCTTTCCTGGAGTCCATAGTCTTTCATGATTTGTCTCCCCTTCTGATTTCCCCCCCTTCATTTTCCCCTTCCTTCTCCTAATGTCCTCCATGTTATTCCTTATGTTCCACTGGATATCAAGTTCACATCAATTGAAATAAACTTTCCAAATACAAATATGTGTATGTGCAGCAGTTTAAATGCCACTCTCCCAAAGACTTTCGATGACAAGTCGTAGCTGTATTACGTAATATGTACCTAGAGTTTTCTGTATGCCAGGCCCTTGTCCCAAGTGCTTTAGAAACTTTAGTTCTTCAAAACTCATAAACTTATGTGGAAGTTGCTATTCTCTCAATTTTAGAGTTGAGAGGTTATGTGACTTGTCCAAGGTCACACAGCTAGTACTGTTACAGAATTGAGATTTGAACTCAAGCAGTCTGGCTCTAGAGTCTGCAGTCTTAACCATCATGACTTACCACCTCTCAAATGGTGCTAATGGAAGCTTTTTTTACATTGCCAGTTATACCTGGTTTTATTGTTGTACACTGAAATGCAAGCTATTCAGTCAGGTGCCAGTCCTGCATACATCACTATGGAACTTCACAAAACTGACATTTAATGTCAATGCAAATCAGTCTATTACACAATGATGTTGTGTTTGAGGCAGAGATAAAGAAAATACTGTGTGTGGCTTTGTCGGCTATCATTCATCCTTTTATTTATAGCAAATTATTGATTTAGAATTATTCAACACCTATTCATAAAATATTGGTAAAGTGAATTAATAATAATAAATTACAAGCTGGAGATCACTTGTATTTCACCTAGCATGGAGGGTAAGGAATAGTTTAGAATAAGTCCCTTATAATGTATCATTTTGCCATTCCTGTGTAATTTCAATGCAATCCAGAATAAATATGACTTCCATCTGGAACTGAGGCTATATCAATGCCCAAAGAGCATCAAATCTACTGAATAAATATTTTTATTTCTGAGTACATATGTATATCTACCAACCACACTGAAATTAAGAAGGCAGTATGATAGAGTCTAAATTAGGTAGACTTTAGAGCCAGACAGATATTAGTTCAAATCTTAATAATAAGGAATAGCACAGAGGACCACAGTGGAAGGGAGGGGAAACTGAATGGGAAGAAGTCAGAGAGGGAGACAAATCATGAGAGACTCTGGACTCTGGGAACCAAACTGAAGGTTACAGATTGGAGGCGGGTGGGGGGAAGGGGTACCAGGGTAATGGGTATTATGAAGGGCATGTGTGGTGATGAGCACTGGGTGTTATACAACTAATGAATCATTGAACACTACATCAAAAACTAATGGTGTACTATATGCGGGCTAACTGAACATAATAATAAAAAACTAAAAAAAAAAAGAAAAGGAAAGGAAAAAACCAAACCAAAACAAGCAAACAAAAATAATGAAAATTCCCAGGAATTGACAGTTTTGTGATTTCACCTTCCTTTCTTCATCTGGAAAATGGTAATTGTTGTGAAAATTAAATGAGAAAATAATCTTTCAGTGAGAGGAGTACCTGTTAGGAGATTATTTAGCCTTCCTTGACTTCCTTATTTGTAAAATGGAGACATTAGTGTCCATCTTTTAGGTGATTGTGATGACTTAATGAAAAAAATATAGGTAATGTGCCCAGTGTTCATTAATTCCAACCTAGTTGGCGCTCAAATACCTGATTTCTTCCTTTCTTCCTCATTTCTGAACTGTTAAAATACTTCATTTGGCTGAGTGTCTTCTGATAAAAGTGTTTTCTAAAATATTCCGGTTACTTATATATGGAGCAATATATTTGGACAAGTAAGAGTTGCTATGAAAATTCAGGAAGATAAAAAAGGAAGTAATGGGCCAATTTTGGAATTAATGCTAAATCCTTCTAAGCATCTCACAGCAATTCAAAATCTCTTTCCAACTGGTCTGTAATCAGATTATCTGGCATCTGATAGTTGGAGAAGCCTAACTGAATTAAATTCTGTTTACTTCAAAGCTGCTTCACTCCCTCTTGTGTACCTGATTGCAACCACTACTGAAAAATTGAGTAGTTCCATAACTGAATTTGCTGTGAGATTGATTTCCCATGTACTATTCTTATTGCTCATTTCCTACTTCAAGTCTTCCATGAGTGTGAGATTACACACTTGCATCCTTTTACAGGGAGTCCAGGGATGTTAGTTTTCTTACTTCTAGATCAGAAGGTAAAATTTCTAGTGTAAAAAAAATTGCCAAAACTTAGGAAAGTGTTAAAATGGTGGTTATCCACCAATGATGTAAGTTCAACCTTTCATAACTAATGTAGCTATTCTCCTATGACTGGACATTAAAGTTGTTTCTGAATTTTTGCTTTTTAAAATAATGTTGTACTGAATATTTTTTTTATGAATTGGCTTTAAAAAATTCTTTGAGAATAGAGTCCTACAAAAGATATTATTGAGTTAAAATGTATAGAAAACCTTATTGTGATTCTTAGCACCGATAGAATATTTCCATAAGGTTGTTGTTAATACTCCTGACAGTTGTGGATTTGTTTGCTTCACCATTATCTTGAGCATTATCAGTTAAAATGTTTTTTATAAACTGTCAATTTTATAACTGACTTGCATTTCCACAATGGCTAGTAATATCAGCATATTCTCATTTGATTATTGGTCATTTTTATTCCTTTCAAAATTTTATTTTGTGTAAATTATTTTTCTATATACTATATTTATAATTCTATTGAAGTTTTAGTTTTCTTCACGTTGATTTGTATGAGATTTTACATATCAAGATTATGAAAATTTGTTTATAGTATGCATTTAAAATATTTTTTCTGCATGTATTATTTACTTTTTATTTCGGTTTGTTACAACCTGTGATGTTCAAAAGTCTAAAAATTTGTTTGTGGTTAATGTTATCTACTGTTAATATTGTGATTTCTTCTTTTGTTTTATGCTTTAGTGTTATTTTCAACATAAGATCAGATACATTTTGAAGTATATTTTAAATTTTTCAGTGATTTCTCATCTTATGTTTGGCTTTTTAATCCACCAAGAGTTTCTGTTGGTGTATGGTAGTAAAGGTCTAATTTCATTAGGGTTTAAATTGATTGTCTTATTACTTTTTATTGAATTGTCTTTGATTTCTTCATCCATTTATGATCTCTCCTCTGTAATGTAAATAAAATGGGTTGTTTTTAGACTATATTTAAAAAATAATCTGTGCATTATTTATTCACTGCTAACGTATATCATAAAATTTTGATTATTCTCACTTATTTATACTATCAGTCAAACTTTAGAATCACTTTGTGAAGTTAGTGATTGCATCTAAATAGGGAAATGTATGTTTCTCATTTACTTTTCCCCTGTTATTATAGCCAGATAGCTTGCTTTGAGCATCAAGGTTAAATGCAGACCTTCTTTTTCTACCATGTACTTTGATCACGTGTCTATACATATCTATCATTTTGGATTGATCCCATATGAGATGAATCTCAGCCCACTTGAGTCTGTATTACATCAGAGCAGGAAAGTGGGAGGCCTATGTAGCATTGGGCATACACAAATCTTCTTGAGGTAAAAATTTTGGAAATGTCTTGGTAGTGTGTCTGGTGTCTGTACCATGTACATTTTGCCTTCCTTTCTTTAACAAATGAAGAAGTCATTCTACATCTATATTAATAGATCCTACACTTGTTCACTAGATTTCATTCTCTTTTGCCTGTTTGAAGTATAGAAAGCACAAAATAAAAATACCTGTTACAATACAAACTGAGTTTTATTGACTTACTCCATTGACAGGGAACACCAAACATACAATTCTTAAATGGTGTCTTGTTAGGGGAAATCAGGGTATCAGAAGTGGGATAAGTCTTTAGGTTTGTTGAATTTTAAGGTAGGTCAGTCTAAGTGACATGAGGTTCTGAATACAGTTGAATAATTGATTAAGGTAGTTCTTCTGTCAGTATTGCATGACTGGTGGGGTTTGTTGTACAGATTCTCAGACCTCTATCTTTTGGTCATTCTCTAGTGAGGCCAGAGTGTCAGTCTTAAAGTCAGTGTCATGCCAGATCTACACCATGGTCCTGATCTCTAGGTGACATCTTTATCTCAGTCACAGCAGTTCAGAGTCAAACCAGGGTTTGCCCTTCTTGCTTCTTTTGTCAGCTGTTGAGTGGTTGAATCATCTGACATGCTGGCAGTAACAGTTAAGACTCATAAGTCACACTTGACAACTGGAATACACATGAAGAATAAGAGCCTGAATGCTTTGAAATCATGATCCCCAAATACCAAAATCTGAAAGAAAACATGTACTACACTCTCTTTTGATTTGTTTTGGAGAGTCAGGTGGTCCTCACCTTCAGTTTATGTGAATTGTTCCACCTTACCAATTATATTTATCCAAATTCAACAGGAAGTATTGGAAATTACATAGGTACCATCATGGCTAGATAATAGAATGTGAAAGCTATTTAATTATTTATTTGTACTTGGGTTAAAGAGTGTTAGACCTGCTTTCTAAGACTTGAGCGTTAGATACTAGAAGAATATAATTTATAATTTTGGCTCAGTGATAAATTTCTGACCACCTTTTCTAATTTCATAACCTTTATTGTAGAAATTGTTGCTCACATGGTGCATATAAAAAGTAGGTCAGTAATTATTCTAACTCTCCATAGTAGCCTAGAGTAGCTTTGTTTTGAAATTCCTGGGAATGGACTTAAATGAGACATGAAGCACAGAGGTATAGTGATCATGAATACTTGAAAGTTTTGAGTAATTACCAGTATAGATAAGTACACTTTTTTTGTAGTAAATAAATGAGGGCTTGATGGCCGCATAAAATATAGGACCTTTTTGGAGCACAGATTTTGCTGTGAGAGTAAATGTTTAATATAATAGGAGTGCCAGTTATGTCTTCTTTTGAGAAGAAGGTTCTCTAGATAGAGTTGAATAATTCCTGTAAGGATGTTGGAGAATCTCTGAGGAGAACAAGTGCCCTATTATGAAAACATAGCCTCAATGTTCATTCCTATTCTTGCTGGGTTTTTGGCTTCTGCTGAAAGCAGTATAATAATTTTTATAAAAGATTTTTTTCGCTGTTATATGGTCAAGTCCAATTTTTACATGACTGGCTGTTATAGTTGATACCATGGTTATATTTTAGGTATTAGAAGTGTTCTGTGGATGACTCTGAATGTTCAGGTAAATGGTGATTAGATTTTTATCTGATGTACTGGGAGTGTATGGCAAATCCAAGTCAGTACGGCTTAGGGTTATTGTCATCAGTCTGTAAGAATCTATGTTGTACATGTGAAAATAACATTAACATTGTGTGTCAATCACACTTCAATAAAAATAAAAGAATCTTATGATAGAATTGAATAATTATATCTAGAACAAAATGATGTATAAATATGGTTAGAGGAATCTCTTCAAATGGCTATGGTACAGAAGTTCTTTTATTATCAATTTATTACTAAAAATCAGCAAAGTGGCAAGAAATAGAAAACTATTAAAGTAAGAATGCTAGATGAAGGGTAGTATGTTATTCTGTTACTCTGGGCATCTGGTTGGTCTAGTTCTAAAGATCTTGCGTGGAAACTGTCTATCCTATGCTCTTACCATCTTGTTCTAAATAATCTTGAGTTAGCAGTCTCCTAAAGATCATATGCTTCTGGAGAAGTCTTAGGAATTCTCAGTTTGAAGCCTTAAGTTGGGATGGTCTACCCGTGTTCTGAAGATAACTTGTGACTTACAAATTGTAAGACATGTATCTACAGATTCATCCCTTGGAGATTTACTGCTTTTTTATTTGTTAAAAGAACCTGATAATGTTCTTTTCATTGAGGCTCAAAGGCTGTCTTTATCTGATATCCCTTTTGGAAGACCAATTCTTCAGGTTTTAGGTCATGAAAGGATTGCTGGATGGACTTTGAGGAGGGCTGACCATATCTGTTGATAAAACTGAGTGTACTGCATTAGTCCCTTGCTGTATTTTAGCCATATTTACTTTAAAAAAAAAGAGTTTACTCATTTATTTGAGAGAGAGAGAGATTGTGAGAGATAGAGCAGTGGGGGAGAGGGAAAACAGGCCTCCTGCTGAGCAGGGAGCCTGATGTTGGGCTCTATCCCTGGACCCTGGGATCATGACCTAAGACAAAGGCAGATGCTTAACTGACTGAGCCACCCAGGTGCCCCAGCCATTTTTATTTGTATCAAGACAGAGTCTAAGATTATAAATTATATTGCTAGATGCATGGTTGACTTGTGATTAAATAATAGGAAGAGATTGATGAGCTTCAGGGGAGTTGATATTGTCTTTAGGTTAAGGACAGGACCTTGGCTAATAAAATTCAATTGTTTTTGAAAATTTGACTCACTTTAAACTGATGATTTCATTTGTTTTGCTTGAAAAGAAAGGATGCCTCAAACTTAGTGTAATGCCTTGCAGAGCTCTTTAACTACTGTCCCAGTATAATGAGTATGGTTATCATTAGAAAGGTAAATCAGATTTACCAAGTCAAAAACACAAAATACTCTTGCTGTCAAGATGTTGGTCTTTGACAAAGAAAAGTTTAATGACCCCGAAACCAATAATGCAGGAAGAAGAATAAAAAAATAAAATTCCATCTTGAGAGTCAAACAGATCCTGAAGTTGGTGTCATTCATGCCCCCACCTTTACTGTTTTGCTAGGATTACATTTTAGCAGGTAAGACGAGCAGTACAGACATCCTCAGTGATTCTTGCAAATTACCCCCACAGTGTTTGTGTGCAGTGGTGGCCAGGTTGTCCTTAGTGTGTTGTGGATTTTAGGAAGGATCTTAGCAAGGTTCCACTTGAGGTCATCTCGTGCTACCAGTAAGCTAACCTGGGAATGCCAGAACTTATCTCCATATAACTTACATTCATATAGTTTCCAGTATTTGTTCTTCGGTGTTGGGGATGAATTTTGCTTTCTATAATGGTTCGTTTGGAGCCCTTCTAAAATCTAGGTGTTCGAGGCATCACCAATGCAAATACCCTTTATAAGGACTATCTGCTTAACATAATGATGAGCTAGTCTCTTGGTTTCTAGGTCATCCATTTTCAAGATATTTTTTGCCTTTTAGAGTAGCTATTTCCCTTTTCAGCATTGGAACATCTAGAAGTTCCTTGACTCCAAATCATTGTTGATAGGAATACAGCTTATGTTTAGAAAAAAAATTTTTTTAAAGATTTTATTTATTTACTGAGAGAGAGAGAGTGTGAGAGAGAGACAGCAAGCAGGGGAAGGGAGCCAGAGGGAGAGAGAGAATCTCAAGTAGCCTCTATGCCCAGCGTGGAGCCCCACGTGGGGCTCAATCCCATGACCCTGAGATCACAACCTGAGCTGAAATCAGGAGTCAAATGCCCAACTGACTGAGCCACCCAAGCATTCCTAGAAAAAATTACTCTTTCCAATGCATCCCAAGTCAGGATAATTCTAAAGATCTATCATGGGCATTTTTTGTTTTGGGGAACCCAAGATAACAAGGGACCATTCAATGGTTTTATTTTGCAAAGCCATGAACTTGTTTTTGGGTCTTACTCTGCTTTTTTTCTAAGACCTTCTCAATATGTTTGGGCAAATGTTAAAGGCCTGTTAGGAGAACTATTTCCTATTCGAGTATTTGTTTCCATACCAAGTCCTGCTTTTATAGCTTAAGGCCATTCATAAGAGGTGAGAATAGGGCAGCAGAAGCATCTGCCTGTGAATCTATTCTGAATGTTGACTGAAGTTATTTTTCTGAGATCTCTGATGTATTTGCCCTTTCTTTGCTTGCAAGACTGGATTAATATCTAATCATTTTTTACTGAAAATGTAACAATTATAATCCTTAGTTAAGACTACCCCACATTTTGTGCTTTTAAAAATTCCTATTCTATTTGGTGGACCTTGGAGATAACTTCACTTTTGGGGAATATTTCCAATAAGATGTTTTTGTTGTTTTTGCCAGGCTTCAGCATCAAATATCAAATGGATTTATGAGCACAAGTATTAGTTATTATTAGTTATTATAGGTCAGAGAGATTGGGACACTGAGTTCCCAAAACTATTGAAAGTCTTCAGTAAATTTCTACTTTTCCTTTCAGAGTTTGGGGGAAAACGTTTGGGGAAAAATGTGATAATTATCTGTTAGACCAAGGCCAGATCTTAAAATCTACCTGCCAAATATGTATTCCTGTTTCAGTGATCTTATTTTTAAAGGAAATTGTGAGCTTTAGGATAAAATCAGAGGGGGGATGTTGGGTTAAGACCAGGAGAATCTGGGGAAAAGGGAAGAAGATCTAGGTGAAAAAAGTTAGAAATTACTGTATGGTGACTAACATAATATAATAAAAAAATTAAAAAAATAAAAAGGTTAGAAAGGGAAAATTGGGGGACTATCAGAGGAAGAAAGAGCTATTGTAAGATATAGGCAATGAATAGAAGAACAAGATTTTGATGTATTCAAAAGTGAAATATTTCTAAATTTTCACATATTTCATTGACTTTGGGCAAAGAAGCATTTAATGAATATGTATTTATTTAATATCACATATATAGGAATATATTTTGGATAATGTATTTTGCACAATAATAAAGCTTTAATGAAGAGTTTTTAAGAGGTTTTTACTCCAACCAAAGGCAGATGACCACTGATTATTAGAAATTTTGCATCCCTTTTACTCTAAGATGCCTCCACCGTGGGGAATTTTGGTTATATCCTAAGTTCTCCAAAGTGGCACTTTAATTCCAAATTATTTCTGGTGAAGTTGTAACATTTTGTAAGATAGGTACAAGTAGGTATTCAGCCTGGCGGAACACAAACTCAGAGATAATAAACTCAATATGCTTCAGGCACACGGGTGTTTTTTCTGTTTCTTGAATATCCATATTCATTTTTATCTCAGGCCCACAAGTATTTGCCATTTCCTCTGCTGCAATTGCTCCTTTATTTCATTCAGTTTTACATTCACAGGATACCTCCACAGAGCTTCTTCCCTGAACACTGTATTTAAAAAAGTTGGATCTGTTTTTTAATAACACTTATCATGCCTGGTATTTATTATATATGCCTATGTTTTTGGCTGATTAACTCCATTAGAGTAGAACCCTGTTTCTTTTGCATGTTGCTATATCTCTGCCATCTAGAATCACTCTTGGCACGTATCAGGTGCTTAATAAATACTTATCAAATGAGTTAAAAGACAGCCTTGCATAGGCCAGAATTTGCCTGATTGGGTAATATTGCTGCCTAATAACTTATTTCTTCTCTCTTTTTAAACAGCTTTATTGAAATATAATCCACATATCATACAATTCACCCATTTAAAGTGTGCCATTCAATGGTTTTTAGGGGGTTCACAGTAAGTGTAACTATCATTACAGTCAATTTTAGATCACTTTTATCATCTCAAGAAGAAATTGTGTATCTTCTACTATCATCCCCTTATCCCGTTTCCCCCATATTTTTTTTCTGTCTTGACAAATGATCTGAAGGCTGAGTCACCATGGTTAGACATTAGATGTAGCATAAGAAGGGCCTTACACGGTACCTGATGCACAGTTGGTAGGTGGCATGTGTATACCATTCCTCCTCTACCTTTTAATACTCTTAAGAGCCACAAAGCCAGAGATAGCTCTCCTAATTTTCTGGATATAGAAATTGGAGCCTAAGGAGTTAAGAAACATGTTTACGGTCATATAACTGGTCTCCAAACCCTTCTCCCTTTGTGGAAGTAACAGGGAGTGTGTGTGAAATTCACAACTAGCAGGTCCTATTTGTGGTTATGTGGCACTCATCGTTTTGATGCCAGGCATTGATGATTAAGAAGGAGGGTCTCGGGACACCTGGATGGCTCAGTTAGTTAAGCATCCGATTCTTGATTTCAGCTCAGGTCATGATCTCAGGGTCACAAGATCAAGCCTGTATCAGGCTCTGCCCTGGGCATGGAGCCTGCTTAAGGTTCTCTCCACCCCTCCCCCATGCTCATGTGTGCACATGTGCACTCTCTCTCTAAAAAAAAAAAAAGAAAAAAAGGAGGAGGGTCTCGTGAAGGAATGCAGTTTTATACAAAAATTTCAAATAGAAATGTACTTGATGAAGGTGCTACTTTTTACTTTTGCTGTCAATAATGTCAATTTGGACTTGAGTTATAAGAACTGTTTAGAAACCCATTTTTACCCTTCAGAACAACCGTACATCTGTTTCAAACTGAAATGGTGATAATTTTCTGTTTTTCCATTCATGTCTGTATTCACTTATTCAGCAAGTGTCTTTTTGAGATCCTGTAATACTCTAGTTATCTGTAGCCTTTTAATTTGGGGATTCTTTT
The DNA here is from genome assembly GCF_002007445.2 of Ailuropoda melanoleuca. Taxonomy (NCBI): domain Eukaryota; kingdom Metazoa; phylum Chordata; class Mammalia; order Carnivora; family Ursidae; genus Ailuropoda; species Ailuropoda melanoleuca. The sequence continues at coordinate 46,935,239 of NC_048225.1, forward strand.
TCCCAAGGAAATTATCTTTAGGTAATTAGACATAGAGAAAAAGCTTTATGCACAAGGATGCTAACTATATTATTGTTTATAAGAAAGAAAAATAGGAAACTACTGAAATATCCAATAATAGAAAATAGTTAATGGGCGTATTCCTAAATCTAAATATTATGTAAGAACCTAAAACAAATTACACTTAAATACTCAGAAATGCTTAGAAAATAGTGTTAAATGAACAAAGTAACATTGAAAACTCAAATAGGACACTCAACTATGTAAGCGTACTTACATATGTAAGTACACAGATAGGTGACTTGGGGAAGCATTCTGTGGTCCACCAGGCTACATTTGGTCCCTCTTACTACAAGCTTCCAAACCACTTTTCCTTTATTATACACATCACATTTGTAATTACTTATGCAATGTCCGCCACTTCCGCTAGAAGAAAAATTCAGTATGGCAGAGCCTGTCCTTAAGTTTGTACCTGCAGTATCGAATACAGTGCCTTGTGTAACCACGTAATGAAATAGTATTTAAGTGAGTTAATAAATTAATTAAGATGGGATGCCTATATGGTTCAGTTGGTTGAGCATGGGGTTCTTGATTTGGACTGTGGTCACTATCTCAGAGTCCTGAGATTGATGCCTGCTTTAGGCTCCTGGTTCAGCAGGAAGTCTGCTGGAGATTCTGTTCCCTGCCTCTCCCTCTGCCCCTCCTCCCCACACACTTGCTTGTGTGCGCATGCTCAGGCGTGCGCACTCGTTCTTTATCTAGGTCTCAATAAAAAAATTTTTTTTAAAAAAATTAACTGATTAATTAATTAAGAAAAAGGGGGAAACCTGCAACTAGATGAAGTGTTGGCTGCCTTGTAGAAGATGAGTAAATGTAAGGGTTCTGAAGTCAGATATTTTGTTAACTGCCGCTATCCTTGGCTGGTGTCTCTAGGTCTCCGTAAGCCTCTTTTCACTTACTTTAAAATGATAATAATAATATTACCTTACCTTGTAGTGTTGTGGTGAGCATTAGATGAGGTAAAGTATGTGAAGCCCAATGCACAAAGTGTTCAGTAAGTGACAGCAATTATGATCATTATTATTTTTGTTTTGTTTTGTTTTCTCCCCTGCCCCAATTTTCCACAGTGTGCATCTATTCATTTATGATTAGGAAAATCAAGTTTAGAAGAAAAAAAAAACTGGTATATTGCATGAGTCTTCCTCCTTATTTGTCCTAACAAGGAATTTAAAATATGTTGACTATTGATGAAATGTCTTCTACTTTTTGAAAGTATTGTGAAACTTTCTCTTTTCCATGAATCCCTACTTTTTACTGTTTGGAAGGCACCAAAAAGCCCATGTTAGCAAAATCTGGAGACAGTAAATTTATTCTCAAGTGAAAGGTTTTATGGCATAGAAAAATATTTTGTTGAATGTTCCCCACACATGTTCTCATGCAAAAGTTTGTTGAAAATCCTTTAGTCAGTATGTATGAAATACCAAAAATGATAATTTGACACTTAGCACTCCTGAAGATTCTATATTGGAAGAACTTTTCTTTAAATTCAAGAAAATTTAAATTCTTTAAATTCCTGGGAAAATAATCTAAGGGATTCCAGTCAGGAAAATGACAGAACACCTGTCTCTAGGAAAGTTGTCCCCCTCGTGGGTTGTTAACTGTGTCACACAGCTAGAGGCTCATATTGGTTAACATGCACTGTAAAAACCAATTCCTTGTTTGTCTTTATCATCACCTCAAACAATAAAACTTCTGGCCAACTCTAACTCCTTCCTCAAGAATGAAGTTAAATGTTATCTGCACTGAGAAGCCTTTCATGACCCCCAAGCAGATTTACTTCATTTTTAGGTTTACTGTGTTTGTTGTATTTATCTGTTTTCATTAAAAATGCCTCTAAGGCAAAGTATTTATCTTATTATATTTTTGTACCATCTGTGCTCGGCAAAGTGCCTGGTGTGAGACATGGTCAGGAAATATTTATTAAATCAATGAGGTAATGAGTGAATGAAAGATTTTGTAGAGATTTTTAATCAAGCAGGATTTATGATCATAAAAAAAAGAAATAGGGAGAAAATATAAGTCTGCTTAAATTTCTAGGGCTCAGTGCAAAAATTGCTTCTGATCACATGCCAGAAGAGTATTGATCAACACTGATGATTTTGTTGTTTTTTCGTTAATTATAAATGCAGCTTTCCAAGTCTTTAATTGTAGGAGCCTTGTCTCAGTCATCTTTGGGTCCCGTTTCTGGTACTGTGTTTAGATTATGAAAAGCCTTCATTTCTGTAAGTACATTCAGCAAAAGTCCCCTTACAAGACATGTTCCTGATAAAATGGCTCTTGATTTTTAATTCTCAAACTTCATCTCTCATTACAATATTTTCCATGTGGTATTAATTTAAGAAAAACTACATTTAGGGGCGCCTGGGTAGCGCAATCGTTAAGCGTCTGCCTTCGGGTCAGGGCGTGATCCCAGCGTTCCAGGATCGAGCCCCACGTCGGGCTCCTCCGNGGGATCGAGCCCCATGTCGGGCTCCTCCGCTGGGAGCCTGCTTCTTCCTCTCCCACTCCCCCTGCTGTGTTCCCTCTCTCGCTGGCTGTCTCTCTGTCACATAAATAAATAAAATCTTAAAAAAAAACTACATTTAACTTAAATACATTTCAAATTAAATACATTTTAAATAAATGGATGTAAGTCTTGAGTTACATTGTAGATACAGCTGGTAGTTTGTCAGAATCACATGAAGTAGGCTTGTAGTAGGTGCCATAGTCTCTTCCTTGGAAAATTTCTTAGTTTACTGGTAAAGACAGTAAGTCAGCAGTTGCAGTGACCTGAGCCTGGAAGGATGCACTGGGAGTTAAAGGAAGTGGGAGAAGGACTATGTCTCTAGCCCAATCTAGGAGGATAGGATTAGCTAAGCCTTTCCAGGGAAGGTGAAAAGTTGAGCTGCATTTTTTTATGATTGTACTTTTTTATCCAGGCAGAGAAGAAGGAGGAGTTTTTAAGGGAATAAATACATGCAAAAACAAAAAAGTAAGACAGAAACAGATGGTCTGTTTCGGAGGCCTGAGTAGGTCCATATGAGTGGACTGTAGGTTCTATTTGTGGGAATGGTGGAAATTGGGGCTTAGTGCTAGGTAGAAACAGAACAGGCATGACGTTGTATGGCATGATAGGGCATCAAGGCTTTTTCCTGAAGACTGTGGGGTATCATACGGCATTAAGGTGGCACTGGCCTGTAGAAGAAAATATCTGCATTTGCTGTGGAGAAGGAGAGGAATAAATCATTAGAACAGATCTAACAGTGGAATCTGTGACTGTGACAACTGAATAGAACAGAAGAATCTAGGTTTGAAATGCTTGGCTTGAAAGATTGGTTGATTGGTGTTGCTGTTCATTCATTGATTCTTTTAAAAAAAGTTCAGCAAATATTGCTTTAGCACCTGCCTTTGGCAGAGCAGTTTTTTTTTAAATTCAAGTTTTTATTTTAATTCCAGTTAGTTAACATAGTGTTATATTAGTTTCAGTTATAGAATAAAGTGATTCAACATTTCCATACATCACCCTGTGCTCATCATGGCACGTACGTACCTTAATCCCCCCTCGCCTGTTTCACCCACCCCCACCCATCTCCTGTCTGGTAACCATCAGTTTGTTCTCTATAGTTAAAAGTCTGTTTCTTGGTTTGTCTCTCCTTGTGGCAGAGCGCAGTTTTAAGCACTGTGGATAAAATGATGAACATGTTATAGGCTTTCTAGGAGCTCACAGCCTAGCAGGGAAGACAGGAATCTAGACAAATAGTGAAAATACAGTGTGTTAATTGCAATATATATATTTTTATTTAAGTTATAAAGTAGCCTGAGGAATTAGGACAGAATGTTTTCTTGGAAAAAAATGAGAGAGGTGATGATTTTTGGATTGGGTCTTGAAATAGGAATAGAATATTCCAAGTGTACAAGGGGGAAAGTTTATTCCAGGGGAGAGAACACCATGAGCAAATGCATGATGATTACAAAAAAACACAAGTAGCTCAGTATTACTTAGGTGTAGGTACTGAAGTTGTTTGGAGATGGGGCTGATATGCGGTGCTAAGCAGGAGTTAGCTAGCCGTCATGATATGTCTATGCTGACTTTGGCCTGTACCAGGCAAATCAGTGGTTCTTCCCTGGGGCACACATCAGACTCATTCAAGACTTCAAATACATTTCTGATATCTGTACTCGCCCTAGGTTTCCTGAATTAGAAATCCCAAAAGTAAGCCTCTAGTGTATGTTATTTTCATAGGTCTATGGACCAATCTGATGCAGAGCCATGCCAGAGAATGGTAGAATCATTGAAAGTATAAGTCTTTTTTATTGCCACACAAAGTATTCTTGCTTTTCTATCGCTGTGGTGTGACCTACACCTGTCTCAAAAAAATACAAATTGGGTTGTAATGTTTACTGTCCAATCTTATAATAATCAATTGCCATTTCCTAATCAAATTCACCAAATGGATGGAATCTGATGACTATGGAATTAGCCTCCTTGTGGTTGTATCCTTGCTAGAAGTCACATAATATGAAAATGACCATGAATAATTTTTCAAAACCACCTTAGTTATAAAAATCTTCCCAAAGTGTATAATTGAATAATTCAGTAGATTTTTATGAAAGAATCAGATACTGAAGATTGGTACTTGTCCTTTCTATAAAACACATGGAAGTCAATATTTATCTAGAATGAGAAAAAGATTAACAACAAATTACGGTATTGAAAAAGCTGATAAGAATTTCATCACAAAACTCAGAAATAGATAAAATTTTTCCAATCACATGACATATATAGAAAAGAAGGAAGTCTTTTCATATGCAGCAACATGGATTAACCTGCAGGACATTATATTAGTGAAATAAGTCAGTCACAGAAGGACAAACGTTGCATGACTCCACCTATGTAAGGCTTCTATATTCAGTCATAGAAGCAGAAAGTAGAATGATAGTTGTCAGGAGCTGGGGGAGGGGAAAATGGGGAGTTGCTGTTCAAAAGGTGTAAACTTTTAGTTGTACAAGATGGGTAAGTTCTAGAGATCTGTTGTACAGCATTGTGCCTATAGTGAACAATGCTGTCTTGTGCACTTAAAAATTGTGAGCAGGTAGGGGTGCCTGGGTGGCTCAGTTGATTAAGCAACTGCCTTCAGCTCAGGTCATGATCCCAGGGTCCTGGGATCGAGCCCCGCATCAGGCTCCCTACTCAGTCGGTAGCCTACTTCTCCTTCTCCCTCTGCCACTCCCCCTGCTTATGCTTTCCTGCTCTCTCTCTATCAAATACATAAATAAAATCTTTAAAAAAAAAAAGAAAAAATTGTGAGCAGGTAGATCTCATGTTAAGTGTTCTCCCCACAATAAAAATAAATAAATAAATAAATAAATAAATAAATAAATAAATAAATAAAAAGAAATCCCTGTATTTTGAGTGGCATTGTCTTACCCCTTTCAATTTGCTCAGTAATTAGTGAGGGAAATATCTCCATAATGTTTGATAGGGAAGGCAAACAAGAGCAATATCTCTATCTTTTGTTATCAGAATAGATAAGCTACCCAGCCTGAAGACAGGAACAAAATGATGATTTCAAGGAGAAAAATAGGTAATCTCCCTTCCCTGATGAAATGACAGTGAGAGCATATGAAACACTTGGGAGATGGGCAGTTCATGCTGTATCACAGCTTGAGGTTGCAGCAATCAGTTGTAAAGAGCTCTGTAGGAATGCCTGGATTTCACTCCTCAATTCTGAGTGACATCTAAGCTAATTTAAATCAGCATGTTGAATACGGAATGGAGTATATATAGATATTGGGAAAGAGAAAGTGACTGAACTAGCAAGTTCCTTCTGTTTTAATTGCTTTAGGAACTGCTGGCATTATTTGGAGTAAGGGAAATCAAGAGTTACAGAATTATATGACTAAAGAAACTAAAAAAAAAATCATTCAGTTCAGTTTTCTGCCTCCCATTTAAATCTGCTTTCTTTGAACAATCTTGCTTTTCATATAATCCTTAAATTGTAAAATAATACGACTTCTACATGGTAGGCAGTTAACAAGTATGAGTTAGATGAAAAAATACATGAATCTTTTGAGTAAGATACCAGTCCAGTGATTTCCCAGCCTTTTCTTTCATATAACTCTTGTGATAGGGATCCTACTATATTTGGAAAGTTCAGTTTCAAATTTTTATTTCTGTTAAACACATATCATTATGGTAAAGAATATGCATTTTGGACTTCAGCAATCCTAGGTTAGTATCCGCTGCTCATCAATCATAAATAATTTCACAATTATATAACTTCTCTAAACCTGTATTTACTCACCTGCAGAATGAGACCTACCACTTGCTTTGTTGGAAATAAATGAGATGAGTCACATAAAGTACATAGTACAAAACTGTCTTGTGCACTTAAAAATTGTTGGGGCGCCTGGGTGGCACAGCGGTTAAGCGTCTGCCTTCGGCTCAGGGCGTGATCCCGGCATTATGGGATCGAGCCCCACATCAGGCTCTTCCGCTATGAGCCTGCTTCTTCCTCTCCCACTCCCCCTGCTTGTGTTCCCTCTCTCTCTGGCTGTCTCTATCTCTGTCGAATAAATAAATAAAATCTTTAAAAAAAAATTGTGAGCAGGTAGGTCTCATGTTAAGTGTTCTTCCCACAATAAAAATAAATAAATAAAAAGAAAATTCCTATATTTTGAGTGGCACTTGTCTTCCCCCTTTCAATTTGCTCATTTAATTAGTGAGGGAAATGTCTCATAATGTTTAATAGGTAGGGCAAACAAGAGTGATATCTATATATTTGTTATCAAAATAGATAAGCTACCTAGCCTGTAGACAGTGCCTGCTAGATAGTAAATGCTTAGTAAATGTTAGCTTATTATTATTGTTAATAGTATTATACAGATTGCCACTAATCTTTGATCTGTTCTGTGGTGCCAGACAGAACAGATCTAATTCATCTTTCATCACAAAGACTTTTAAATATTGGAAGATGATTATCATATCATTTAAGTAGATAGAGGTAAAGGGGAAAAAGTAGATCTTTTTTTAATTGAAGTATATTGACACACAATGTTGTATTAGTTTCAGGTGTACAACATATTGATTCAACAATTCTATACATTACTCAGCGGTCACCATGATAAGTGTAGTTACCATCTGTCACCATATTACATTATTACAGTATTAAAAGTAGATCATTTTTAAAAAATGAATTTTATGCCGTGGGATTTGATATTTGAACACCATATTTCTCACTCGTTATTTATCACAATAGTTATTATATATATTTTTATTGACATGCCTGTATATAATTTTTTTCTCTTTTACATCATGAAGCACTGATCTGATTCTTGAATAAGAATAAAAGTTCACAGTAAAATGTTCTAGATATACAGAGGCTTTATGATCAGACAAGCTTATGGGTCTATAACTACTTTGTACCATACAACCTTGGACAAGTTACTTATTCTTTTAAAGCTTTATTTTTTGTATTGATAAAATGGTGAGAAGATATGTAACACTGGATTTGTGAAATATTATGAGATAAGTCATAACTAGAATTTATTAACTACCTATTATGTGATTGTTGTTATGCTTATTACAATATATTGATCATCCTGGCATTCTAGTATCTGTTTTACAAGGTAGAGATATATTTTCCAAATATGTAATGAGTGTAGTTGTCAAAAGTATTATTTTCCATTGTCTTTCCTTGTAGCAAAGTTTCACAAGAACTTTTCAATTTCATGGTATAAAAAAAAAGGTGGTATGGTAGAGTGGTTAAGAACAGACAGAAGCTCTGTTTCAGTGTGGGTATACAATCTACCCTACCATGTCCTAGCTGTATGATCGCGATCAAATTATTTAACCTTTCTAAGCCTCAACTTGCTAATTTGTAAGTTGGGGATGATAACACTGACATTTGATAAGATACTTTGAATAAATCATTCTACATGTATTAATAATATATTCTTCAAAAAAAAAACCCCTTAATAGGTAGCATATTAGAGTTCTCCAGAGAAACAGAGAGATGGAAAGAAATTTATTATGAGTGACTGGATCACATGATTATGGAGCCTGAGAAGTCCCATGATCTGTCACCCATAAGCTGGAGGTCCAGGAAAGCCAGTGATGTAATTCTAGTCTAAACCTGAAGACCTGCAAACCACAGGAGCCAATGGTATAATTCCTCATCAGAAATCAAAAGCCTCAGAAGTAAGAGCACTGATGTCTAAGGTCAGGAGAAGAAGCATGTGCCATATCAAGCAGAGAGCAAATTTGCCCTTCCTCTGCCTTTTGGTTCTATTTAGGTCCTCAGTGGATTGGATGATACCCACTCACATTGGAGAAGATGAACTTTTTTACTTAGTCTACTGATTCAAATGCTAATTTCTTCCAGAAACACTCTTATGGTCACACCCAGAAATAATGTTTATCAGCTTGCTAGGCATCTCTTAGCCCTGTCAAGTTGACACATAAAATTAACTATCACCAGTAGGTACCATATTTTATATTTTACCTTATTTTATAGAGTGAAAAACTAAGGCACAGATTGATTAAAAATTACTTAGAGGGGACAGTCACAAAGCAGTTGTATCAAAAATATGTGGGATGTGTTTTTGTGTGTGTGTGGTATGTATGCAATCTACAAATCAATTAGGAAAGCACAAATAATAGAAAAAATGGAATTAGGGATATGATAATACTGGAGAGGATATGGAACTAAAAGCCAATAGGTCAACCAATTTGGAAACAATTTGGTTTTATTTACTTGATTTGAATATTTACATACCTTATATCCAGCAAATCCACATTGAGGTGTACATATCGGAGGGATACTCTTGCATGTGTACAATGAGAGCACTGCAAGAATGTTTACGGCCACTTTTTTTTACAATAGCAACAAATAAGTGGCTCAGGTGATTACTAGCATCCAAGTAGGAAAATATATACAGAATGGGCTGTTGAATCACAGTTAGGGTGAATAGACTATAGTGACATGCAAATTATGAATGATATAAGCAAATATAAGTTTAAGTAAAAAAAGTAAATCCCAAAATATTACTTAAAGTTGATTACTTTTTTGTAAAGTTGAAAAAAATGAAATAAAATATTTTTAGGAATAGTTATAGATGTACTAAACAATATTAAAAAAAGAAAATCAAGACAATATTGAGACACAATTTATTATGATGGTTACCTTGGGTGGGGACAGGTAGGGAATGTGAATGGTGGTCATAAAGTTAGAAATAGGTTCTTGTCAAGATTCTAACTTTTGTTTTGAGTGGTGAGATTAGTTTCTATTGCATTATTGGTAAATAAATAAATAAAGAAGTGAGCCCTACGTGGAATCATGATGAGCATTGTCATGAATGTAAGGCTGTGATTAAGCCAATTCTGTTCATCTAAGGTTCAAAAAGAGAGAAAAAAATATCCCCAGCCATTTGGCTCCAGAACTCATAGTCTCAACAGATGTGCTATGTTTTTACTATTATTAGTTATTGCTATTACTATATTATAAAATAAAATAGGTTGCTATAGGTTAAATTAAAGCTATACACCAATTATTCTGAGTTCTAGGAATATAGAAGTGAACAAGACAAACAACATTTATTTCTTCATTAAGCTTACATTTTTCAAAATGCTGTGACCTAATCCCAGACACGTAGACAAAACAGGAGGTCTAATGAAGGGTTTCTGAGAAAATTTCTCTTCCTTTTACAAAGGACACATAAGAGAAGAAAGGGAAGAAGAAAGGGGGGGTGTAAACAGAAGGGAGAATGAACCATGAGAGACTATGGACTCTGGAAAACAAACTGAAGGCGTCAGAGGGGAGGGGGGGGAATGGGATAGGCTGTTGATGGGTATTAAGGAGGGCACGTATTGCATGGTGCACTGGGCGTTACATGCAAGTAATGAATCATGGAACTTTACATCAAAAACTAGGGGTGTACTGTATGGTGACTAACATAATATAATTAAAAATATTATTAAAAAAGGACACATAAGAGAAATGTTGTGTTTATTTGGGGATCTGGGAAATGCAGCAGCATCTTTCAATCATAACAGGAGCTTCATTGAGGGCAAAGCTGACACATTGAGGATGGAAAGAACCTGGGGTTTTAATAATGTTGAGTAACTGAGTTAACCAACCCTGGAGCCCTTTTATTTAAGATTTACATTAATGGTTCCATGAGATGATACATTCTCCCTAGTGATTAAGTCATTTTGAGTTGGCCTTTCTGTTGTTTCAAGTCAAAAAACTGTAACTGAAAAAGAATTTGGGATCAGGGGCATGATATTGTAAGGAACTGATTCTAAAATTTTGGAATTGTTAGAGATAGTTACAGAATTGTGACATTCTCAATATCTGTAAATATCCCCTTTAAAGGGATTATGTAAGTTCTTCCAGAATAATGATATCATCTCCAAGTATAAAACAATGTGGTATAGCATACGATTAAGCTTACTGGATGCAGAAAGACCCTACTTTGCATGATGTAACTGGCAACCATAGTCCCTGTTGGAAAAGCTGTGGTTAGACAAGCTTTAACTGACCCTACTCTGTGTGGCCTCCCATTAGCATTCTGGGCTAAATGAATTAGGGAGTGTATGTGTGCATGTGCATGTGTGTATATGTGTTTCATACGTTCATTTTCTACCAATCACTAGTTCACCTTGTTCTTGGTGCCATGAAAATATAAATATGAAGAAAGACACAGGGAATATAACAGTGATCCATAAGTAACTACTATAAGGCTATAATAGGTTGAGTGTCCCATAATTGGTGCTCTCAAAATACAGTGGTGATTCTGAAGCATGAAAAATCCCATCTGGTGGGGTGCCTGAGCGGCTCACTTGGTTAAGCCTCTGCCTTAGGCTCAGTCATGATCCCAGGATCCTGGGATTGAGCCCCTGTATCAAGCTCCCTGCTTAGTGGGGAACCTGCTTCTTCCTTTCCCTCTCCTGCTCCTCCTGCTTGTGCTCTCTCACTGTCTGTCTCTCGTATAAATAAATAAAATCTTAAAAAAAAAAAGAAAAGAAATTCCATCTGGCTTGCAGGAAAGAAAATGGTTAAGATTCCATAGCATTTTCTTCTCTTAGTTGAACCTCTTGGGCAAGCTTTCCATACCTAGAGAGTTCTTTCTTCACAAAGCAATCCTGGGGAGTGAAAAGATCATGGGTTTATAAATCAAGATAGCACAAATACTGATTCTACAAAGTTGTGCTTAAAATTCTCCATAGTAGTTGAATGACCTTGGAAAATTCAGTTTGCCTCTCTAGGCTTCAATGTGCTCATGTAAAATGGGAATACTAAATATATCTCAAAGGGTGGATATAAACATGAAGTGCTTGGTACATAGTAGATTAGGCAACCCTCCCCCACTTTTGCAACTTATTTTTTCTCTTTCCTTCTTTGGTTATACTTAGTTCCCTATATTTTCCTCAATTTTTTGCCCGGCCTTTGAGGCATCCAAAGCTACACTTTTCATATGGTTACTGATTCTGCAATCAATATGTCCTAACCTCCATTGTTTGCTACTTGGCTTTTTGTTCTCTAATTGTAAGAACTTCTGATACCTCCATTCACATTCAGCTTTTCCCTCTGGTCTTGACATTTCCCTATTGATTAAGAACAACTTTGAGGGCGCCTGGGTGGCTCAGTCCTTAAGCATCTGCCTTCAGCTCAGAGGGTGATCCTGGCATTATGGGATCAAGCCCTGCATCAGGCTTCTCCCCTGGGAGCCTGCTTCTTCCTCTCCCACTCCCCCTGCTTGTGTTCCCTCTCTCACTGGTTGTCTCTCTCTCTGTCAAATGGATAAATAAAAATCTTACAAAAAAAAAAAAAGAACAACTTTGAAGACATTCTAACTCCATCAGTCATCCCCTCAGGTTTCACATGTAGAATGGGTCATCACCTCACTCACTGAATACTTTCTGGTTCTTACTCATTGTTCCTTCCATCTGTGTTGAGACGGATTTAATTCAGAGTTTTGTTTTTCTTTTCTTTCTCCTTTTCTTTTGCATGTTAACCAAAAATTCTATTTGTTGGAAATGGATACTAGATCATTTGCTTTTGTTACATATATACATTTATATATACAAAATTTTTTTTTCATATATACGGAGCTCCGCAAAGACATGAGGCTCCCAAATAGCCAGGCAATTGAGGCTCATGTGCCATTCTGAACTAAAGAGAAGGGGGTAAATATCTGGGACTTTAAACAGGAAAGAAAATAACTCACAGGAGGATGGGGAGAACAAATGAATGGTAAACAAATGTTTGTCATGCTTTGGAGGGAAGTCTGTTTGATGTAAAAAAAAGTTATCTTTGATAATAGCTCTCTTCCTGGTGTAGGCCTTCTATCTGAATTCTTTTAGGCAGCTAAGGGTCAGGTAAAAAGGTATCCTTGGTCTGTTGGGCCTTGATTGTCTTCAGCTCAAAATAATCCATGTGTCAAGGTGGCATATTCTGGGATGGCCTGCCCTGAACCCCATCAACACTTTCCTTTGAATTTTCCTAGTGGACCTGCTCATGTACTGACACCCTAAGGGATCTGGAGGTGATGCTAGCATCATCCAGCTTCACAGAAGTTCTTCCTGATTGTTATTCCTCTGTTCTTGGGAAAAAGTTGTATCTGTTCTTATGAGGTAGAAGTACATAGAGAGTGTCAGAGGAATAGGAGCTAGGGATTATTTAGAGAGTAACAGCATTTGGCTATGGAGTGACATGGAAGGAAGTCTTAGTCATATTTTCTATGAGCTGTGTGTGACCTTGAGCAATTTAACCTTTCTAAGCTTCAGAAACATCATCTATAAAATGGGGATAAAATTAATACCTACTTCATAGGGTTGTTGTAGGAGCAAATGTAGACAGTCTACTTACAATGCTAAGTGCTGTACTGGCATATGAGAAAATTTTTATATTGGCCACAATTATTTNCTCTCTTCCTGGTGTAGGCCTTCTATCTGAATTCTTTTAGGCAGCTAAGGGTCAGGTAAAAAGGTATCCTTGGTCTGTTGGGCCTTGATTGTCTTCAGCTCAAAATAATCCATGTGTCAAGGTGGCATATTCTGGGATGGCCTGCCCTGAACCCCATCAACACTTTCCTTTGAATTTTCCTAGTGGACCTGCTCATGTACTGACACCCTAAGGGATCTGGAGGTGATGCTAGCATCATCCAGCTTCACAGAAGTTCTTCCTGATTGTTATTCCTCTGTTCTTGGGAAAAAGTTGTATCTGTTCTTATGAGGTAGAAGTACATAGAGAGTGTCAGAGGAATAGGAGCTAGGGATTATTTAGAGAGTAACAGCATTTGGCTAATGGAGTCAGAAATGGAAGGAAGTCTTAGTCATATTTTCTATGAGCTGTGTGTGACCTTGAGCAATTTAACCTTTCTAAGCTTCAGAAACATCTTCTATAAAATGGGGATAAAATTAATACCTACTTCATAGGGTTGTTGTGGGAGCAAATTTAGACAGTCTACTTACAATGCTAAGTGCTGTACTGGCATATGAGAAAATTTTTATATTGGCCACAATTATTTTTATTAATGTTCTTACAACCAATATTATCATTTATTGAGTATGTGGCATAGATCAGACCTGGTAAAAGGTGTTACATATATATGTTGATTCATGTCCCCTCATTTAAGTTTGGCATATATGAGAAGTTTTACTATGCAGGAAAATGGGACATTGGCTAGCCAGGGATTTGGGAGTTAGGGAAGATTTTTTTTAAACTATGGGAAGTATGATAACTGATTTAATGATGTAAAAAAAATCCATTAGAAAAGGAGAGACAGAAGATGCAAGAGAAAGAAGGATAATTGAGAACGTGAGAGAGAATAAAATTCAAAGCATATATTAAAGGTGGAAGAAGTGACCATTGCTAGAAGAAAGAATGTTTTACAGTTATTACAGGAGGGAAGGGGAAGTGGCTGCAAATTAGGTATTTTTGTAGATTTAAAGGTATGGAGCTATTGTCAGGTGGTTTCTTTTTTTCTTAATAGAATACAAAATAAGACCAACTACTGTAAATATGGGTGTAGTATGGGATCTTTGAGGAAACTGGAGAATTTTGGGTAGAGGAGGGTCTAAGCTTGACAGAAGAATGCAGTAGCATCACCATGCAGTGCTGAGTTCGGGGCTGGTAATCATGAAGATACAGTAAGAGCAATTTTTCCAGTTATATGATAGTCTTCAACAAATTCAGCTGCATTAGTGAAGCAGAGGGTTAGGTTCATTCAGGGTTGGGAGGGGTACAGAGACAAGGGAGTTAAAGGTATTAATATGAGGTTGAGAATAACCATTGGCCATGGATCAGGGCTGGGGTTTACATGATAGAAGGCTGTGGTTAGAGAGAAAGTAGAGGGTCAGTAAATTGGTGATCTCAATGAGGTTAAGTCATTAATGATATGGGGTTACAAGGGCAAAGGAGCTGGAATACTGGTAGGAGTTTGTGGTTGGTTAGTAAGAGACTGAATTTATAATTTTAGAGGTGATACAGTTTTTTGGTAATGCCATTGTGCAGATCATATGCAAGGTGAGTGAGATATAAACCTTTATTGTTGAGAAGCCCTGAGAATTAGTTGTTTGCCACTACAACAAAAGCTGATTAATATAGGGATTATGTGAAGGACTTAGACTTTCCCCACTGGAGAAGACTCTGGGGTTTCAAGAACTCTGTTTAACAACCACTGGTCCAGGCAAAACTCCTCACAGTTTAATGAAGTCTCAATTTCAGGTATTTTCAATTCTATCAGATATTGGAATTAAAATGCAGATAATATCATCCAGGGATGTCAGGCCTACTGCTTTGTTAACCACTTTTCCTTCTGTGTAAACTCCTACCTAGCACTTACAGAGATAGACACAGTAGGCTAAAGTCAGACTTGAAATCAAATTTTACCTCTTTCACTTACCAGCTATGCAGTGCTGGAGCAGTTATTTTCTCCAAGCCTCAGCATTTAATTCGTAACGTAAACTGTTATGAAGATTAAGTTATATAATTTATCCAAAGCATTGGGTTCATAGTCCCACAGAGCCATTGCATTGTATCACAAGGCAGTGGGCCATAGTTCTTACGAGCGAAGTCTGCCAAGTCTGCTGCCTAAGTTCAAATGTCAGTTTTCATCACTTATTAGCAAGTAGGTGAGAAACAAGATTTCTGAGTTTCAGGTTCTTCATTTTTAAAGTAAGAATAGTAGGGCTTGCCTAACTGGGCTGTAGTGGCGATTAAAAGAATTAATGTTTGTGAAGCAGTTAAAGTCATAACCAGACCATAGTAAGTGCTATGTAAGCAGTAGATCTTGTTATTCCTTTCCCTGCTTCTTATTTGCAATCTTCAGCTTGAGGGTACAGAAAGTTACCCAAAATGTTAATACAAAGTTTAACAACCTATTAGTAAGAGGTTGTTTCCTTCACTTTGTTTAGAGGCAATTTAAGGAATATGTTTAATCAACTGCCTAGTCTCCATCTATTACTACAAAGAATTAACACGGATCAGATTGCTTTTCAGTGAAGAGTGCTTCTGAGCCACGGAGGCCTCTGAGGAGGAGGGTCTTATTTGCTGGGCTGGGCAGCTCCCCATGAGAAAGGAAGCTGCAGTGTAAATATAGTGCATCAGTAACGAGAAGTGTCTTGTTAACTTCTTTAATGGGAAAACCTAGACTAAGTGAGCAGTGCAGATGAGGAAGGGCTGGTGCTTGTGGTGGGGGATTACTGTCCTTTAAGAGGCTGGGGACAAGCCTCAGTGCAATTATAGAGTATTTTTCCTTTCCTTTCCACTCCTCATGTCTTGCAGTTTTTAGATTAAGAACAGCAATTGAGTGTTTAGATCATTTCCTCTTCCACTCAGTGGTCTTTCAATTTTTAGTGCCTTTATCCATGCTGTTCACCTTGCGTGGAATGCCCTGCCCTGTCTGAAAATCTCTTATTTATCCTTCTGAATTCAGCTCACATATCACCTCCTCTGTGAAGCCTTTCTGGCCTTTCCAGGGAAACTGTCTCATGCATAGACAGTATCTCTTCTTGTGCTCCCACTGTTCTTTGTAAACTGTCTTTGACACCATTTAATGTCTTTAGTTAATTAAAGGGTCATCTCTTCCAACAGACCCTGGTGTCCATTGAAGGTAGGGTCATGTTTATTGACACCAGTATTGTCAGCCCCTACGTCAGTGCCTTACTACTACATGAGTAAATGAAAGAAAGAATGAAATTCAGAGAAATAGCAGTGACAGCATCATAGCCTTAAAGAATTTAAGGGTCCTTGGAGTCAGAAAAGAGCTGTACCAGGTGACTGGTGTCTATGCAAGGCTTTGTTTAGCATCTTATGTTTTAATGGGCTATGTAACTAAGTAGAAATCATGATTGATTGTGATAATCATACATGGAGCCAAGCTTGTTTTTGCCTAAAACCCAGCAGAATTTACTCATTTAGGTTAACAACAAGTATTTGAGCTTGTGATTTAGGATCTAATCCAATTTTCTATTTTACAATTAACAAATTTGAGGCTCAGTGGCTAAGTTCTCATGATTTAAATTTCAATTAAAGAGCAATTCTAGAAAGGTAGAACTTGTCGGCCCACTTGAACAAAGCTCTACAAGCTGGTGCTTAGCTTACCTTGACTCCAAAGACAGTTTTCCCAGTGAAGCCTCATGAAGAGTAACTTACACTAACCATGTTAATAGAAGATTGACATGTAAATCAGAATGGCCATCTATTAATTTAAAAGAAATATAATTATAGGAGGACTATTAGCTGGTCAGCACATTTTTCCGCACAGAAATGTTTTAAATAGGAAATGAAAATGATATTAAGAACACTGATTGATTTTTAACACAAAAAGTTACTGAGAGAACTGAGAATAGATTTCAGCTAACCTAATTTCATTCCTTGATGTATTAATTATTAAACTATTTATTTAACCTATTTGTTCCTCAGATGTTTGTTGAATGCTTGGTACATTCACACTGGGATTTTAAAATGAATAAGACATAGTTTCTTTTTCCATTAAGAAGCAGACAATCTAAGAAAAGTAAAGAGAATTCTGAAATGACAGATTGATATAAAATGGGTTTCATAATTTAAAAATGTACAAAGAATGGTGGGTGCCCAGAAATGAGTGATAAACTTCTCCTGCATCGACTGTGGGAGGCTTCATGAAAGAACTACACTAATCTAGGTTTTGAGGCATGATTTGGAGTTCACTAGTTGGAGGTGTGTGTGTGTGTGTTGTAGTATGTGTAAAACTTACATGTGTGCACGGAATGAGAAGTGGCAGTGTTTAGGTAGGGTTGGAGCATATGATTTAAGAATGAGGGTGGGAAGAATAGCAAGGGATAAGGAAAGAGTCAGAGACCAGAGCATGGAAGGTCTTGTATATCCTGATTACAATTTGGATGTGATCAGGTAGATGGGGGGGTTTAAGCTGATGAGTGACATATTCATATTTACATTTTGGAGTCACATCTTTGAAATCCATGTGGAATATGGATTGGAAGAGGGAGAGATAAGAGACAAGAAAGACAAATGAAGAATGAGGAAGCTGTCAAGTAAGAGAGATGATGAGACCTTTAGTTAAGACAGTGTCAGGAGCCTGGAAATGAGACAATTGCTGAGAGTGGGTGGAATAGAACTGAACAGAGTTGCCTTTTGGCCCCTGGCAGAGCTTTGATGAGTCTGAGAAATTGTGAGGAGTCACAGATGGGCAGAGAAGGAGAAATCCTATCTGCCTACTGGTGAAGGAACACCGGTTTCAAGAAATAACACATGGGCTGTGAGCCTGAGAAATATCATATAGGCTGTGAAATGGAAGACTCTTTGCTCATTCAAAAAGTTCACCCCAACCTACTCAAGTCCTTATCAGTATAGTAGAAAGAATAAAAACTTTGGAGTCAGATGAGGATTAAAATCTTAGTACTACCTGGTTTTCTGTGTGACCTTGGGTTTACTATTTAATTCTGTTTATCCTCAACATTTTCTTAAAAGCAAAATAGGTACAAAACATTCTTCTCAGCATTATACTAAGTGAAATGAGTCAGAGAGAGGAATGCTGTATTATCTCACATATATGTGGAATCTTAAAAAAAAAAGCAATAGAAAACAACCTCATAACACAGAGAACCAATTGGTAGTTTCCTGAGGCAGGGGATGGTGTGGGAGAAATGAGTGAAGGGGGTTAAGAGCTACAAACTTCCAGTCTTAAGATAAATATGTTTTGAGGATAACATGATGATTATAATTAATAATACTGTACAGTATATTTGAAGTTCTAGGAAAGTAGATCTTTAAAGTTTTCATCATAAGAAACAAACTTTTACAACTATGTGTGTTATGGATATTAACTAAACTTATTGTGGCAATCATTTTACAATATATACAAATATTGAGTCATTATGTTGCACACCTGAAATGAATAAATGTTTAATGTCAATTATATGTCAATTAAAAAAATTCTTCCTCACATACTTATTGAAAAGACTAAATAATGTTATAGTGTATAAAATTTGCCTATCAAAGTGGTGGGCCTGTAGTGAGGGGTCTCAAAACCATTCATTTATTTTCTTTATTCTGTGATTCCCAACAATCAAGAAGGGAAAGAGTGGAGAGGAAGCCAGGTGGGCGTCTGGAAACTTCCTCATTTCATCAGGCCATGGAATGTGGTGGTAAAAACCCTGGACTAAGAGGGAGAAAGCCTGCTTGCCAGTCTCACCCAACCCCCAATTCGGCCTCCTTACTTTCAATTTATGCAAGGCAGCCACACTGATCTTGAATGTCTGAATGACAAGTAAGTCAGAATCTGGTAATTTCTGAGGCTAAGTTTAGGTAGCAGTGGTGCATTTAATTTTGTTCCTAGGGTCACTGGGCATCCCAAGGACACTTAAATTACTAGTCATAGAGAACAAAGGCAGTATAGAAGAAAGGAAAAAACATAAAGGACATCTCCTGTTTGAAAGGCTTTTCCATATGAAATTCAGCCCAGTACAGTAAAGTTTAATGGAACAACTGTGTGTTAGGTGCTGGAGCCTAGATAAAGGACAGCAACACAAAGTCTTTGCAGAGAGAAGTTTACAGTTCAGTGAATATTCTCAGGCCTCAATACCACAGGCCTTTGACTCCACTTTCCTCTCGCTTTTGTATAGAAATAGGCTTCAGAGTTAAAGCATGCTGGCTAAGGTGCTGGAGTTTCAGGCTGCTGACCACATGTCATTATGACAAAAGCAGAGGGAAAACGAATTTTCCACTACTGAATTTCTTTTTTTTTAAAGATTTTTTACTTATTCAACAGAGATAGAGACAGCCAGTGAGAGAGGGAACACAAGCAGGGGGAGTGGGAGAGGAAGAAGCAGGCTCATAGCGGAGGAGCCTGATGTGGGGCTCGATCCCAGAATGCCAGGATCACACCCTGAGCCGAAGGCAGACGCTTAACCGCTGTGCCACCCAGGCACCCCTCCACTACTGAATTTCTTAGACTGACACTGGATTTTCAAGATACATACCCTCCGAGAAGAGATGATGTGACTCTTGNCCCGCTACTGAATTTCTTAGACTGACACTGGATTTTCAAGATACATACCCTCCGAGAAGAGATGATGTGACTCTTGCTCATTTCAGAGAGCCTTTCCTGGACACGAGAGAATCCTAGTTAACAGCATCCTGGCTCTTTTCCTCTTTCCACTATGAGTTTTACTTACTCTTCTGATGATAAAAATGCCAGGACAGATACATTTCAAGGAAATGAACAGTTTAAAATGTTGTCTGTTTAAAAATTAAAATTAATTTGCCCTGTGAGTCGTGAGTCTCATTTTAATAGTGCCCTGAATAATTCAGGAGCTGCAGTTTGTTCAGAGTTGTGTTGCAGCCTTTGGCTGTCTTGCTTGGGAAGCAGCCCATGCAAAAGTGCTTAGCTTGTATAGAATGAATTATCCTGGTGTCTGCATAGCATGGCATCTTAGGAATATGGTTATGGAAGGTGCAGCTTAGACGATCTTCAAGAATACACTGGGGAGTTTATGCATCCTGATCCGAAACTGTAAGTTTACGTAAGAGAGATGAGCTGGTCCAAGGTGTGGTTGAGGGAGGTGTTACTTATGAATCACCCATTTCTGCTTAAACCTTTTAATTGTCCTTCGAGATTCACAGGAAAATATCTAAAATCCTTAGAATGAAACAAAGGCCCTCAATTTTCTGGTTCCTTGTTACTTTTCCATCTTCAACTTATGTCCTGCTTCTTTGCAATGTGGACTTGGGCTCTAGGGGCAACTTTCAGTTTCTAGAGGCATCCTGCTAATTTGAACTGCTTTCACCTACTGCTTCTTCTACCTGGTAGACATTCCCGCTCACCCTTTTTCTTTTAAGACATTCTTCCCTTGTCTTCCTTGCTTCAGTTTAATTGTCATGGCCTTTGGGAAGTCTTTCCTGAAATTCTACATTGTTATAGGTATTCTCTGCATTCATACAATGCCTTGTGCTTTCCTTTCTCTCAGTACATACTTTTCTATATAACCATCATCTGCTTACAATCTTTCTTCCACTGAAAAAAAGGCTTCTTGAACTCTGGAGATCCTTCTTCATCTGGCTCATAATGGACCCTCTTCAAATGCCTATTGAGTTGATTGGAATTAGATAGACCTACTCCCTCAGCCTCAGATCTCTCTACTTCCCCAAGGGGCAGCCCAGTATCTGAAATTCCATTATTAGAGAGTTTCTGCTCTTGGTCAACTATTGCTATTTCCCTTCAAATGCCCCGGCAGGTGCAGAGCACACCATGGAATCTCAGACCTGGAAGGGCCCCTGAAGACTCTTCAGACCCTCACTCTGTTTTACAAATGAAGAAATTGAGGTCTACATAGAAGAAATAACTCACTCAGAATCACATAGCTTATGAGTGATAAATCCATGATTAGAGCATGGGAATTGTGACTAAAAATTTGCTCCTCATATGGAGGTCAAATTCTCCCACGCTAGCAGTTAAGAACTTTGGGAGTCTGTGTGGTAAGATAATGGTTGAAAACAGGAAAATATTATGGAAAAGGAAAAGCAGAGAAGCCTGAAGACAAATTGCACAAGTTTTTCATGCAAAGAGCCTTTGTGTGTGTGTGAGGGGGTGCCTGGGTGGCTCAGTTGGTTAAGCATCGGACTCTTGGTTTCTGCTCCGGTCATGATCTTGGGGTCATGAGATCCAGTCCCATGTGGGGCTCCACACTACGTGTAGAGTGTACTTGAGAATCTCTCCCTCTCCTTCCCCCTCTTCCCCTACTCCTACCCCTGCGCCTGCTCTTCTCACTCTCAAATAAATAAATGAATAAATAAAATCTTTTACAAACTGAAAAGAAAAGAGCCTTTGGGGCCAGATGCACTTATTGGCAATATGCTATATTATTATTTGTTGATTTATATCACTCTCAAATTAGAGCTACAAGAGGTCAGGAAACTTGTCTTACTTTTCTTTGTATTCCCAATACTTAGCTATTTCCTGGCGACAGGCATTTGCCTGTCTACTGTTAAGGATTTGAAATTAATTCTCTTACACAATCATTTAGGTGCTTCTTTTGTCTTTGTCCTTAGAGATCATGAGGCCAATGCTCTGTGCAATACTAGTTTACAGTATTGCTAGTTCATAGCATTACTAGTACATAGTAATTCTATTACCCACCTGAGGACAAAGAACTAACCCTGAGGGTTAGCTCTTTCTCATTTATCAAAGCCTTTTAATAAACCCTGACAAAAATCTCAGAAAGCTTCAATTCAGAAATATTAAACTAGCAGTGCAGATCCATGGAGTGAGTTGTTCATTTATTTTTCTTTAAAAAATTGTGATCCCAATACAAGTATTTCTTTCTTGAAAACCTTTCCATTTTAATCAGAGAAGTTGCCCCTAAATGTTATATCCAATTTGTGATGCAGATAGAATGAAAACGAACGGGGAAGAAAAGAACTGCTACACTGAGGATGGATTTGTTCTTCAGACAGTTGCTCAGTTCCTCTTGAATCACTGAAGAGAAAACATTTTAGCTGTCATCTCTATTTAGGAAATCACGCTGTGATTCTGAAACCTCTTTAAGTCTAGTCGCAGTCTGAAATAGGAAGCCTTCTTTTCAGTATCCTTTAAAGACTTTGGAAAACAACAAAATTTCATTTTTTTTTGTTAAATAAAAGCATGTATTTCTTAAATAAAACTTGCTCAGACTATAAGAGTCAGTAAATGGTGAATGCTGCTAAAAGCAAAGCGAAGTAAAATAAAATACGATGTTTTGGAATACTTGATCAATTATATACATATGTAAGGCCGCATTAATTTTGATAGTGTTCAAAGTAGAGGTGGTTATGGTGCTTTTCAAGTCATTTTAAACTGACCACAGCTTGGATCATTGCATTCATATCTGGGAGCTATGATTTTTAGAAGGATATAGCATATTCCTGAGGGAGCATGTTCAGATGTAGATCAGGATAGTGGGAGGGCTCAGACGTGGCCATCTGGAAACATTTGAAGAATCTAGACCTTTTTTTTTAAAGATTTATTTATTTATTTATTTATTTGACAGAGATAGAGACAGCCAGCGAGAGAAGGAACACAAGCAGGGGGAGTGGAAGAGGAAGAAGCAGGCTCATAGCAGAGGAGCCTGATGTAGGGCTCGATCCCATAACGCCCAGGATCACGCCCTGAGCCGAAGGCAGACGCTTAAGGACTGCGCCACCCCAGGCGCCCCGAAGAATCTAGACTTGTAAGTAGTGTCCCCTTGTCTGCAGCTCAGCTTTCAGTGATTTCAGTTCCCTGTGGTCAACCTTGGTCCAGAAGCAGATGATTCTCCTTCTAATGTATCATCAGAAGTTAAATAGTAGCTTAATGCTACATCACAATGCCTATGTCATTCACTTCACTTCATCTCATCATGTAGGCATTTTTATCATCTCACATCATCACAAGAAGGCTGAGTACAGAACAGTAAGATATTTTGAGGGAGAGAGAGAAACCACATTCACATAACTTTTATTACGGTATATTGCTAAAATTGTTCTATCTTATGTTATTTTTTAATCTCTTACTACACCTAATTTATGTACTACACAATTTATTAATTAAACTTTATCACAGGTATGTATGTATAGGAAAAAACATAGTGTATATAGGGTTTCAGGCATCTCCTGGGGGTCTTGGAACATATCCCCTGTGAATAAGGGAGGACTACTTTATACTAGAAAACAATCTTCTGTGCCTTTGAAAGAGGTTTTCTGGAAGCATCAATTTACCAATGTTCCAAAGGTAACTTGGAGGTGAGTGGGTTTCATTCATACCCATCCAGTCCTTTGTGACTCCATTCCTTCCTTATCCCCAAAATCTCCAAATTTTGTCAAAATCAATGACCTCTTTAGGAAGACAGCTTCGCTGTACTCTTTTTGCATCCAGCTTTCTCCTTCAATTCCACTCAGATCAGCAAATGTTCATGGAACAACTTCTACAAGATCCTTTGTCCCGATAGGCTGGGAGGTGGCACAAGGGGTACAAGACACAGGGTACATAGAGGCTTGGATTCTAGCTCTGCTACTTGTTTGCTGTGTGATCTTGGAGATAATTTAATTTCTTTGTGTCTGTTTCCTTATAATACATCCTTATGGGGTTGTGGTTAGGATTAAATACAACAAATGAGAATGTGGTGATTTGATATCTAGTTTCCTTTTTTAGTTGGGCTGCTTTTTAACAATATTTATTGGATCAGTGAAAAAAACTTTTTTATTTCTACTTACCTCCTTAAAAAAAAAACCTTCAGAAAGAATAAAAGCATTATGACTCTGCTTCTGTATAATATAACTCTCCTAGTACGGGGTCATTTGTTACAGTTGTTTGTAAACTAGTCTTATCTACTAAGGCTAATAGCTAACATNGAAAAATTTTTTAATTCTACTTACTTATTCTCTTAAAGATACCTCCTTAAAAAAAAAACCTTCAGAAAGAATAAAAGCATTATGACTCTGCTTCTGTATAATATAAGTCTCCTAGTACGGGGTCATTTGTTACAGTTGTTTGTAAACTAGTCTTATCTACTAAGGCTAATAGCTAACATTTATTGGGATTTACCCACTTGTTACTAACTCTCACAGCAATTGTGAGAGTTAAGAATAATATATTACTTTGTTTTAAAGGGGGAGAAGTAGGGGCTTGGAGAGTTTGAGTGATTTGCCCCTGACATGCACCACATCAAGGCAGAGCCAGGATTCAAAGCCAGGTCAGTGTGGCTGTAAAAACCATGTTCTTTCTGCAGCAAGATAGATTTCTGAGTCCTAGGGGACAGAAACTTTGCCTCAAGCCTTCTTATAATCCTATTACCTAGTGGAGTGCCCTGCATGAAGTAGGTGTTCAATAACAGTTTTTTTAATTGGATTGAATTGAGCCAAATGATTAATTTACCAAAATCCTTTGCTTTGCTATTTATACTTCTTGTTGTATATGTCTTGACTTCATAAATAACTACAAAGGCTCATTTCCTAGGACTTACACGAAATCAGGTTATCTATCTGTTAAAGATATTTTCTATCTTTTCAAAGTGATTACAAGAATTTTACAAAAACTTTCAATTAAATTCATGAACTGTGTTAAATAGGACTTTCATGTTTTAAAGACAATTATCATATGGTTTCTCTCATCTATGGAACATGAGAACTAGGAAGATCGGTAGGAGAAGAAAGGAAAAAAGAAAGGGGGAGTAATCAGAAGGGGGAGTGAAGCATGAGAGACTATGGACTCTGAGAAACAAACTGAGGGCTTCAGAGGGGAGGGGGGTGGGGGAATGGGGTAGGCTGGTGATGGGTAGTAAGGAGGGCAACGTATTGCATGGTGCACTGGGTGTTATACACAACTAATGAATCATCGAACTTTACATCAAAAACCAGGGATGTACTATATGGTGACTAACATAATAAAAAATATTATTATAAAAAAAGTTTAAAAGTAATTGAGGTAATACCAACAGAGTAATGCTGAGAAAAGACATATATTATAATAATGATGATGTTCTTTTCAAGTATGAAGAGGTTTGGAAATGGTTTTTGGAATTTATAGAATCTTGTTTATTTTCAAGGAGATTGATATTATAGAAGACACATACCAAAAAATAATTTTAATATTTTTTTCCTATACTGACATGCCTCCCATCACTCAATATATGGTACCACTATACTTGCATTCCTTCTTTTACCAAATTTGGAGGTCATCTTGGTGAGGAAGATTGGCCCAGAGGAAAATTCACTGACTTTTACATCAAACAAGCCTGAATTTTAATTCTCACTCTGCTTTTTGTAAACCTCTTCGATGGACTTCATACATCAGTCTCTACCTGCTCAATATCTTCATGCATTGCCATGAGAATGATTCTTCTAAACTTCAAATATAATAATCTCTCTTCTAGTTGCAAAACCTTTTCTTTCTTTCCATTTGAATAAAGTGAAACCTGGAGTCCGTAGACTGATATTCAATATCTTTGTCAACTGTACTTCAACCTTTTGTTTGGTATAGTGGTTAAAAAGATGACTTTGGCATCAGTCACAAATAGGATGGAGTCCAGGCTATGGACTTTGGGCAACTTACTTAACGTCATTAAGCTTCACTTTATTCATCTGTAAGACAGGGGTAATAGTATCTATCTCACAAACTTGCTGTAAAGAATAGATGAGATATTGCATGTGTTCTGGGATCATGATTATATTCTCACTATTACTCAAAGAATATATGATTTTATTTTTTATTAGTGATTTAATACTACCCAAAAGCCCCATGTTGTTGGGAAGCTGGAAAGAAAGGTGAGTGGTGGGGGAGGAGGACTCAAAACCTCCAATTACTGATATCTCTCTCAGTCCTTTCCAGTTTAAACTATGGCTTTGAATAATGTCCCTCTTTTAAATCCAGCTTCCTCCCTGCTCTTCACCAAGATGTTCTTGAAGTGTGAGTTTGGGCCTGATGTTGCTGTTGTAGCGCCTGGAAGGAGCCTGTCTTCCCATGTACAGGCCCCTTTACTGCTCTCTGGCTCTTCTCTCCACGGCAATGCTTTGGGTTTTTTGTCTGGCCATTGGCATAGAGGACAAAATTTATGACTGGCAAAATTGTAGTCTATTCTCTGGCCTCCAGCAGGGTCTGGTGGTTCTTCTGTCCCCTTGCTAACTCCCCACTTTTCACTGTTACTGAGGATACTCCTGGTTAAGTGTGGTTGGACCAGCCCTTTCTGTAGCCCTCATCTACAGAGTTGCTTTGCTCCAGCCACAGTATACTCTATGGTCCAAGGGGGAAACTTCTGGATTCCTCATGATATTGGATTTGAGGGAACTTTGGAAATGCTCATTCAGGCTCTCTTCTACCTAAACTAATTGTGTGACATTTTACCCCATGTTGTTAAGGGACTATCTTGTGTGTTGCCTCTCACTGCTGTCTTTAAGTTTCAAATGGAGAACAGAGCACAACCCATATTTTCTGCCCCCGAGATGTTGGCTTTTTGACATGCCATCTGCCTGCTTTCCCTTCCTTTTAATAGAAATTCCCAGTCTCTTCCTATACTAGAAGCAGCAAGCTTTTCTTTATGCTATGGGCTTGAGTAAAACCCGGAGTTCTGGCTTCCTTTCCCCAGCTGTTATAAGTGGAAGGGGTGGTTTCTCTATATTATGGGAAAACGTCTGTGATTTGAGTTGATTTGGCTGGGTTCTTGATTTGGGGATATGGGGAACCTACGAACTAGGAATTATCTGGGTTGGCATACAATTCAAAGCAACTTAACTGCTTAGAAAACTGTGTTTTTTAGATTTTCACCATTATTACTTCCCTCTCCTCCCTTGTACACTAAATACAGTATTTTTAATATGAATATGGATTCAATTTTGTTTTATACTTTTGATAAAGATTGTTTATTAAATAGACCACAAAAAGTATTTAATCCTCATACTCTTTTAAGTATATGAAACAAATTTAAAACCAGCAAATTTTTTTTAGACAATGATAATATTAAAAATATCTTACTTTTCAAAAGAATTTATATGTTGCAGAAGCTTTAACTTATTATCTCATTTAATCCTTGCAAGGGACCTCTGAGGCAGGTCTTACTACAATTTCAATTTTGCATGTAACTTACATTAATTTATGTAACAAGGTCACAGGAGTGGGAAATGATAGAATTAGAATTGAAGCCCAGATATTCTGATGGCAAAGTTCACGCTCATGACTGTTATGCTTTATCAGTTCGTATGTGTCCTTTGTTCAAAATATATGCTCACCCTATAATCCATGCAGTGTTCTGAGCTTCTCTTCTCCTGTGTACCCTGAGCTCCAGGCATAGACCACTACTACCTGTCCTTGAAAGCTTCTGATATTTCTTCATAAATGTGGCTTTGTTTAATTTGCAACTCTGTTTGCAATGCCATCCTCCTTGTCCTCACCACCACCCTACATCTAGCTCAATGCTACTTTCCTTTAGACTCCCACTTCCTCAAAAGTTGCAATTAATATTTGCTCTTATCCTATATGATGGTTATTTGTATCTCTGTCAGACTTCCAGACTTCCATAAATGGTATCTAGGTATGTCTGTCTCTCTAAACTGAATAAAGTTTTCTGGAATTCAAGGGTAGCTGCTTCTTTCATTGTTAAAATGAATGGAATCAATCAAAGATAAGCCTTTTCTTAATGTGAATTACATTAACCACTGGAAGAAAAGAGAGATACTGAGCCCCTGATGACTGTAGACAGAACTGGTAAAACCAGCAAATTTCTCAGGTCATTGTGAGAGTAGAATCAGTTGGAAAACTAGCAGTATGACAAAAATTCTCTTCCTCTTGGAGAATGTGAGGAGCAAGTAGATGAAGATATTATTTATGATATTCTTATTGCATGCCAGCTATAGTTCTAGATGCTGAGCATAGAGTAATGAAGCAACAGCCAAGGTCTCTGCTCTCATTGGGCTTACATCTCCTGGGAGGAAATGGACTGTAAACAAGAACAGTATTTGATAACAACAAGTGGTGCTCATAGAGATGGGGAAGACTCACGCAGAACAGATTTTGGGGAAGAGATAGAATTAGAATTTCTATTTTAACCACATTAAATTTAGGATGTTTATTAGATATCTGGTTGAAAGTGAGAGGGAGGAAGCTGAGGAGATATCGAGCTGTCAGCTGAATGTACAAGTCTGGAGTCTAGGGATAAGTCATAGGAAGACATGAATTTTGAGTCACCTGCATGTAATTTGCCTGAAAGCCATGGGCCTGAAGAGAGTATGGGGAGAGGTGAGTGACAGAGTATGACATTCATGACAGAGTATGACATTCATGACAGAGTATGAACTTTTGAGCTAGATGTTCATGTTCTATGTTTTACTGTGCAAATATTCATTTTTCTTTTATTACGGTACATTTTCAGTTAAATGCTGGTGAAATATCACACCAGTCCCAGTTAGACTGGAGCATTAAATGGGAAATGGTACCTGTTGGCAGTTGCTATTAGGGAGAAATTGAGAAGGTAAGAGTGATTTGGCACATTAAGATAGAAGAGGTGGAAAAACAAACACTGTATGATTTCACTCATGTGGAATCTAAAAAAGGCCCGAATGCATAAACAGAGAAACAAAAAGCAGAATCAGACCTGTAAATACAGAGAACAAACAGATGGCTGCCAGAGGGGAGAGGGGTGGGAGGATGGGCAAAATGGGTGAAGGGGAGTGAGAGATACAGGCTTCTACTTATGGAATGAGTAAGTCACAGGAAGATAAAAGGCACAGCATAGAGAATAGTCAGTGGTACAGTGTGTGACAGATGGTAGCTACACTTGTGGTGAGCACAGCATAACGTATAAACCTGTTGAATCACTATGTTGTGTACCCGAAACTAATATAACATTGTGTTACATTACATTCACATTTGTAAATGATACATTTGGGTCAAGTACACCTAAATAAAAAAATTAAAATAAAGAAGCATTTCACAAGTTGACCTATACTTCTAGAAATCTTGTCTTTGGAATCAAAATTAAAGGACCTGGATATTATTCTATTAAAGGAGACCTAAGATTTCTTTTTAGTTACGTTCAAAATGCATCGTATCCCTTTCCTAATTAATATCTATCAATGGTTTCCCATTGCACCTATTTTAAAACCCAAAATCCTCAACTTGGTTTAAAAGCCTTTTTAAATTTCATTCTTGCCACCCCTTTCAGCCTCATGTATGCTGCTCTCCTTCTCATATTTTATGCTGCAGCCATATTGGACTGTTTCTCACTTCCTGAGATGTCTGTACTATGCTACATCTTCTCTAGATTCAGATTTTTACATGCTATTCCATCTATCTGGAGTGCTCCTTCCATTCCCTTCTTCGCTCGGCTGATTTCTTTCATCCTTCAGGTTTCAGCTTAAACATGACCACTTCTACTTAATCAAGGAGGCTTATCTGACTCCCTGAAAGAGGTCAGGTCTACCTGCTGAATACTTCAAGGTACCCTATAAATCCCCAATGAAAACACTTCACATACTTTAATGTTAAATGTTTGTTAAACGCTTATCTTCCCATTATGTTTTCTTCTTGCTTTTATTTTTTTAAATTATAATTCTAGTATAATTAACATACCATGTTATATTAGTTTCAGGTATACAATATAGTGATTCACCAATTCTATATATCACTCAGTGCTCACTACAATAAGTATACTCTTAATCTCTATCACCTATTACCTATTTCATCTATCCCCCCACTTACCTCTCCTTTTGTAACCATCTGATTCTCCTCTATAGTCAAGTCTGTTTTTTTCTGTTTGTTTGTTTCTTCTTTTCTGTCTTCATTTATTTTAAGTTCCACATACGAGTAAAATCATATGGTATTTGTCTTTCTCTGATTGGCTTATTTCACCTAGCATTATACCCTCTAGATCTGTCCATCTTGTTGAAAATGGCAAGATTTCATTTTTTTATGGCTATTATTCCATTGCGTGTGTGTGTGTCTGTGTGCGTGCATGGATGCATGCACGTATGTGTGCTGTTCCTTGAAATGCCTCCCCTCTCTTCTCAGACCCTGCTTTTCAGTATCACCATAACATCATGTATATGCCGTCAAATCACACCATCCTTACCACATGGCATTGTAATTGTCACTTTCAGATTTTTCCCTCATCAGTTGAGCAGTTGGCTAAATGAAGACACATCTTGACCTTAAGGATTTAGTTGGTTCAAGTCTCTTTCTAAGTATGAGATGCTCATAATTAAAGTGCAGTGTGATAAATGCTACAATAGAATGTACCAAGAGTGTAGTGTGGTATATTGGGTGTTATGCACATGAGTTCTGGAGTCTGATTGCCTGGATTCNTCATAATTAAAGTGCAGTGTGATAAATGCTACAATAGAAATGTACCAAGAGTGTAGTGTGGTATATTGGGTGTTATGCACATGAGTTCTGGAGTCTGATTGCCTGGATTCCAGTTTTATTTTTACTACCAATTACCTCTATGATTTCAGGAAGATAAATAACATTCCCCAATTTTATTTTCCCCATCTGTAGAATGGGAATAAAAATATGTACTTCATAGTGTTATTTAGAAGATAAAATGAGATTAGCCTACATAAGGCATTTGGTATTCTGGTTGGAAACTGAAAGCATTCTATATATGTTAGCTATGGTGATTATAAGTGGTAGGTTGAGCTCCAAAAAGCTGGAGTGGAGTAATAATGTTTCCAGGAAAAGTTTCACAAGGAGATAGATGCCTTGAGTTCATTCTCTTTGAATAGTCTGAAATTTTCCAGGCAAAGAAGGTATAGTTGAGAAGGGTGTGAGGAGTTCCAGATGCAAGAAACATCAAGTACATTGGTAGGATAGCAAACTGGGGCAGTCACTCTGGAAAACAGTATGGAGATTTCTCAGAAAGTTAAAAATTGAACTACCTTATGAGCCAGCAATTACACTACTAGGCATTTACCCAAAGATACAAAAATATTGATTCGAAGGGGCACATGCACCCTGATGTTGATAGCAAAATTATCTACAATAGTCAAATTACGGAAAGAGACCAAACATCCATCAACTGATGAATGGCTACAGAAGAAATGGTATGGTGTATACATACGATGGAATATTACTCAACCATCAAAAAGAATGAAATCTTGCCTTTTCAACAATGTGGATGGAACTAGAGTGTATTATGATGAGTGAAATAAGTCAGTCAGATAAAAACAAATACCAGATGATTTCACTATTGTGGAATTTAAGAAACAAAACAGATGAACATAGGGGAAGGGGGAAAAAAGAGAAAGATGCAAACCGTGAAAGACTCTTTTTTAAAATTAAAAAAAATATATTTTATTTATTTATTTGGGGAGAGAGAGGAAGAGAGACAGAGATAACAAGAGAGAGCATGAGCAGGGAGGAGAGGGAGAAGCAGTCTTCCCACTGAGCAGGGAGCTTGATGTGGGGCTCAATCCCAGGGCCCCAGGATCATGATTTGAGCCCAAGGCAGGTACTTAACTGAATGAGCCTCCCTGGTGTTCCACCATAAGAGACTCTTAACTATAGGGAACAGACTGAGGGTTGATGGAGGGAGGTGGATGCGGTATGGGCTAGATGGGTTATAGGCATTAAGGAGGGCACTTGTGATGAGCACTGGGTGTTACATGTAAGGGATGAATCCCTAAGTTCTACTCCTGAAACCAATATTACACTATATGTTAACTAACTCGAATTTAAATAAAAATTTGAAGAAAAAAAAAGAAGCATCAAGTGCAAAGGCATAGAGATATGAGAGAGCAAAGTTTGGGAAGTCTGAAGTAATATTTTGACATGGCTAGAACATAAGGTGCTTGTGGGGTAGAAGAAAGAAAAAGTTTGGAGAGATAAAGGTGAGTGCAAACTCATGAAGAGTCTTGTTAATATACTGAAAGATTAATCCTTGGTTGGGCATATAGTAGGAAGTTATTCAAGAGTTTTTAGCTGTGGAATATCATGGTCAGAGACTTGTTTTAGAAATGAATTCTTGTGTTGGAGCCATGAACTGATGAAGGACTGAATTCAGGAATTGGCAGCACTAACGGGATAGGAGGGATGAGGTTGGATTGGCAAGGCCAACAGTTTGATGAGATAAGGGGTCGAGGGAGAGAGGATGATACCTAGGTTACAGATCTCAGTAATCCAGGTTTTCAAAGAAGCAGAGTCTAACAGACCTCATGCATTTTGCAGAACCTTAAAAAATCACTAGATATGCTGTCAGGAGCATTTTGCTTTCGAGGATGAAAAGGTCTATATAGAACTGCATTTTGTATTGAACAGTCCAGGTAGCTTTTACTCTGAGTCTGTCATAGTCCATTATTGTGTTTCTGCTATGATGCTTGGTTGGGAAATCACCCAGGAATCCACTGCAAACCAACAAACCCTTCAAAGTACTTACCGCGTTAAAGCTAGAGTGACAGGAGAGCGTGATCATTGAACTGCTACTTCATCTTGTCTTTACACCCATACAACTCTCATCCGTGTAGAGACATACCCACACTTCAGCAAAGGGCGAGTAGTCCAGCAGGTCTGTAGCTGCAGTAATGAATCCCTTGTATCTATACAGTATTTTTTAGTTCATATGAAACCTTCACATCTTTTTCCTAATAATTTTCACAACCAGTGTGTGAGAGAGGCAAGCACATGTTCTATTTTGCAGATGGGAAACGGACCCTCAGAGATGTTAAAATTTTTGTCCAGTGTGGCCAAGCTGGTAAGCGATTGAGCTGGCTCTTGCACCAAGTTCTTTGTCTATGGAGCTGAAGATGGNAGGAGACGGACCCTCAGAGATGTTAAAATTTTCGTTCAGTGTGGCCAAGCTGGTAAGCGATTGAGCTGGCTCTTGCACCAAGTTCTTTGTCTATGGAGCTGAAGATGGAATCCCATCTTCGGAGGCCATTTACTATTGCATCACATCAGTATAATTTTTCAGTCTGCTATTCATCATGTACTCAAAGAAATGGTTCTTTTAAAACATTTCTTTATACTGACTGGAATCTATTGCTATATTGATATTATATCCACAGATAAATATATAGACACATCTGAAAGTTATATAGTTTAGCATTTTTAAAAAGTCTTTTGCTTGGAAGTGACAGGAAGAGAATGCAGTGTTTCACATAACGAGGTAGTCTAAGGTGGTTGGTGCTCCCGTCAACAGTGGCTAGATCCAGGGCATTGCAGTAATTCTGCCTTCTGCTCCCTCCCTCTTCTCCTGCCTTCCTCTTATCCCTCCCTTCTTCTATCTCTCTCTCCTTGAT
Organism: Ailuropoda melanoleuca; assembly: GCF_002007445.2. NCBI lineage: Eukaryota > Metazoa > Chordata > Mammalia > Carnivora > Ursidae > Ailuropoda > Ailuropoda melanoleuca. Next base: position 46,968,520 of record NC_048225.1, read on the forward strand.
CTCTGTTTTATTCTGTGTTGGCTTCATTTCCAGGCAGTCTCTTTCTCTCTATGCTTGTAAAGGTAATTTTGAAAGCTAGAAATTTAGATAGCTTTTAGTGTTTAGGATCTTAGCAGTAAAAAACCCCTCTCTTTTAGTATCTATATCAATATTCTTTAAGACATTGATTGGTCTTTCTTGGGTCATGTTCCCTTCTGTGAGAAAATGTAGTTCAGATAGGGTACCCTAATTTGGCAACTGGGGTCAGAAGCCCAATGTTGTGGTGTGGTCTCACCACAGCTGATGGGATGGGAGAGTGTTGCTCCTTAAAGAGAAATTAGGTGCTGCTATTAAGAGACTGGAGATAAAAAGAGGAAAAACCCAGAGATGTCAATCACACTATACTCAGGGATTTCATAGATAAGACATTCTTCAAGAAGGGTAAGACAATGAAAGACCTCCTTTCCCAGCTCTTCTAGTCTTTACTGTGTAACTTTGAGAAGTCATCTTTTTTCAGACTTGGTTTTCTCAACTGTAAAAATGAGGGAAAACTTCCTTGCCCAACTACTACTATGGCTTCTGTGAGGATCTCAGGGAGCCCTCAAGTGCTATGCACAAATACAGTGTCCCCTGAGGGACTTGAGTTCTGCCAGCACATGTCTCATTCCTGCTTTAATCTTCCTGGGCACAATATGTATGTTTAGGAAATGTCTGTGGTGCAGTCATGGCATTTCTTTTTCTTTCTTTCTTTCTTTCTTTCTTTCTTTCTTTCTTTCTTTCTTCTTTCTTTCTTTTCTTTCTTTCTTTCTTTCTTTCTTTCTTTCTTTCTTTCTTTCTTTCTTCCTTCCTTCTTTTTTCTTTTTTCTTTCTGTCTCTTTTTCTTTCTTTAATTTAGATTCATTTAGCGAACATATAGTACATAATTAGTTTTAGCTGTCGTGTTCAATAATTCACCAGTTGCGTAGAACACCCAGCTTTCCTCACATCACGTGCTCTCCTTAATGCCCATCACCCAGTGATCCTACCCCCCACCAACTTCCCCTCCAGCAACTCTCAGTTTGTTTCCTATAGTTAAGAGTCTCTCATGGTTTTTCTTTCTCTGATGACTTCCCCTTCAGTTTTTCCTTCCTTTCTCTATGATGCTATGCACTATTTCTTATATTCCACATATGAGTGAAACCCTATGATAATTGTCTTTCTCTGACTTATTTCACTCAGCATGATACCTTTCAGTTCCATCCACATTGATGTAAATGGTAAGTATTCATCCTTTCTGATGGTTGAGTAATACTTCATTTTATATATATACCACATCTTCTTCAACCATCTTGTCTCTTTCCACAGTTTGGCTATTGTGGACATTGCTGCTATAAACATTGGGGTGCAGGTGACCCTTCAGATTACTACATTTGTATCTTTGGGGTAAATACCTAGTAGTGCAATTGCTGGGTCATAGGGTAGCTCTATTTTTAACTACTTGAGGAATCTCCATGCTGTTTTCCAGAGCGGCTGCACCAATTTGCATTCCCACCAACAGTGTAAGAGGGTTCCCCTTTCTCCATGTCCTTGCCAACACTTGTTGTTTCCTGAGTTGTTAATTTTAGCCATTCTGACTGGTGTGAGGTGGTATCTCATGGTGGTTTTGATATATATTTCCCTGATGCCAGGTGATGTGGAGCATTTTTTTCATGTGTCTTTTGGCCGTTTGTATGTCTTCTTTGGAAAAATGTCTGTTCATGTTTTCTGCCCATTTCTTGACTGGATTATTTGTTTTTTGGGGGTGTTGAATTTGGTAAGTTCTTATAGATCTTGTATACTAGCCCTATATCTAGTATGTCATTTGCAAATATCTTCTCCCATTCCGTAGGTTGTCTTTTAGTTTTGTTGACTGTTTCCTTTGCCATGTGGAAGCTTTTTATCTTGATGAAGTCCCAGTAGTTCATTTTTGCTTTTGTTTCCTTTGCCTTTGGAGAGGTATCTAGCAAGAAGTGGCTGTGGCAGAGGCCGGGAGTTTGCTGCCTGTGTTCTCCTTTAGGATTTTGATGGATTCCTGTCTCACATTTAGGTCTTTTATCCATTTTGAGTTTATCTTTGTGTATGATGTAAGAAAATGGTCCAGTTTCATTCTTTTACATGTGACTGTCCAGTTTTCCCAGAGTCATTTATTAAAGAGACTGTCCTTTTTCCATTGGATATTCTTTCCTGCTTTGTCAAAGATTAGCTGACCAGAGTTGAGGATCCATTTCTGGGTTCTCTATTCTGTTCCATTGATCTATGTATCTGTTTTTGTGCTAGTACCACAAAATCTTGAAGATTACAGCTTTGTAACATAGCTTGAAGTCCAGCATTGTGCTGCTACTGGCATTGGTTTTCTTTTTCAACATTCCTCTGGCTATTCAGGGTTTTTTTTTTTTTTTTTGGTTCCATACAAATTTTAGGATTATTTGTTCCAGTTTTGTGGAAAATGTCTATTGTATTTGGATGGGGATTGCATTGAATGTGTAGATTGCTGTGGGTAGCATAGAGATTTTAACAATATTTGTTCTTCCAATCCATGAGCATAGAATGTTTTTCCATTTCTTTGTGTCTTTCTCAATTTCTTTCATAAATGTTCCATAGTTTTTAGAGCACAGATCCTTTACCTCTTTGGTTAGGTTTATTCCTAGGTATTTTATGGTTTTTGGCACAATTGTAAATGGGATCAACTCCTTAGTTTACCTTTCTTCTCTCTCTTTGTTAGTGTATAGAAATGCAACTAATTTCTGTGCATTGATTTTATATCCTGCCATGTTGCTGAATTCCTATATGAGTTCTAGAAATTTTGGGATGGAGTCTTTTGGGTTGTCCACATAAAGAATCATGTCATCTGGCAGGAGTGAGAGTTTGACTTCTTCTTTGCCAATCTGAATGCCTATTTCTTTTTGTTGTCTGATTGTTGAGGCTAGGACTTCTATTATTTTGTTGAACAACAGTGGTGAGAGTGGGCATCCCTGTTGCATTTCTGACCTTAGGGGAAAAGCTCTCAGTTATTCCCCATTAGGAATGATATTCACTGTGGGTTTTTCATAGATGGCTTTTATGATATTGAGGTATGTTCTTGTACTGTGGAGAGTTTTAATAGAAAATGATGCTGTTTTTGTCAAATGATTTTTCTGCATCAATTGAGAGGATCATATGGTTCTTGCCATTTCTTTTAGTAATGTGATGTATCACGTTGACGGATTTGCAAATGTCGAATCACCCTTGCAGCCCAGGCAAAAACTCCACTTGGTTGTGGTGAATAATCCTTTTAATATATGGTTGGATCCTATTGGCTAGTATCTTGGTGAGAATTTTGGCATACATATTCATCAGGGATATTGGTCTGTAATTCTCTTTTTTGGTGGAGTCTTTGTTTGGTTTGGGGATCAAGGTAATGCTGGCCTCATAGAAAGAGTTTGGAAGTTTTCCTACCCTTTCTATATTTTGAAACAGCTTCAGAAGACTAGATATTAGTTCTTCTTTAAATATTTAGTTGAATTCCCCTGGGAAGCCATCTGTCCCTGGGCACTTGTTTTTTGGGAGATTTTTGATTACTGCTTCAGTTTACTTGCTGGTTATGGGTCTGGTCAGGTTTTCTATTTATTTCTGTTTTAGTCTTGGTAGTTTATAATTTTGTAGGAATGCATCCATTTCTTCCAGATTGCCTAATTTATTGGCATCTAGTTGCTCATAATATGTTCTTACAATTGTTTGTATTTCCTTGGTATTGGGTGTGATCCCTCCTCTTTCATTCATGATTTTATTAATTTGGGTCCTTTCTTTTTTCTTTTTGATAAGTTTGGCTGGGGGTTTAACGATCTTATTAATTCTTTCGAAGAACAAGCTTCTAATGTCATTGATCTGTTCTGCTGTTCTTTTGGTTTCTATTTCATTGATTTCTGCTTTAATCATTATTATTTCTCTTCTTTTGCTTGGCTTGGTCTTTATTTGCTGTTCTTTCTCCAGGTCCTTTAGGTGTAAGGTTATCTTGTATATTTGAGACTCTTCTGATTTTTTGAGAAAGGCTTGTATTGTTATGTACTTTCCTCTTATGATCACCTTTGTTGTATCCCAAAGGTTTTGAACAATTGTGTTTCCATTTTCATTTGTTTCCATCAATTTTTAAAATTGTTCTTTAATTTCCTGGTTGACCCATTCATTCTTTAGTAGGATGCTCCTTAGTGTCCAAGTGTTCGAATTCCTTCCAAATTTCCTCTTGTGATTGAGTTCAAGTTTCAATGAATTGCGGTCTGAAAATATGCCAGGAATGATCCCAATCTTTTAGTACTGGTTGAGACCTGATTTGTGACCCAGGATGTGATCTATTCTGGAGAATGTTCCATGTGCACTTGAGAAAAATGTGTATTCTGTTGCTTGCTTTAAGATGGAATGCTCTTTATATATCTGTAGTCCACCTGGTCCAGTGTATCATTCAAAGCCTCTGTTTCCTTATTGATCTTCTGTTTAGATGATCTGCCCATTGCTGTGGGTAGGATGTTTAAGTCCCTACTATTATTGTATTATTATCAATGTGTTTCTTTAATTTGGTTATTAATTGGTTGATGTGATGGCTATTCCCAAGTTGGGAGCATAAATACTTACAATTGTTAGATCTTCTTGTTGGATAGACCCTTTAAGTATGATATAGTATCCCTCTTTAGCCCTCACTATGGTCGTTGGTTTAAAATCTAGTTTGTTTGATATGAGGGTTGCTACTCCACCTTTCTTTTGATGTCCATGAGCACAATAAATTGTTTTCCATCCCCTCACTTTCAATCTGACAGTGTCTTTAGGTCTAAAATCAGTCTCCTGTAGACAGCTTCTGGATGGGTCTTGCTTTTTCCCAATCTGATTCCCGGTATGTTTTGATTGTTTGCATTTAGTCCATTTACATTCAGAGTAACTATTGAAAGATATGAATTAGTGCCATTGTGTTAAAGTAAGGTAAAGTCCCTGTTCTGTAGATTGTCTGGTTTTTTTTCTAGCAGATTTTGGGCTCTCTCTTTGCTTACAGGATCCCCCTTAATATTTCTTACAGGGCTGGTTTAGTGATAACAAATTCTTTTAAGTTTCTGTTTGTCCTGGAAGCTCCTTATCTCTTCTTCCATTCAGAATGACATCCTTGCTGTATAAAGATTCTTGGCTTTATGTCCTTCTTATTTAGTAACCTGAATATATCATGCCAACCCTTTCTGGCCTGCCAGGTCTCTGTGGATAGGTCTGCTGCCAGTCTAATGTTCCTACCCCTGTAGGTTAAGGAGTTCTTGTCTCCAGCTGCTTTCAGAATTTTCTCTTCATCTCTGAAATTTGCAAGCTTCACTGTTATATGTCAGGGTGTTGATCTATTTTTATTTTTTTTGAGGGGGGTTCTTTCTACCTCCCAGACTTAAATGCCTATTTCCTTCCCCAGATTAGGAAAAGTTCTCAGCTATGACTCACTCAAATATACCTTCTTCCCCCCTCTCTCTTTCTTCTTCCTCTGGGACCCCAATAGTTCTAATATTGTTTCACTTTATGGTATTGCTGATTTCTTAAAGCCTCCCCTCATGGTCTATTAGCTGTTTTTCACTCTTTTCCTCAGCTTCCTTCCTTTCCATCATCTGGTCTTCTATGTCACTAACTCTCTCTTCTGCCTCATTTACCCTAGCTGTTAGAGGATCCATTTTAGACTGCATCTCATTTAAAGCATTTTTAATTTTGGCCTGATTAGATTTTATTTCTGCAGTAAGAGATTCTGTAGCATCTTTGGTGCTCATTTCAAGCCCAGCTAGTAGCTTTATAATCATTATCCTGAATTTCTGCTCTGACATTTTATGTATATCCATATCGATTAGCAATATGGCAGAGAGTATTACCTCTGGTTCTTTCATTTGTTGTGAATTTTTCCTTCTAGTCATTTTGCCCAGAGAAGAATGAATGAATGAGAGAACAAAATGAAAAATATCAACCACGACCCAACCAAAATACACAATAGACAAATCTGAAGAGGTCAGAAACAAACAAACAAAAAACAAGCAAACAAAAGGGAAAAGGTAGAGAATATAATCTCCTCGGTGGACAAAACAGGGTGATCCACTTGGTTCTAGGTGTATTTTGGTCTGTTTATTAGAAGACACTAAATTCCAAAATTGTAAAGAAAGCAAAACTTATATATATACAAAAATAAAATTGAATACAGTGAAAGGAAGCCAAAAATGAAGAATATATCTATAAAATGTAAATGTAAAAATCAAAGTTAAAAAAAGACTTAAAAATAAAGAGTTGATAAAATAAGAAACTAATTGAAAAGGAAAAAAGAAAAAAAGAAAAGGAAAATTTTAAATTGAAAGATAAAAAATCATGAGAAAAACCTCAAATTCTATATGCTATTTTCCCTAGTGCTGGAGTTTTGAAGTTCTGTGTGCTCCATAAACTTGGTATTCACCTGATGCTCCAGCTGGTCTTCTGTGGGAGGGGTCTGCTGCCCTGATTTTCAGGTGTCTTTGACTGGGCAGATTTACACTGTCCCTTGCCAAGGGGTCGGGCTCAGTGTAAGCTGCTCCTGTTGTTATATGTTGCTTTTGTTTTCTGAAGGCTTTCTGCACCACTTTAGAGGATGAAAATAAAAGTAGTGGTGTCCTGCTCTCCAGCCTTTGAGCTGAAAGATTGTGTCCCCCTTTCTTCAGTAAACTCTCAGGGAAAAGCACTCTTCACTTTTGTGTGTGCCAAACTTTGCAGACTCCTGTGGTGCACAACCCTGTGGATCCTCGAAGGGGAGGGAGGAGGGTCACCTCAGCCCTGCTGCTTTCAGGACCCCCACAGGGAGAGCGGTCACCCAATGGTAAGCACACCTGTGCTGCCCAACCCATGAGAAGGAGGAGGGTAGCCCAGTTTCTACCCTTTGCAGGGCCTCTGCATGGGGAGTGGTTACTGGATCCTGCTGGGGTTCATGGTTTATGGTGAACCAAGCTGAGAGTCCACTCCTGGGCTCAATGACCATAGCCAGATTCCCTGCTCTAATGCTTGGAAACTCTGTTGACTGAGGTGCACCCCCCCTTCCCCATTCTTTCTGTGACCCTGGGGATCCTGAGACCACACTGTCCACTTAGGATTCTGCCCTGTTTCGCCACCTGAACACCTTTCAGTCAGGGATGTCTGTCACCAGAGCCAACTTCTAAAATTTTTGATTTTTGTAGTCTGCTGGTATATCACTTTTCAGTAGCTGGTTTACAGAGGCTCCCTCCCACAGCCATTTATCTTCCAATATATCTCCTCAGATTCACTTCTCCACACCTCCTACCTTGCAAAAGGTGGTCACCTTTCTATTTGTAGAATTCTAGCAATTCTTTTCTTTTCTTTTTTTGTTTTTTAAAGATTTCACTTATCTATTTGAAAGAGAGAGAATGAGCAAGAGAGAGAGCATGAGCATGGGGAGGGGGAGAAGCAGACTTCCCTGCTGAGCAGGGTGTCCAATATGAGGCTGATCCCAGGACCGTGGGATCATGACTTGCGCCGAAGACAGTTGCTCAACCGACTGAACTGCCCAGGTGCTACCAGCAATTCTTTTTTTTTTTTTTAACGATTTTATTTATTTATTTATTTGACAGAGAGACAGACAACGAGAGAGGGAACACAAGCAGGGGGAGTGGGAAAGGAAGAAGCAGGCTTACAGTGGAGGAGCCTGATGCAGGGCTCGATCCCATAATGCCGGGATCATGCCCTGAGCCGAAGGCAGACGCTTAATGACTGAGCCACACAGACACCCCAGCAATTCTTTTCTTACATCTCAGATTGAATTCATAGGTGTTTAAAATGATTTGATAGATATCTAGTTAAATTTGAGGTATTTATTCGTCCTCTGTCTTGCCTCCCTCCTCCACAGCCATGGCATTTCAACATAGGTCCTTCTGAGAAGCAGTACTTACCCAAAAGAATGTACTTCTAACTGTGGGTTTAAAAACACTTAAGGGAGGGAATATTTGGTGGCAAGGATGGCTTCAAGTACCCCTCATATGATGCCTTTCCTCTGTTTTTCTCCAGAAAACAGCCCAGTGTTTTCCCCCAGGAGAAGGGGATGGGGAGTCAGTTAGCTACATATCAGCTGTATGACCTTGGATTGGTTGCTTAACCTGAGAGTCATTTTTCCTATCTGTTAAATAGTGACAGTAGTAAATGTTATCCTTTTCCCAAAAGTGACTGTCAAGAGCAAATGAAGACAGACCTGGGTTGAGCTCTCCATTGTCTATTTATGAAGTGTCCTTTTGGTTCCCTGTCCAGGCCCTCCTGGGTGGATCCTTTCTATCATTTCCATGCTCTTTTCCTGGTTTTGGTCTGCTTCTGCTGCTAACAGCTTGCACCTATGACTCTTCTTTTAGTGGATTGCCAGTTTGCTAAGTGCTGGTGATGCACTTAACCAACCTTTGGAAGCCCTTAACCAATGACTGGAATGTCAGCCCAGCTCCCTTGCTCTAGTTGGCGCGACTCTGAGACAAAACCAACCCTATAGCGCTCCCTTCTTGGATCAGGACTTGGTCTTAAATCCCATCCTTGCTTGTCTCCTTCCTCTTCCCTCTCCTATTACTCCCACTCAACTACTGGTTTCTCTTGGGAACTCCTCCTTTATAAATTACTTGCACATAATGTTCGTCTCAAGATGAGGGAAAATCATCTAGGACAATTAAGTAATGTCCAACCTTAGATAAAGTGACTTAGTAAAGGAACCTTATTTTCTTCATCTGGAAAAGGAAGATGGTAACATCTACCTCACATATGTTATTGAATCATAGTAATTATTCAGTAAATGGTAAGTTATTTCTAAGCACATTGTGAGAACTTCTGCAAGTAACAAGTGTGAGGGTAACTTTTTATTTTATGATATATGAAGATAGCTTTGACTGATCAGTTCAAACTGGGGTTGAGGTCCAACTCTCTAATCAGCTGAATTTTTCTTTACTTTACAATTCCAAGATCCATCTCTTCTTGTTCATTATATGGTTCTACCACCTGCCCTTGCCCTGCCCCTTGGGTTGTGCCTCTGGGCTTTCTAGGAGGTCCCTTGAGGAAGGGCCTCTTTGAACCATTTGTGGAAATAGCCTTTGCTTCAGTGAGCAGGGCTCTCCCTTCTCTCATTCCCAGATTAAGTGACTGCTGCAGCTTTGTAAGTGAGCATTGACCAGGCACATTTACTGCTGTAGATGAACTGTGGCAGGCCAGCTGGGGATTGCCACGCAGCGAAGGCTCCCACATGCACAAAGCACTCAGACCCTTTGGCTCCAATTTGCTTCTGGCTCATGGGGAAATTGTAACAAGAATGTGAGTGACTGGTTGAACACAGAGGGAGTTCCAGGCGGAAGGGCTGGAGAAACCTTTGTCTGATCAAACAGTACACATTGCCACTCTGTTCAAGGCAGGAAGGTTAGACAATTTGCCCTGTTCACTCAGCTCTGCACCTTGGCTGCCAAACACCCATGCTTGCTTGGGGCTATGACAAGCCCTCTCTGTAGCTCTGTGTAAGAAGTGACAGCTGCCTGAGAAACATCAGGGGAAAGAGTGGAGAATTTCTCTCCAGGAAGTAAGCAGGGTTTGAAAGCTGTGCACTTGGTATGATTAAAAAAGAAAGAAAACAATAGAGCACATTAAGGCAGAAAGCAGTCTGAGATCATGTAATCTGATTACACACTTTACAGATGAAGAAACTGATGCCCATAGAGGAAAAGGTTTGTCCCAAAGTCACACAGATAGTTAGTGCCAGAAAAATGTTTAGAACCCAAATCTAGACAAATGGGCAAATAATTTTTCTATCAAACTCTTCTATTTGAATACCTCTTTTGCTTTACTTCTCCTGCTGGGCAGTTATTTGTTTAAGTTATACTTTACTGTTAAGTATATACAATTTAAGTCGCCACTATGTACCAGGAGCACAGAGAAAATCATCTATAATTTTTAGAATAATCTTATGAGCAGACATTTTTATCCTTGATGATACTGTGAGAGGTAACATAACTTGCCCAGGGTCACACAACTAGTAGCCCAACCTCTTTCTCTCTGTTAGGGAATCCCTCACACTTGCCAAGATATGGTACTACGTCTTAGGATTGCTTCCAGGGATCTACCAGAATTATGGATAAAAATTTGGGAGAAAGGACAGGAACTAGATGGGGCTAGAGAGGAGAAGGGTAACATGAAGCAGTTGAGAAAGTGTTGGCTGTGGGTAGGTTTTGGATTCCCTGTTAGCCAGAACAAATATGTCAATGAGATTCTTAAGGATGATCGCATGAATATATGATCCTTTGTTTTGGGTTTAAAGTAGATTAATAAAACTTAAAAAAAAATCTTGCCTATAGCTCCTGCAGGAGAAAAGACAGGCTGAGTGGTACATGGGAAAACATTTAACACATTGGCTTGTATTCCTACAGATCATGAGGCCATAGGAGTTTTGAGCTTGGGAATGAGAAAAGGAAACCAATTTAATCTCTTCTAACAAAAAAGCTTGTCCCATTCAAAGGAAGATTGGCAAATCTTACATTCAGAATGTAATTTTATTTCCAGAATGTATTAAGTATGACAGCAGACAAAATGCTTTTCTCCATGTGATCACTATTCAAAGCCCTTATGCATAAACAGTGACTGCATCTCATGCAGTCCCCCGATGAGATTAAAGCAGGCATTGTACAGAATGAAATAGCTGCAATTCTTGGAAAACATGGATCCTTGATATACCAAATTGCTCTGAGGATGAGGAAGAAAATGAATACAAGTAGTCATAATAAAGATGAAAGTGGTTTCAACACATTTTTGATAGTTACAATAAAAAGTTTTTTATTTACATTAAAATATTTTTCATTTTGAAATATTAGAACTAAAACCTTAAAAAGAAGCAAAAACACCCATAATGCTTGCACATTATATCACTTTTAAAGTTTTGGTTTGTCTGTTTCCAATTTTACATTCTTGTCCTCTTATATAATTGTAACCTTATGTACAATTTTATTCCCTGGTTTTTCCAATGCTTAATTTCCTAGGTTATTGTATAGTTTCCAAAAAGGTGTCATTAGTGGTTCCCTATAATTATTGAGTGGATAAAGCATAACTTATAACCCCTTCCTTACCATAGAACATTTAAGTTGTTAGTGTGAATGGTATTAAATTTCATTAAAACTTTAGCATCTCTTGCATTGGCATATCTCTTTTAACCAGATAATATAATTAATTACATTAATAAATATCTTGATTTTTTTTTAGATTTTATTTATTTATTTGACAGAGAGAGAGACACCCAGCAAAAGAGGGAACACAGGCAGGGGGAGTGGGAGAGGAAGAAGCAGGCTCCCAACGAATGAGCCTGATGTGGGATCACGCCCTGAGCCAAAGGCAGACGCTTAACGACTGGGCCACCCAGGCACCCCTAAATAGCTTGATTTTTAAACCATCCTTGCATTCCTGATATAGATTCTACTTTTTTATGATATATTCTGAATTCCAATTGCCACAGTTTTATTTAGAATTTTTATATCCATACTCATAAATATGATCGATTTAAGCAGATACACCAAAGCAGCCTGTTTTCCTTGAAATCTCATGGTTCCTCTGTTGGACAGGTCTGATTTTGGATCACACACTTTGTAATTTTATAAACTTCAACAAATTACTTAGCTTTTTAAAAATCTGTTATTTTTTTATTATGTTCAGTTAGCCAACATATAGTACAGCATTAGTTTTTGATGTAATGCTCAGTGATTCATTAGTTGCATATAACACCCAGTGCTCATCACAACACATATCCTTCCTAATACCCACCCATACACCCCATCCTCCCACCCCCTCCCCTCTGAAACCCTCAGTTTGTTTCCTGGAGTCCATAGTCCCTCATGGTTTGTCTCCTTCTCTGATTTCTCCCTCTTCAGTTTTCCCTCCCTTCCCTATGGTCCTCTGTGCTATTCCTTATGTTCCACATTGAAGTGAAACCATTTGATAATTGTCTTTCTCTCCTTGATTTATTTCACTTAGCATAATCCCCTCCAGTTCCATCCACGTTGATGAAAATGGTAGGTATTCATCTTTTCTGATGGCTGAGTACTATTCCATTGTACATATGGACCACATCTTCCTTATCCATTCATCTGTTGTAGGGGGCATCTCGGCTCCTTTCACAGTTTGGCTATTGTGAACATTGCTGCTATGAACATTGGGGTGAAGATGCCCCTTCTTTTCACTACATCTGTATCTTTGAGGTAAAAAAAAAAGCTCTTATTCATATATTTATATATTTTTTAATAAATGCCAAAGAAAATGGAAAAATATTCAATTAGTCTTCAAACATCGCACAGTGATGTGCAGGAGAAAACCTAAGGCAGTGATATAAGGGCATTTTCATGTGCCTGCCCTGTTAGGTCTCAGAGCTACAAAAGTTGGCATTGAACAAAGAAAGTAGGTGGAAAAGTTGGAGAGAAAGAGGACTGGGGAACAGAAAATTGGTGTGTTTGTTTAAAATCACTGTGGGTTTTTTTTAATCTTTTATTTAAATTCAATTTAGTTTACATACATTGTATTATTAGTTAAAAGGGTAGAATTTAGTGACTCATCAGTTGCATATGACACCTAGTGCTCATTACATCACGTGTCCTCCTTGATGGCCATCACCCAATTACCCCATCCACTGCCACCTCCCAAAATCACTGTTTTTTTAAACAAAGATAAAGTAGATTAGTCCAATCTCATCAGGAGTCATTATTCAGAGATATAAAATTTGCCAAATAATAAGTATGTATTCATTGCTTAGTCTTAAAATACTCAATGTATGCAACAAATAAGTAAAATAAGCATTATTTAATCAGTTTTACACTAAAATGCAGTGTTTTAACTTTCAAACATTATATTACAGAAAAAAGCAGTAATGACTGAAACTCTAATATGTTACAATGAAAGCTAACCCATTGATAAACACAGTAAATTAAAAATAAACAACTTAAATTGTCTCAAAAAATATATTATTTGGTATTATATGTAAGTGAAGAGGCACTAAATTCAACTCCTCAAACCAATATTACACAATATATATATTAGCTAGCTAATATTTAAATAAAAACTTGAAGCAAAACAATAATAAATAAATAAATAAATAAATAAATAATAAATATTTTGTAGAATTCTACCAAAAAATCTGTTATTGTATTTTTATTCAGTTGTGTATTTTGAAAATAGCACTCAAGGCATATGATACTTACCAGTGATTACTCAACTCTGAAAGGTAATTTGAATGTTACAGCACTGGATAGGTTAAAGTTATTGCAAATTCGGATAGATCCACACTATATTTAAGAATGTGACATTTTTCTTTATTACCCTATGTTTTAAATAATCAACTTTTCAAATTTGGCAGAATGAGTCATGTGGATTACTGCAAATGTGTGAGAAGGTATAGGCCCGCTATTACAGGTAAGTACAATCTGGCAGATCCTAAAGCCTGATCTTCTATTTGCTGGCTTAATAGGAAGGATTACAAGGCCTGCTCACCTGGACAAGACCCACACACACGGGTGATTCTCATGTACATCTCAGGCAAACACAGTTGTAGTGCAGTTGTAGTAGAAAGACGTTTTGGTCACAGTGGGTTTCCTATTATTTGTTGATCTCAGGAAAATTCCCTAAGCTTTTTGGACTTTGGTTTTATCATCTGTAGTAAAGGTTTAATACTTCTATTACAGGTTTACAAAGCCTTTCTTGGAGTTAGTGCTCAATAAATGACAGCCATTATTATTATGTTAGTCCCTTGACAGTAAGGCACTTCCCCCTACATGTTAATGTTTCTGTGGTTGAGATGCTTCTCAAAAGTAAGATAAACAATGGTCAGTTGCAGAGGAGTTTATTACTGGGTTGTTACATTGCCTTAGATGTATGAACTTTTCCGTACATGCAGGTTTTTTAATCACATGATTGTTAACTCAGTTGAATTATTTGTATTAATATCATAACTTGGGGGTTACATTTTAGCTTAAATTTGGATCTCTAACTGTTGATTTAAATGCCTTCAAAATACCACATTGTAATGCAGCATTAAGATGAAAAATATTTATTGTTTCCACAAGAGTGACTGACACATGCCAGGCAATGCAATGAAAAGAAACAGAAACTGACAAGTTTCTCAGAATAGATCATAAAAATGCTAAAGTGGGAAGTTGGGGTAACCAATTCATGTGTCTGAACTACTGTTATTTAGGTGCCAAGCAGCTTCTCTCTCAAAAGCAGTTGGCTGACTTTCAAGAGAGGTTGGCTAACTTTCAGGACATTCCTTCAGTGAAGAAAAAGGATAAAGCTCCAAGGGCATGCCAATGAAATGCCAGTGTTCTTCTGTATGCCTGAAAATAGTACTGTTAATCCTAAAAGTATGAAAAGGCCACTATCATGAGCATAGTTTATGCAAATCCAAAACTTAAGCTCCAAACTCGGTTAGGACACTGAAGAAAAAGAATGAATAAATATAGATTATTGTTAAATCTATAAAGGTGAATATTCATGTGGTTCTTTCCTTTCAATCCAAAGCTGTAATAAAATGGTGTGACTTACAGTGGCTAACATATTAGAACTCAGTATGGTGTGACAGTGTGTGATACTGTGATTTATAAAAATATATATATTTGATCTTCCTCTCCTTTCTGGCACAGATCTCCCCAAAACCCTGAAATTTCTTGAGCGATGAGAATGCTAACAGTGTTTTTGTTATGTTGATTAGGTGACTTTCAAAAATGCCCCTTGTTCAAGGAAGTATGGGGGGTGGTCACCAGAGGAAACAATCCTGTGCTTCTCCTATTCCCCTCACCTCAAGGGAGGGGAGAAGATCTAAAGGTTGAATCAGTCACCACTGGCCAATGATTTAATGAGTCATGCCCTTGGCGAGAAGCCTCCATAAAACCCCAAAGAACAGTATTTGGAGGACTTCTGGGTCGGTGAACACACGGAGATTTAGGGGGAGCAGTCCACATGAAATTTCCATGCCCTTTCCCCATACCTTGCCCTGTTCCTGAGTTACATCCTTTTAAAATAAACAGGTGACCTAGTGTATAAACAGGTTTTCTGAGTTCTGTGAGCTGCTCTAGCAAGTTAATTGAACCCAAGGAGGGGATTGTGGGAACCACCTAGGCTTGCAAATGGCATCCTGAGTTGCTGGAACCTCCATTTGTAGCTGGTTGGTCAGAAGTACAGGTAACAACCTGGGTTTGTGACTGGCATTTGATGTGGGGAAGAGGCAGTTCCTGGGGGACTGAGCTCCAACCTGTGGAATCTGATGCTGTCTCCAGGTAGATAATGTCAGAATTGAGTTGAATTAGAGGACACCCAGCTGGTATCCTGACCATTGCTTGTTTCTGTGGGGACCCTCCCTCTCCACCCAACACACACTAGAATTGGTGATCAGAACATCTATTTATAGGGCAAGTAACTGATAACCTTAGCATCTGTACATGGACCTCTGTAGCAGGCCAGACTAATTCTGCTGTGTAGCAATTTGCTATTTTGTGCTTTCTTGTAAATCTGGGTTTTGTCCACAGAGGAAGGCTTGGTATTTTTTTGGTGCTTTAAAGAGATAACAGAAGTAGGGGGTTATTCATGCTGGCAAGCAGTACAAATTCAAGTGAACTTTTTGATCTTTTTGAGTTTTTGTAGAGTTGCAGAGATGTAAGTGATGTTAACATACAGCTTAAATAGTAATAAATATTCACATTGTTTGATGCCTTCCCTCTTCCGAAACGCTAGTCACACATTCAGTCCCTAGTGTAATCCTATTTAGAAACCACAGACACTTTAAAGAGCTCTGGCTGTCAGTTTTAGCTTTAAAAATCCCTGAGGAGAGTTTTCTACCTAAACTTTAAGAAGAGTCTGAGGAATGTGGCATAAACAGCCACTCCTTATTGTATTCCATGGCACTTATGGTCATGGAAACATAAGGCATTAAAAGTAAGAGTAGTTTTGTTTGCCTGCCTGTTTTAATTTTCTGATCTGATCAATGCTCCAACCAGAGAGGGACTGGATAAAGATGTTGGGTTTACTGCATTGAAGGATGTCTTCTTAATGACCTCTATTGGAATCCTTTAATTTGGGACCCTAAATAAAGACTGTATTTGCTAAGAAGTTACCATTGTGAAATGCATCGTCTTCAATATATTTGTTGCTTAAATAAGCATAATTGTGTGTTCATTGTCCTCCAAAATTAGAAAAAAATATAAAGGAGCACTTAATGTGTTTTTTTCTCACTCTTCTCTATGATATTAGGCGGACCCTTAGGACTGAGTTAGTTTTCTCTTATTTTTTCCTAATATGCCGCCTCTGCCTGCAGTATGTTGGTTCTACACTTCCAACTTATGTGTACTAGTCATGCATTTGCCCATACCAGACAACTGTGCTCTGCTTACATCTTGGGTAGTGATACCAGTAGGAGAGGTTGTTTTGTCTCACTGACAGTCATGGCAGTGTGGGGCCAAAAAGAGTATCAAAGTTGCAGCCAGACCAATATTTTAATCTCCCCTTCTGTCACGTACTCCATGTGGGGTACTGGAAAAATACCTCAACTTCGAAAGCCTTGGTTTCCTTATCTGTGAAATAGCATTAATAGCACCTATGTTATGAATTTGGTGTGACTTTGATTTATTTAAAAACACATTGCCTGGCACATAGTACATGGCACAATTAAATGCTAACTTCCCATCCATTACATCATTCCTTTCTTCTCAGCCAATGATAGAGCAAAGTTCATTCTCTAGAGCAAGAGTGCTCAAAGTGCAGTCCCCCAGACCAGCAGCTTAAGCATTAGTTGGGGGTTGTTAGAAATGCAGATTCTTGGACCCAATCACAGACTTCTGAATCAGAAATTCTGCAGGAGGTACCAAGAAACCTGTGGACTCCTCCAGGTGATTCTGGTACATAGTACAGTTTGAGAACTACTTCCCTAAAGTATAGGCTTCCTGTTTAAGCTAGAGTCCAGCAATTTTGTTGACGTTGTTCTTGTTACCCCTGAGCATATCTGACCAACAAGAGTCCANTCACACAAGTGACAAGAGTCCAGTTCTCTAGTCTAATGTCCAGTAATGTCCTCTGTTCTTGCTCTTATCCTGGAGAAAGATGGGATTGAGAGGACGAGGAATAATAATGGTGGTTTATTCTAAGATGGATAATCAGCACTGAGTGAAAATTCTTTTTGTTCTATTTCTTCAGTCTGGACCACACTGCCTTTCTTGGCATTGTCAGTCTTTAAAATTTCTGCCCATATAATGCATGTGAGATTGCATATATTTCTGGGTTTAATTTATATTTTACTGACTCTGATGCTTATTGCTTGTTCCATTGCTGGTCAGTTGTTTGCAGTTTTATGAAATGCTGGTTATATCTGTTAGTCATTTTTCTTTAAGAGGGTTTAGCTTTTTCATTTTTTTTCACTTTTATCGGGATGTGATTGAAATATAACATTGTGTAAGTTTAAGGTATACCATATGTTAATTTGAAGCATTTAAATATTGCAAAATGATTACCACCATAACATGAGCTAACATCTGCATCAGATTACATAATTGCCATTTCCTTTTTGTGGGGAGAACATTGAAGACCTATTCTCTGAGCAACTTTCAAGTATATAATACAGTATAAAAAAATTATCTATTTATTTTTTCGAGCAGAGGGGGAGGGGGGAAAGAATTTCAAACAGACTGAACGCTGGATGCAGAGCCTGATATGGAGCTTGATCTGAGCTGAAACCAAGAGTATGATGCTTAACCAAGCCACCCAGTCACCCCTCAAATATATAATACAGTATTATTGACTATAGTCACTATCCTGTACATTAGATCCCCAGAACTTTTTCATCTCACAACTAAAAGTTTATTTCTTTTGACCACTATCTCCTCATTTCTCTCACTGCCCTAGCTCCTGATAACCACCATTCTACTCTCAGTTTCTATCAGTTTGGCTTTTTTAGATTCGATGTTTAAGTCATAACATATACTCTTTGTCTTTCTCTGACTTACCTCACTAAGTGTAATGCCCTTGGGTCCATCCTTGTTGTCACAAGTTTCAGAATTTCCTTCTTTCTAATGGCCAAATAATATTCCATGCCAGACACGTATCTGGTTTCAATGAATTGTCTTTCTGTGTATTCTTGTAACTCATTGAGTTTTCTTAAAGCTGCTTTTTTTGAATTCTTTATTAGCTAAATTGTAGGTTTCGTTGTCTTTGGGTTTTGATATTGGAAGAGTATTGTGGTCCTTTGATGGTGGTATGCTTTCTGGATTTTTCTTGTTCCTTTGAGTTTCATGTTGCTGTCTTCACATCTGAAGTAGCAGTCAACTTGTCCATTTTACTGACTTCTGGGAAGAAATATCGTCCATCTCCCCTGCTAGAGATATTGAGGCTTTCTCAGGCCTCCTGTGGATTCCCCTGCTCCAGGCTTCTTGCTCCCTCTTGTGGCAGAATTTTTAAAGCTTTAAGTCTCTGGGTCCTGAAACTAGCTAGGTGGAGCCTGCCAGCCCCCTTGTTTTCCCAAAGGTGGTGGTACAGCTCAAGTGTGTGTTCTCTCCCTGGCCCACAGGTTTCTGCCCACTTTTCTGTGTGCTCACTTGCCATCTTCCAAAGCTCACCCTTGCTGGCACACCTACAGGAGGGTGCACAGATAGATAGCCACAGAGTGGGGGTGTGTGGTTGAGGCACTGGAGGTGCTGGGAGTGTCTGTGGGTCAGCCAGAGGATCTGTAGGTGGGACTCTGCCAGCAGCTCGTGTGTGGTGGTCTTCTTGATGGACCCCACCATACAGTTAGTCCCTTTAATGCTCTCTGAGATTCCTGTGTACTTTTCCAGGTTCCTCTAGCTTTCCAGTCATGAAGCTCTTGATATAGTACTGGATGGGGCAAGAGAAAAATGAGCCTCTTTGGTGACACCTGCACAGTGGGTTGGGGGGGGAAGTCAGGTGCTCACTCACCTGCTCTCCCTTTCTCCCAGGGAGGGGTGGGGAATCTCTCTGGGCCCTAAGCTGTGCTGACCCGGGGGAGGGGTGACATGAGTAAAGTCAAAGGGTTCTCTTACTCTGGTGTATTAGAACTTGCACTTTTTTTTTTTTTTAATTTCAAGTGTTGAATCTTCTTTGGAAGCCTGTACTTCCACAAAGGCTTTCTTGTGTTGTGTTGGTGATTGTCTCAGTCAGTGTCCCTTAGGGATTGCAGGACCTGGGTGGTGGAGAGGTGCTAGAACTGGTTCCTAGGTCACTTTGATGAGGGAACAGAAGGCAAGCTGAGGACAAAGCAGAATCTGACACCCCACAACCCCCCCACCCCCAGCTGGGATATATGCGACATTCCTCAGGCACTCCTGGGTGCCCTAAAGCTAAGGGAAGGAAAAACAAATAGTTAACTTATGGAAATCACAATCCTGCAGAACCTAAGTCTCTCTCAATTTACAACTGTCTTAGCAATCTACAAAACAAAGCATTTCTATCAATAACCTAACTTCCAGAAGGAAATGTAGATATAATTAAATGTCCTTATAACCTGCAGCCCATTGACAGATACTTGAAGCAGGCAGAGTATAATGTTCCTCCAGGAAGTTCCCAAATACCTTCATGTTCTGTGCTAGAGGGAAAAACAACCTTAACTTGAGAATGGTAAAGCCTCTGGTATCCTGTGAGTCTTTTTTAACATATGAAAATCCCTTTGAAACCTCCATTTTCCTTACCTTCCCCCAACCCCATAGTATATAATCAGCCACCCCTCACTACCCTGGGTTAGTGCAGCCGCTTTTCCTGCCCGTGCATCCTGTCCCGGGCTTTAATCAACCACCATTTTGCACCAAAGAGGTCTCAAGAATTCTTTCTTGGTGGTTGGCTCCGGACTCCACCCCACTGAACCTTACCTATATTCCAACCCCATTAACTTCAGAGTCAACAGCCCTACTGAGGTCTATTTACCTGTTACTGATGTGGGAAACAAAGGGAGAAGAAAAATTATGAAATTTCCTTACCACCTACAGCCCATTGACAAGTCCTGGAAACCTTGCTTCTAAAATTCCTTAGAGACTTATGCTATCCCTAACCCCCTCCCAATTAAGGGTATATAATGGACCACTCCTCAGACCCGTGGGCAGCTCTTTCTGCCCATGCATGGGTCCTGTCCCTGTGCTTTAATGAACCACCATTTTGCACCAAAGATGTCTCAAGAATTCTTTCTTGGTCGTAGTCTCCAGACTCCACCCCACCTCACCTAACCAATATCCCACAACCTCATCAGAACCTAAGGCATAGGTGGATGGGACTGCTCCCAGATCCCTTGGCATTTGGTGTTAAATCCCATACCTCCCACAAAGGTACTTTTGTTTGTAGATGGATGGGGAACATTTAGGGAGGCAAAATGAGGGGGACTTCATGCAGCCCTGATGCTGATGTCATTTCCTGCTTAGCTTTTTTTTTTTTTAAATGATTCATAGGAATTCTTTACATTAATTTCCACCAAATGAGTTGTCGATGTTTAATCATTTTTTCACTGCTAAAAATTATGGTTTTATATGGTTCAACTTAGTATATTCTGGATAAAGAATTCTGTTTTTGTTTTCTTTCAGTTTATGGTTTATCTTTTCATTTTCTTCATGGCTCCTTTTGATACAAAGATGTTTTAAATTATAATGTAATCAAATTTATTAATATTATTCTATAAGATATTGTGGTTTCTGTGTCTCAAGGGATTCTTTCCTGTACTTTCCCCGCTGATCTGTAATGTTAACTTTATTATATATGTTCCCACATAGTGTACTTGGATAATTATTCTTAGTTTTTGTTCTTCCAAATATATTTTAGAATTGGCTTGTCAAATTAGATGAAAAGCCTGTTGAGGTTTGATTGGAATTTGGCATTTTAATTTTGGAGAAAATTGACTTTACAATATCGAATCTAATTAAAAGTTTAGCTAAGTTCTTTTTTTCTAGAATTAGTAGATCTTTATTCTGGTAATTGGTCTGAAGATTCTTTTGGGTTTTCTAAGTAGATAATCATATTGACTACAAAATATGATAGTTTCTTTTCTTTCATTTCAATGCAATGCCCACAAATCTTTTTTTTTTTTTCTCCTTGTGTCATTATTTTAGATAGTAGCTCAAGTGCAATGTCAAAGAGAAACAGCAATAATGGGCATCATTGCTATGTCCTTGACTTTGAAGGAAGATTCATGTAACATTATACCTTTGAGTATGTTTGCTGCGGTTGTCTTTGTTTGTTTCTTGTTTTTGTAAATATCCTTTATCAATTTAAAACAATTTTCTTCATTTCTTAATTTGCTGAGAGTTTTAATCAAAAAGGAATATTGAGTTTAATTAAAACTGTGTTCTGTATATATTTAGATGAGCATATTTTTTTTTCCTCCTAGAGTATTGGTGAATTACAATAAGAGATTTTTGCATTCCTAGAACAAAGGAAACTTAGTCATGCTATTATTTTTAGACCACTTTGTAAATTGATGCATTAGGCTTGCTAATATTCTGGTTTTTTTGTTTCCTTTTCCATGCTAATATTCTCTTTTTTAAAAAGCTGAGGTATAATTGATATATGATATTAGTTTCAGGTGTACAACACAATGATTCCACATTTGTATATATTACAAAATGGCCACCACAATAAGTGTAGTTAACATCTATCACCAAACAGTTACAAAATATTTTTTTTCTGTGATGAGAACTTTTAAGATTCACTCTTTAAGCAACTTTCAAATATGCAATACAGTATTATTAACCATAGTCACAATGTTGTACATTATATACCTAGAACTCATTTATTTTATAACTGGAAACTTGTAGCTTTTGAATCCCCTTCACTCATTTTGCCCACCACTAACTCTCTGCCTCTGACCACTGCCAGTCTGTTCTCTGTATCTATGGGCTTTTTTTTTTTAATTTTCCACACATAAGTGAGATCTTTGTATTTCTTTGTCTCACTTGTTTCACTTAGCACAATACCCTCAAGATCCATCCATCCATGTTGTTACAAATGGCAAGATTTCATTATTTTTAATGGCTGAGTAATCTTTTGTATGGATATGTATGTATATGCACATACACATACACACACCACATTTTCTTGATTGATGGACATGTAGATTATTTCTATATTTTGAGTACTGTAAATAATGCTGCAGTTAACATGGGGATGCATGTATCTTTTTGAATTAGTGAATTGTCTTTGTATAAATATTGAGAAGTGGAATTGCTATATCACATAATAGTTCTATTTTTAATTTTTTGAGGAACTTCCATACTATTTTCCATAGTGGCTGTATCAATTTATATTCCCACCAACAGTACACAAGTGTTCTCTTTTCTCTACATTCTCTCTTGTCTTTTTTTTTTTAAGATTTATTTATTTATTTGAAGATGGGGGAAGAGGGGCAGAGGAAGAGAGAGAATCTCAAGCAGACTCCTGGCTGAATGTCAGCCCGACATGGGGCTCAATCCCATAGCCCTGAGATCATGACCTGAGTGGAAATCAAAAGCCGGATGCGTAACTGACTGAGCCACCCAGGCACCCCTTGTCTTTTTGATAATAGCCATTCTAACAGGTCTGAGGTGACATCTCGTGGTTTTGATTTGCAACTGTTTTCTTTTCTTAGTTTTACTTTCAGTACCTGGCTTTATATTTTAAACACAACAGATACATTTCTTTAGATGTTTATCTGACGACTCCAATATCTTAGAACTGATTTGGAGATTTCTGTTGGACTCAGGGGTGTCTGACAGCCCAGTCCCAACTCCTAATTTCAGTGGCAGCTGTCACTTAGTGGCCTTCTCTAGTCAATCAAAATCTTGTTCAATCATGAAAATCCATGTCAAATTTTTCTCCTTTGTAAGACCTTCCAGATTCTTATGACTAGAAGTAATTACTATTTTTTTTAATGCTTCTACCACATCTTACTGGCATTTCAATTTGGCCCTTAATTATTTCTTCTTTGTTTACCTGTCACCTTCCACATAGTTTGTGAAGCTCTTGAGAGGAGGGATGACATCTTTCTCACTTTTGTACTCTCAGTACCAATTTGGTTCTTGTCCTAGAGAGACAGAGTTGGATAATGGGGGAAGAAAAAAACTACCCAGTCAGTGTTTGAAACTAGCCTTTACTGACTGTGTGACCTTGGCCTAATTACTTAATGTCCTTGACCTGGGCTTCATCATCTCTAAATTAGGCATTAAAATAGACCATTTTCTCATGAACATTAAGACAGGATTAAATGAAGTAGCATGTATAAAAGGCTGGCACATAGTAGGTATGCACTACACATTTGATGAATACACGTGAATTGACATAGTAGAGGCATCCATTTTTAGTGATAATTCTGTTACCTCATTTAGAAATCATACCAAGAGTCACAGGAAGTTTTTCTTTAGAGCCACAAATAAAGGAAGCTGGTCTCAGCCTACACTTGTCAAAGAAACATTAGCTTCAGGCTATTTGGAAAGGATTCTTTGCAAAGTAGTGTTTGAGGTGCTGCTGGAGTTAATAATTCTGTTGTTTGTCTCTGGATGATAATCCTTTTATCACACTAGTTTTGCTGCAGGAGATACAGGAAGCCTGGCTGATGATTCCATACAGAGTTCCGTTGGGGGGCTTGGGACATCAAGAACTTGTCATAGGGTATAAAATATCTCTAGACACATCCTTAGGTTCTCAGAAAAGGTCAGGGAGTTAGCACTTGTTCTAACAACTTTGGAACATGATTTTGACCAGGAATCCTAACATTATGGACTATTAGATATGGAAAAAGCATATTCAAACATTTACATAAGGCATGATTAATTCCATCAATGCCTATTTCAGGAACAAATGATTTAAAATTTGGAAGTATAGCTTAAGGAAAACACTATGCCAACACTCCCTTTCTTGGAATTTTTCAGTATCTCCCAATGGCTACAATTATCACATGACTCATCATACCCTACCTCACCAAACTCTTCCCTATGTCTTCTCACATGCTCCGTGTTCCTACTTCTCCACATATTTTGCTGTCTCCTCTGCCGCCCCCCCCCCCAAAATGACCATCACTTTGCTGTCTCTGTTTACTCAAACAGAATTCTCACTTGGAATGTCCCAGTTCAACCCATTATTTTATACCCAGCTCAAATATAACCTTTTTCAGATAGCCTTCCTTGATCAACAATAAGAATTAATATTTCATTTAGTTATTGAATTAAAAAAATTGTAGTGCTACTGTATATCAGGCATTGAGCTGGGTCCAAATCAGATTACTTTCAATAAGATAATCCTGCTGAGAGATAAGAAAGGCAATAATATTACCCATGAGAGTGGGAAGGACAGAAAACCATCTGGCTGATCTCTTGAGCAGAACATCTACTTGTCACTTCCTTAGTATGGTTTTCCCCTGAGGGATAGTTTGGGTTTATTTACAGGATGGTGTCTGAGTTCTAAGATCAGTTGTCCTAAGAAAGCAAGGAGAAAGGTTATAGTATTTTGTTTTGCCTTTTTTTTTTTTTTAAGATTTTATTTATTTATTTGACAGAGAGACAGCCAGTGAAAGAGGGAACACAGCAGGGGGAGTGGGAGAGGAAGAAGCAGGCTCCTAGCGGAGGAGCCTGATGTGGGGCTCGNGTTTTGTTTTGCCTTTTTTTTTTTTTAAGATTTTATTTATTTATTTGACAGAGAGACAGCCAGTGAGAGAGGGAACACAGCAGGGGGAGTGGGAGAGGAAGAAGCAGGCTCCTAGCGGAGGAGCCTGATGTGGGGCTCGATCCCAGGACTTCGGGATCACGCCCTGAGCTAAAGGCAGACGCTTAACGACTGCGCCACCCAGGCGCCCCTGCTTTGTTTTTTAATGGGAAGTGACATGGCATCATTTCCACCATTCTCTATTTTCAGGCAGTCATAAAGATCCACTCAGTTTCAAAGAAGTGAATGCAGACCTCGCTACTTAACGAAAAGAGTGCCAAAGTCACATTTTTAACAAGAGCATGTGGGCTGGGGATATACTGTGGTGGCTGTGTTGGAAAACAAAAACTGCCATATTACCCTATGTTATCTTGTTTACTTACCCATTGTACTCTATAAGGAAAATGTTTAGACACAAATGGTCTATGAATTTTTCTCAAATATCTAAGTACTGGGGTTGCTAGAGAGGTTGTGTCCTATTTTGGAAGTGGGCTTCGGGGGGAGAAGACTCTTGAGGGATGAGATGGGTGGTAGCAGTCTAGAGGAAAGGAGGACAGTGGAACACTTGGGGCCTGGGGCAGAGAGAAGGAAGGAGAACCAGAGCCAGCCCAGACCTGACTGGGGTTTTCTATCAAGGGCTGATATACTAAGCCTTGTTTATCTTAATTTAGATGTGAATAATTAATTGCATAGTAAAGAAATAATGAATTTTTGCTTAAGCTTTATTTGTTAAGCTTAAATAATCAATTTGGTTAAATAAATAATTAAAGCATAAGCCTTATTGATTAAGCTTTATTTACGCTGGAGTGTGAGTGGGTTTAAGTCAGATTTCTTGTGACAGGAATGTAATAGTTTCTAGTGAGAGCACAGTAGCACAAAGAAGAGCAGAACATCTGGGTAGGGGAATTTTGGGGAGTGTGGGCTGGAGGCAAAAGGTAATGTTTTGACTTCTGAGTCCATTATTCAATCTTTTAGTATTTCTATTCTAGAGATGGAGTAATACCATTTATGAGTCCAAAATTTATTCATGAAAACCTGAGTTTTAGTTTCCTCTTTAATATTTAATTGCTGAGTGAATTCAGAAAAATTACTGGCTTTGAAGCCTCAGTTACCTTATCAACAGAATGGGAATAATAATGGTATTTCTCAAAGGGTTGTGATTGAAGATTAAATAAGATTGTGTCATAAAGTTCATATGTAGCTCAATTTCTTGAGCATTTGTCTGCATTCAGCCTTCTATAGTATAAATCTCCTTCATGATTTTATGGAGAGTGATCCAGGGGTTCTCTGTAGTCCTCCAGGTGGAACTCTTACTCTGGGAAATAGGTTTCATGCAGATTTAAGAAAAAAAAAAGGTGTGTGAGCAGAAGCTTTTGTAAGAGGAATTGCTTTGGTCAACGAGTGGTTAGAAGGATTCCAATCCTAATTACCCAAATGTGTACAAGGACCCTCCAGCGTGCTCAAGTGCTCCTCGGCACTTTGCGTGATTTGGACTGCCAGCCAGTTATGCTGCTTGCATTATGATGAGAATGGAGATACTGGGTATACTTAACAGGCTTTCTTTAGATTTCCGTTCTCAGTTGAAACTTCAAACCTCTGGACTTTCTTGTGGGCTTGACACAAACCAATTTCAACTGGCACAGTTATCCCAGGAGTTAGACTGGGGAGCAAGGTGGGATCAGAGAGGGTGCAGGGACTTCCTTCCCTTTACTAGCTGAGTGATCCTCAGAAATGGCTGTACTTCTGTGAGTCTGTTTTCCCCCTTGTCAAATGAGGATAACAATGTCTCCCATAGGATTGCTGAGGGATTAAATAAATAAAGGACTAACACAGGGCTTGGGGCATGGTAGGGCTCAATCAATATCCTTTTCCCTTGGTTTCCTATTCTCTTGTAGGACAGTCATCACAACTTTCTGACCTTAGACACATCTGGAGCTGGTAGTTATCAAGTCAGAGTTGCCTCCTCCTGCTGTGTTTAGTCTGTCCTCTCATCGTCTGCAGGCTGTAGGCATGTGTAAAACCCAACTGTTCCTGCATACTTAATGGACAGGAGGAAGAGCATAAATATTAAATGCAGGGGGAGTCATAGTCTGGGAGATTCTTCTCAAATTTCTTGGGAGTTTTGTTTAGATAGTGAATCTGTTGTTGGTGGGAAATGTTTTTATTTGAAACCATTTGTGGGGGTGGGATGGGGCAAACTAAGTGCTTCTTCTCACCTTGGGATGCACTCTTCAGGTGTTACATCTTTCTCACTGTCCACTTTGTTAGCCTAAAAACCAAATTTTTACTTAAATCCTCAAAGCCATTCATTCAATCCCTTCTTCTTCTCCCCCTGCTTGCCTTCCTGCCTTCCAGCCTTTACTAAAAGTCTGCTATGTTTCAACTGCTATGTGAGACTTGGGATACATTGTATAATCAAGGCAATGGTGAGGACATGTGATTTGTATTAGTTATTTTTTGGTTAATGGAAAAAAAATTGCTTAACATACCATTGAAATGATGTATACATACCTTAAACATTTTGTTTTAATTTATAGCTGTCAAGAGCATATTTTGTTATCAATCTTTTAATCTTTTACTTGAATAAACCCCACCTAAATTGCACAGTTTACAATTTCCACATTTCATTTCTTTGAAGTGGAGCTAAAACTCAGGTTATTTGCCAAGTAAAGCAAATGCAAAATCTTTTCAAAATTTTATAGTTTTTCCTCCCAATTTTTTAAAAGATTTTATTTATTAGAGAGTGAGAGAGAGTGCACACAAGTGGGGTGAGGGAATAGGAAGTGGGGGAGGGACAGAGGGAGAGGGAGAAGCAGGCTCTCTCCTGAGCAGGGAGCCCCCCGAACCCCACACTAGGGGACCTCAATCCCAGAGTCCTGGGATCATGACCTGAGCTGAAGGCAGATGCTTAACCAACTGAGCCTCCCACAAGCTCCTCCTCCCAATTTTTTGAAACCTTTTCTCTTATTGCTAATTTAATAGCATTTAAAAATGACTCCTTCTCATTGAATCTTTTCAAAACATTCTATGTAATTTTATTGGTATAATAGCTCTCTTTTTGCACCCATATTTAATGGCTTTATATCATAGTTAATTAAATAACATGATCACAATATCACCTACAATAAGTAGAAAAAGATTTGAGAGTAAATACCACTGGCTCTTTGCAGATTAACAACCTGGCTGTTGGGTGTGGAAAATGTGTGGACACATTTCAAGTGGCCTATCACTTCTAAGCAGTTAACATCAGTGGTCCTCAGTCACTAGGCTATAGAGGTGAATACTTAAGCCAGAGAGTTGATTGAGTATAGATTGGTCAAAAGAGCTTAATAGGCATGGTATAACATTACACCGGTCATTCCTTTAATATCTGCTAAAGGAAATATTTGAGGATAATAGTCCTTGGGATTAGGGGTTTAGGTTGATGCTAAGAAAGAATCTGACTCACTCTCCCTAAGATTCAGATAGAATTTAAGACCTTTTCTTCTCATCTGCAAGTTAAGGGATTTTGTGATAGTTAATAATCCCATTTGCTAAGACTGCGAAAGTGTAGCCCATACCACGTTAAGTTTAAAGTACTTCTATGGTTAGGAATGGTGGCTGTATTTAACAGTATTAGAGTTGAAAATATCAGGTGTTCTCTGCCTGGGGAGGTTCTGTTTTTGGTTCATATGCAAAAGAAAAGTGGCTTTACTGTTTTTTTCATCCTATCAAAACAAAGAGCAGAAAGGGATTCCGTATAATGGTCTATAACTCAAAATGTTCAGGAAAGATAATAATGTGAAAAAATGGTAGTAAAATTAACTAGGTCTTTTAAAAAAGATTTTATTTATTTATTTTTGAGAGAGAGAGAGAGAGAACAAGCAGGAGGGAGGGGCAGAGGGAGAGGGAGAAGCAGACTCCCTGCTGAGCAGGAAGCCCCATGCGGTGCTCAGTCACAGGACCCTGGGATCAAGACCTGAGCTAAAAGCAGATGCCCAACCCACTGAGCCACCCAGTGGTACCCAAGTAAGTAACATTTTTTAAAGAGTTTATTATGTGCCAAACACTGTATTAAGTACTTTATACACATTATCTAATTTAATCTGTATAATACTCCTACTACATAGCTACTATTATTATGCTTATTTTAGAGAAGAAGTAACTGAGATTTAAAGAAGTTACATAACTGAAGACACATCGGACATAAGTCCTTGACCATTTGTTTTCCAAGGCCCTTTTCTTTCCAACCCATTACACAGTCTCTCAAAGAAGAGAACCCCCCCCCCCACAACCCAGGGCAGTTCTTCTTGAAGTAACAAGTTAGTTTGAAAAGTATCCTTTTGCAAAGTGAACTAGGGTGAGGGTGGGACAGTCCTTAGCAGTGTTGAGGATGGAAATTTTAAGCAAATTTGGGATAGTTCTGGTATAGAACAGTCTTTAACAAGAGAAGGATTTACAATGAATGATCAGAGACAGTTTGGGCTGACCCTCAAATAGACTTAATCATTCTAGTGATACCAGAACCCACTGTATAGACTTTCTGATATACATACATACATATATGTAAACATATATATAATATATAAGACACATACACATATACATACAATAAAAAAACTATACACTGCCATCCCAGTAAGTCATCCTTAGCTAATTCTCCCCTTTTGTTTCTAAATATCATCAGCAACTCATATAAAAGATGTCTGAGCTGGGTGAACCCACCCCAACAAACTTTCATCTGCTGTCTGCTCTATGCTAGATACTGAGGCAATAGAGATGAAGGGCTGTCTCCTAACTGGAGAGACAGCCCCTTAAATAGATCATTTCAATTTATTCTTCTAAGCAAAAGGATTTTGTCGCCTGGGGGATCATGGACGTACCTACTAAGCCTCTTCACGCCTTTCATTCAGTGAATTCGACATTACAAAAGCACCACACTGGGGCTGCTCAGATATGGTCCATCCAGCCGGTGTGAGACATGAAATTGTTGGACTGATGCTTTTGCAGGAATGACATCTGGGTAACTGCCCTCAGCAGCATTTCACAGGCGAGATTGTTCCTGCTGCTGTATGTCACCCTTGAGTCCTCTGACCTCATGATCATTCATAAAACAATGTTACTACGCTTTTTATCACTTAATAAGTCATGCAAATTGCCTTAAACTGCCATAAAGTGTGGTGTGATGCTTCTAAACATTAAAAAAAGAAGCTCCTGGTTTGGTCAAGGATTTCTTCCCCTCCCTACAATTCTTTCTTGACAGAATAAAACAGAAACTCATCCAGATTACAAGCAAAGAGAGTTGGCTTTGTTGAATTGTTAGTTTTTAATGCTGCAAGGGAATGAGTTAAGGATGTGTTGCCAAAAAATAAAACAGCGGAACAGCACGATTAGAGGTGTGAATTTCAGGCATGAAATGTAATTGTTTTACCAATTTTCACAGGGCTTACCACCTGGCATTCACCAAAGCTATTTTGAAACTGTCCCTCATCATCCATAGGTATTAAAACAATCAACAAGCACTTGTGTTTGTTAGTATATGGTCCATAAATACTGAGTAGGGGATGCCAAATACAGGATCAAGAATCGGAGTAAGTTAGAATTCACACCCTGCTTCTATGACACAGTTCTTATTTCAGGGGCATCTTGAAAATTTCCAGTTATCCTGAAAATGGATTTTGTATTAACTTGGCTATATTTATGCATAAATACAAAGTCTTTCATGATTCAAAAGCTCCCTATTCCAAAGGATATGGTTTAGGTATGGTGTTTTGTCATTCTGATTACTCTGAAATTTGTGAAACGAGCAATCCTGTATAATAAGTACCATCTCTGGTGCAGTAATCAATTCTTTGTTTAATGTTACAAGCCCTTTCTGGAATGAAAATGCCTGAGGAAAGAGATGTTTTGGAGAGGAATCTGTTGTGCTTACTGCCTGCCAAGCCCACAGTCTGCCGTGGATGGAAGAAGCTCTCGGGAGTGGGGGGAGGGGGTCATCCTGTGCCTAGGCAGAATTTTGTTTCTGAGGTCCTGGCTATAACTCCCTGGACAAGGGTTAGGTATCCGAATTGAGGCTGATAGATATCTGAGTTGTGGTAGCCTGGTGTAAGAGCTATTCCCCACTCGGGTGTCGGTGATTATTTTCGACAGTGATAAACTGAACTGTAAAGTTCTTCTCCACTGGGGAGTTTGAATACAAGATGTAGAGTTAGTGGTTGTCCATGGAGACAGAGAACACCAAGAGGACATCATGAGACAAGTTGACAGGTTTCACGAAACAGGAGAAGTCATGATCGTCAGGAGCCGTGAATAAGTAGAAGTTATGTATAAGCAAAATCCTTGAAAAAGCCAGAAAAGAGGACATTGTGTCACTTATAACAGCAGAAGCGGATAAGGAGAGTGTTGAGTTACTTAATGGCAGAGCAGTGGTGACCCTGAAAGTGGTTGCTGAGGGAATGACAGGAAAACTTGGTTGCTAGGGTTCTGTTGAATCTTAAATGATCTTCCAGGTTTTTAGCAATGTTTTTACCTAGGTGAGGTCTGGTTCTACTGTTGAAATTCCTGTTTTCCTTATTCCTACTTGTAGATGAGATAATTTGAAAGAGCTAAAGGGACCTAGCTAACACAGGAGAAAAGTTGCTTAACCTGAATAGTAGTGATGATTCTTAGTTTTATTTTATTCCACCAAGTGGATATTACCTTTCTAATCCTGCTTATCTCATTCTGGAAAAACCTTCCATGCTCCCAAATAATCTACTAAAATGGTTAAAAATAACAGCAACAACAGTAATAACGCAGGTGTAGTTTTTTAGTGGATGCTGAAACAAATGATTACTTGTGTCTGGCTACCGATTACTGTTTATGGATGGCCAACAGCAAGCCAGGTGCTTTACATACTTTATTTCTAATCCCATAAGAACCTTCAAAGGCAAGTATTGGAATATTGCATATTGAGGACGCTGAGGCTTGGAGGAGACTAGTGAATTACCTAAGTGCACTCTCTTATTAGGAATTGTGGGAATCCTTACTCAAGTTTGCCAGGCCCAAAGTGGGTGCTCCTCTCATTACACTTCACTGCCTGGCTGAGGACAGTCTTTCTATAAGATTTGGCATCCCACAACATTCATACTCCAAAGAAAATGGATGGGTAGGACAGAGAGAAAAATAAACCCTCCATGGGCCTCCAATGGCAACAGGGCCTGCCATTGCTGATAGATTACTGCCACTCCATCTTGTGCAGACGTAGTTATCCTGAACAGGCTGCATTTATTAACTCGCACAACTCAGCGAGGTGTTTTATTACTGGTATCAATTTAATTTATATGTAAAAACACAATCAGTTTCCTTTGCCTTGTAAGAAATCTGACGGAAAAAAAGTGACAGATGGCAGGTAGAATGTTCCCCAATTGTGGTGTGGATCATGGAAAATTGGACAGTTGGTCTATATTGGTATTTCCGGCAGAAATCATGGGGAAGAGGGAGCTACATACTGAAGGCTCATTCGTCCTGTTCTTCAAAATAGGTTGTCTCAGGTGGAGTGAGGCTGGTGGAGACTGATGGATGATGAAATATGCCAGCTTGTTAGTCAGGGTTTGACAAGGCTCCAGGTGACAGAGGATGCACTTGGGTGGGTCTGTTGAAGTGGCGGAAGCTTCTAAGTTCCGTTTAGAGGTCATGAGCCTCTCTCTCTGCTGGTTAGAAGGTGCTAGAATTTGGTAATTTGGGGCTGGTCCTAACGATAACATAATGTTGAGCAGGTGGGGAAGACTAACGGGTGGAGTAGTCTCACACCGCAATCAACAAATTGTTGCTGTCCTTAGGACTGGCAGGTGGGCAACTGCATGAAAGGGACAGAATACTATGACTGTGAGCATGATTCTCCAGGAGGAACTGGCCTTAAGAAAATGCAATGGCCCAGATTTCAATTAAAGGTGTGTATTCTCAAGCCCTTTGCACTCCAACCAACACTTGAGGGTAGAGACTTTACACTTATCGTGGGCATCGAGGCAGAAAGAAGTAGGCAGAGTCTTTGCCCTAGAGGAATTCACAGTCTAGTAGGGGTGATAGACAATTAAGCATGTGAGTATGATCGAGTATGATGACCACTATAATAGAACTACTGAAGAGATTTCCCTTGGGGTATCCCTAGCAGGCTGGAATCACTGCTCATACCTTTGCTGTCCTGTCACCATTCTGTCCTGTCTTTGTGCTCTTACAGGCCAGCTGGCTAGCTTGCCAGACCTCTGCACAGAAGTTTCTCTTTGCCTGCCTCCTATTCCAGCTAACTGCTTTAATGAGCCTGTGTTATCTCTAGTACTCCTACCAAGGGATTAGGTCCCTCTGAATTAGACACTTAAAGTTTACTTCCTTTTTAGAAAATAAAGCCAAGGCGTTAAATATCTCTGATATTGAAAGGATGGGATTGGAAATCTCTCTTTGTTCCATGGATTTGGGAGAAGTACAAAATTGGCAGATTGTTATGTTTTTTTGTGAAAGCCTTTCTTTTTGAGTTAGGTTTGGACTGTGACCTTGCCTACCTCCTATGTAGTGTGTGTGTGTTAATGAAATTATTTCTTCTATATTCTGTGTGCCTGACAGTGAGTTGTTTCAGGATCCCTGAATGCAGGGGCAGCATGGGTTCTTTTAGCGGTAACTGGTCTTTAAACATGGGAGACCTATAGGAGTGACATGATTATATTTGTTTTTAAAGTGGTCACCCAAGTGATAATGTGGATAAAGACTGATTTGGAACTCGGAGAATGGGCCATCAGAATAACCTCTCCTGCTTCTAATTTTGCCTGTACAAGTCCACTCAGATGGGCATTGGGAAAAAGGAAGAAAGATGAGAGAAAGTGGGTGAATCTTTGAGTTTCCCTTGAGATATGAATGGATGCATGTTATTTCATAAATACCATGGATTGAGCACTCTGGCTGAGACCAGAAAATACAGCTTGCAGCCTATTTCCTCAAGAAAAAGTAAGGAAAGAAAGCAAGAAAGCTTTTTAGCTGTTTAGTCTGTAAAAGGAACTAATCCCCAACAGACCTTCCTGTCAGTGTTAACGACCAGAACGGAGCTGTAGCATAGAAGAGTCAGTAAGGACAAGGGAAAATATTAGAATTATCCCAACTGGCCCATTTTTTCCCCTCAGTTTTTAAAATAGAAATACCATATGGTTCCATATGATAGGACATCTTTAGTGTAGTGTTATATATAGTCTCTTTTTTGATACAATTGAATTTTTATTTGTTTGTGCATTCATGCCCAAATAATTGATGATGTATAAATATGAGGCCAGAGTGCTAATGCCAGCAGATGGAGGATTTAACAGGAAAAGTTAAAAGCATGAGCTCAAGTAATAGCAGCTTACTAGCATTTATTCCTCAATATTAAAATATACATATATTTTTCCTTAAGGACGAGGTCAGCTACATAATTTGCAGGGCTCCGTGCAAAATAAAAATGTGAGGCTCTAGCAGGACAGGGTAGTCAATCTCCTCTTGCCATGGGTTCCCTGTCCTAATCCTCTAAGGCAAAGAGCAACCCCCAGTGTTTTGCACCCTCTGTGAAGGGATGTGCCTGGTGCTGGCATTGGGGGTGGTTGAGAGGCCCACTTTGAATTGCCCACTGTTATCCTGTGGCAGGGATGTGCACTGCCTTGTCCAACCCTCAGATCATCCCCTACTTGTACCCTCCCCTCCCCTGCTCCCAGGCCTTTTGAGGGAACTGGAGAGAGGGGACAGAAGAATTGGGCATTCAGACCTGGTTGTTTTCGCCCTGAGTGGAGGTGTGCAGGCAGCCAGCTGGGAAGGGGAAGGAGGGAAGATCCCTAGGGTACTGAGTTGGGAATGAGTGGACTTGTCAGAGGAGGCTGAGAGCCCGGTTGGGAAAATGAGGAGGCAGCAAGAAATAAGACCAGTTGTGAGCTGAAGCTCTGAGTCCCTCCCCTCCCTCATACTCCTTTGTCCCATCAGACCTCACTTACAGAGCACGAATTCAAAGACAAAAGAATTAATCTCAAGATGATGACTACAGAGCATGAAACTCCAAGTGCAGGCACTCTTCTGAGCATGGATCCTTGCATAGCTAGCTGCATAGTTTGCAAGTTCATGAAATTGGCCCTATTTAAGAACCAGCTATCCTTCAGTGTTGATGATGGGGTCAGGCAGGGTAGGGCATTCAGTGAAGAGAAGGGAAACTAGTGAAACGTTGCTAGGCTTGGGAAGGCACAAGGGTTAGAGCTCTGGCCTCAGCATTCCCTGGTATCTGACCTCTGGCAAGTCATTTCCTTTCTCCTAAGTACACTTAATCTGCATCTCTAAAATGGGGAAACTGAGGCAGAGAATTAAAGTGTGTCTGTGGCAGAAGAGATTTACATTTACCCTGTATAACTCCAAAACCCATTTCTTTGCTGACATGATTTTTGTCTTCTGAGGTAACTGTGCCAGTGGTTTTCAACCCTTTAGTGTATAGGAACTTTAATTAAACTAGTGAACTCTATAAATCTGCCACTGAGAAATAAAGCACATAAAAGCCATTTTGCATAAAATTTCAGAGGGTACACAGGGCCCCTGAAGCCTATCTAGGGACCAGGTTGAGAGCCCTGAAGACGTGGAAAATCCTCACATATGGTCTGATGGATAACAGGCTTTCCATTGGGATTTACCTAGTTTGTGCTGGCTGCATTGCACAACTCTGCATTCTTGTGCCTCTCTTACTAATTGCATGGGCTGTCTCAGACAAAGTATTGCTTTCTGGCTTATATTTTTATCACATCTCCATTGTACCTGTCTTCAATGGGGGTGGGACTCTCCCCATCTTACTGCCTCTCTATTAGGAAAAAGCCATCCTTTTTGAAGAAAAACAAGAGAACGTTTTGAAATGAATCCTTTTAAAGGATGTCTGCTGTAACATTAAACTTCCTTCTCTTCTGGTCCAGAGAGCCACAGACACACCAGTCTAGGCATGTGCTGGGACAGTCAGCGCACATAGTCCCCAGCTGCAGGCAGCACTGCAGGCAGCAGAGGGTCCGATAGATGGCATCAGTAGCCCAGAGATGAAGTCCTGAGGCGCAGGCTGTGTATTTTTGGCTTGGCCATGTATTATTTATGAGGGGAAATTAACTCTGAAATCTTCTTAGTTTACCCCCAGCAATATACACAGTAAACATGATTTTCTCAGCACAAGGTAACAAATAGTATTTCTAACAAATTAGATGAAATCTGATGTCTGCTTTTTGGTGCTTTGGAGTTACATGTATTTGGCTTTTTTTTTCGTTATTAATATTCAAAATGCCTCTGCTTCACAGACAAGAATGTCCAAGTGGTCCTGTGGGGTCTTGAGGGGGGGGAAATGCAAATACTGATGAAATGCTAAAGACTTAGTCTGGAAATGTTGTATCATTGCTTAAAAGGTAATTCTCTGCTCTCGCCACAATATGTAGTTGTATTAGCTTGCATGTGTGTGGTGGGAAAAGTATTCTACTTGGAAGTGAGGCCGATCTGAATATGAATTCTTTGCCATTTGGAAGTTGTGCGATTCTGGGGGAGTTACATTTTTTTTGAACTTTATTTCTTAGTCCGTAAAATGGGTTTATGATACCTATTTTACAGATTATTGTTTATACTACATGAGGCATATAAAGTGGGTGAAGCAAGGTGAATGTTCAATAAATGCTAGTTCCATTCCTCTTTTTCACATGTTGCTAGACTGAAGATACGGCAGGTGACCTATGTTGATGGTGTCTGTAAGAGAATTTTCAAGGAAAAATTTGTCTGAAATAAATGTTTCAATATTACTTTAGAAAACACAGGTGAATAGAGAAGTAACTGTGTTTTTATAAAGCAATTCAAGTTTTATAAAATGGCAGGTGAGAATAGGAGGCAAGTGCCATGTGGGTCATGGTGGCTCTGGGCAGTGCATCCTGGGGATATAATGTCACAAATGAAGCCAACAAGTAGAAATGACTTCTGTTAGGATAACAGCTAAATTTTGCACCATGGTGGAGCAATCACCTAGGATTGGGTCAGATCTCAGCTCCACCATTTCCTGCTTATGTGACAAGACTATGTACTACATATTGCATATAAACTCTCAATCTCAGTTCCCTCGGGTGAAATGTGGATAGTATCATTTACCTGTTCCATGAGAATAAGATTGTCTTGATGGCTCCATGACCTAGTGTATGGTAGCAGCACAGGCCAGTGTCTAGCACATAGTAAGCAGTTTTTATGGCTGTTGATGCATTGCTCTTT
The DNA here is from genome assembly GCF_002007445.2 of Ailuropoda melanoleuca. Lineage (NCBI taxonomy): Eukaryota > Metazoa > Chordata > Mammalia > Carnivora > Ursidae > Ailuropoda > Ailuropoda melanoleuca. The sequence continues at coordinate 47,005,396 of NC_048225.1, forward strand.
TATGTCAAATGGTATAGAGGTTGGGCCAAAACCCTAGAGCTAGAAAATCTAGGATCAGGTCCCATCACTTAATGAAAATGTGAATTTGGGTAAATCACTGACTTAGTTTTCTCCTTGATCAAATGCTGATCAGCATGGTAATAATCCCTGCACCAGCCACTTTGGAGGATTTTACCAAGCATTGGGTATAGTCTAACATGGCTATAACTCAGAGCTGTGGATGGAGAAGATGAAAATCTTATTAGGAAATGCCATCTCAAAGGAAGCCTGAGGTGACTGTTTAGAAAAGAGGAACAGCTGTGGAAGAAGAAGATGGTAATGAGCTAAGACCAACAGGATGGCATCAGAAGGGAGAAGGACTGCAATTATTTCCTGTTTCTTTTACAAGGAGGATGTGAAGGGAGACCAGCAGATTCCAAAATGACCCAGCTGAGAGCATGTCACAGATCCTAAGCAAGCAGACGTGTGGGAGGAGGAATCTAGATGATACCTAAAACTGAGGCTCTGGGAGAATGACCCAAGACACTCCTATCTCCTCAGCTCTCTGAGTGAAGTGATGGTCAGCTATGGATGGAAGTTCAGGCAGCATGGGAAACGTGGGGGTCTGTATGATACTACCAACTTGATTATGGTTGTTTAGGATTTCTGAATTTAGTTATAATTGTCTTTAAGTAAATTTGTGGTTAGAAGAGGTTTCTGACAGGTCAGGTATTTTCCAGGAGATGTGGCTACACTGACAACAAAGGTCATATGCTAGGCAATGAATGTTATTAAATATTTACCTAGCTGTGAGATATCAGTACTTTGTAAACTGTAAAGTGGCACGCAAATGCTTTTTATAAGCTTAGCTGTGATTGCTCTATTTTTAATGGCAATATGGTTAAATGGACAGAATGTAATTTAAAAATCAAACGTCTTTGGGTCTGAATTTTGCCTCAGCCACGTACAGGAGGTGGGTGAATGTTTGGGAGGAAATCAACCCTAGGTGATGAAGCAGAGTACAAGCAAGAAGGAAAAAAAGGTAATTGGAGAGAGGGGTGCTAACTTCAGGTTCAGGCAAGTGTCAGCAGCCAGGAGATCAGAAAGGAAATAATGAAGGTTCCACAAGCAGTGGGAATCCAGGAACAGGCAATGTTCAGAGACCTGCACAGAAGGTCTGTTAGAAGCAGCTCTCTGCTGCTTCTGGGGCTCGGGGGCAGGGATCCAGCATTTGGCGGACCTGGGAAGAGCAAGGGAGGCTCCCAATTCTATTTGTTTACTCAGGAAATGTTCACTGAACACGACCACGTACTGTTTGAGGTGTTGGAGAGCCAGAAGTATAATGATAGCAAAGAGCCTTGCTTCTGTACCAAAAACCAAAACAAACCAAACCAAAGATCAAAAACTACCCTCCCACCAAAAAGACAAATCAAAAAAAGGAAAAAGAAATGCACTACTGAGATAGGTCAGATTCTTGAGAAAGAGACCCTGTGTTCACCAACCCTGTATCACCGCCTACGGGGAAGGGAGTGAGAAAGCAGAACTGAGTCACTTAGCAGCTTTTGTGCCCTGCATTGTTCAGTCATTGATGTGGGCAAGTGTGAAACCAGAGAGGGAAACAGCCTTGGGTGAGGCAGCTCATTTAGTGGAGGGACTCACCAGTGAGCCCTGAGCAGTCAGCACTCCCAGCAACTGGGCAGATGAGTGCCATGGACTTGAAGGGGTATCTGGGTGGCCCAGCAGGGATTCACTGCAGGTCACTGCTGCAGTGACCTGAGTGCCCTTCAGAATCCACCTACTTTGCATAATAAGTTAACTGGTATTAGAACAGCTGGTACTCTCCTTCTTGCAGATGCTGCCCAAGATGCTGGTGATCTCTTTTCTGCAGAAAATACATTACTTCCTATACGTAGCAATGAACTCTCCTTACTATCCTATGCTTTCAGTCATTGGCTTGCTTGTGTGTTTCCCTTTTCAGATTCTGAACAATTTAAAGGGCTGCTTTTTGTTGTTTGTTTCTGATTCTTTTGTGTATAGTAGAGAATAGCATGTGTCCAATGTGTGCAATAAACACTTGACACTCAACAAAGCATTTTCAGTGATTGAAAGAAATGACAATAGGAAATGAAAGAGTCATTTTTGCAGATATCTTGGTTATACCTCTAAATATTCAACTAAAATTACTGATAGGAATAAGAAAGGAGATACAAGATATACAACAAATCTGCAACAATCAATTGCATTCCTGCTTATATTCTATTAATTCTATTAATGTAGAGCTTGGAAATTGCTGAAAAAAAATACTTCTTATGAAACTGGCCAATGCTCTCATCCCTCATGTTGCCTATTACTTCTATATTTATACTTAATATTTTTTCCTAAAACACAAGTTGTTGTTTTTTTTCCATAGAAACAAATTATGTAACCTCAATGGGAAAAGCAAAAGAAGATATGAATAAAAGGAGAGCTATGCCCTCTTCCTGTCAGGTTATACTAAGGTGGTACTAACCCTTAGTTGACATATTTTTTTATTTTAAAAATAATTTTAAATTTAAGTATAATTAACATACAATGTTATATTATCAGGTGTACAAAATAGTGATTAAACAATTCTATACATTAGTCAGTTCTCATCAAAATAAGCTTACTCTTAATCCTCTTCACCTATTTTATGCATCTCCCCCTCCAGCTCCCTGAAATCATCAGTTTGTTCTCTGGAGTTAAAAGTCTGTTTCTTAGTTTGTCTCTTTTTAATTTGTTTGTTTTGTTTCTTAAATTCCACATATGAGTGAAATCATATGGTATTTATCTTTCTCTGACTGACTTATTTCACTTAATGGTATGGCCTCTAGATTTATCCATGTTGTTTCAAATGGCAAGATTTCGTTCTTTTTTATGGCTGAGTGACATTCCATTGTGTGTGCGTGTGCGTGTGTGTGTGTATCACTTCTTTATACATTCATCAATCCATAGACACATGAGTTGCTTCCATAGCTTTGCTATTGTAAATAATGCTGCAATAAATGTAGGGGTGGATATGACTTTTCAAATTAGTGTTTTTGTTTTCTTTGGGTAAATACCCAGTGGTGGAATTACTGAATCATATGGTAATTATATTGTTATTTTTTTTAAAGATTTTATTTATTTATTTGACAGAGAGAGAGAGCCAGAGAGCGCAAGCAGAGCGAATGGCAGAGGCAGAGGGAGAAGCAGGCTCCCCACTAAGCAGGGAGCCCGATGTGGGGCTTGATCCCAGGACCCTGGGATCATGACCTGAGCTGAAGGCAGATGCTTAACCATCTGAGCCACCCAGGCACCCTATATTGTTAACTTTTTGAAGAACCTCAGTATTGTTTTCCACAGTGGCAGTACAAGTTTGCACTCCCACCAACAGTGCACGAGGGATCCTTCTCCACATTCTCCCCAGCACTTGTTTCTCATGTTGATTTTAGCCCTTCTGACAGGTGTGTGTTGATACCTCATTGTAGCTTTGGTTTGCATTTCCCTGATGATGAGTGATGTTGAGCATTTCCCTGATGATGAGTGATGTTGAGCATCTTTTCATGTATCTGTTGGTCATTTCTTTGGAGAAATGTCTGCTCATGTCTTTTACCCATTTTTTTTAAGTAAACTCTGCACGACACATGGGGTTCAAACTTAGGACCTCAGAATTAAGAGTTGCATGCTCTACTGACTGAGCTAGCCAGGGACCCCTCTTCTGTCAATTTTTAATTGGATTATTTGTGATTTTGGTGTTGAATTGTATAAGTTCTTTATATATTTTGAATATTAACTCCTTATTGAATGTGTTATTTGCAAATATCTGCTCTCATTTGGTGGGTTGCCTTTTCGTTTTGTTGGTGGTTTCCTTTGCTGTGCAAAGTTTTTATTTTGGTGTAGTCCCAGTAGTTTAATTTTGAGTTTATTTCCTTTGCCTCAGGAGACATATCTAGGAAAATGTTTCTATGGCCAATGTCAAAGAGATTACTGCCTGTATTTTCTTTGAGGGATTTTAGTTTCTTGTCTCACATTTAGGTCTTTAATCCATTTTGAGTTTATTTTTGTATACAAAAGTGGTCCAGTTTCATTCTTTTGCATGTAGCTGTCCAGTTTTCTCAAAACCATTTGTTGAACTCTTTTTTCCCATTGGATATTTTTGCCTCCTTTGTCATAGATCAATTGACCATATAATTGTAGGTTTATTTCTGAGTTTTCTACTCTCTTCTGTTGATGTATGTGTCTATTTTTGTGCTAGTATCATACTGTTTTGATTACTACAGTTTTGTATTATATCTTGAAATCTGGGATTGTGATAATTTCAGTTTTTTACTTCTTTCTCAAGATAGCTTTGGCTATACAGAGTCTTTTGTGGTTCCATACAAATTTTAGGATTATTTGTTCTCATTCTGTGAAAAACGTTGTTTGTATTTGAAAGGGATTGTATTAAATCTGTAGATTGCTTTGGGTCATATGCACATTTTAACAGTATTTATTCTCCCAATCTATGAGCATGGGATATTTTTCTATTTGTTTGTGTTGTCTTCAATGTCTTTTGTCACTTTTTTATAGTTTTTGGCGTACAGGTTATTTACCTCTTTGGTTAAGTTTATTCCTAGGGATTTTACTGTTTTTGGTGCAATTGTAAATGGGATTGTTTTCTTAATTCCTCTTTCTGCTGCTTCCCCTAGTTCATTTTATGCATAGTGTAACTTATACTTTTGCAGAATATTCCATAGACCTTGACAAATGTTTAATGTAAATCCTTATGTAAGAGTGGGTAAGAGTACCAAAAGCTTTTTTTTTAAGGCAATAGCAATGCCATTGCTGTGTAAGATTTTAAAGCATTTTAGAAAGTGACTACCAAAACTACATGATACAGAGTTGAAAATTTGATAAATTNAAGGCAATAGCAATGCCATTGCTCTGTAAGATTTTAAAGCATTTTAGAAAGTGACTACCAAAACTACATGATACAGAGTTGAAAATTTGATAAATTCAAAAGATTTAAATTACTTTAGTAGATGTTTAAAAATATCTTTTAAAGAAAGTCTGAATACATTTAGGGCCTGAGGATTTAACCAAAGTATTATAATAATGAGAAAAGAAATGGTTATTGAATGTACTAGTAGGTAGTTGAATGCCAGTACAAAATATAATAACTTGATTTCATTCCTTATCCTATACACTAAGATAATTTTCAGAGGGATAAAAGAGTTAAATACTTCTTTTAGAGCTTACAAAAATCTAAAAGGGAGTAGAATAGTATATTTATGCCAGCTTGGGATGGAAGATATATTTTTGTAAGCCAAAATGTAATGGAAGAAATATTGAAAAGAAACAAAATATTGAAAAGAAACAAAAAGAAAGCTGGATAAATAAAAACTTACTAACTGAATATATAGCAACTAACTTTTACATAATGCTTAACAGCATACACAGTGTTATGTACTTCAGATCTTCTGGGACCAGTACACAGATGTGGCCACCATTTTAGTGGGGAAAAATAGAAAATACAATAGTAAATAAATAAACCACATAATTTCACAGACTTCTGAGTGCTTTGAAGACAATGACAAATCCCCAGTGAGTGACTTATGTATGAAGAGGGGTTGTTTTAGAGATAGAAGGGTCAGTGGGGAGATGACTTTTGAACTGAGACATGAATTACAGAACAGATTCAGGCTTGAAATGTGCCATGGATATCCTCCACATGAGTTACAATAGTCCCTTCCCAGTATCTGACCTACTTGTTGTATGTAATTCCCAGGTGGTGGATAGCAGTGCCCTCTTGTGGGTCACAGTTTTGGAAACCTTGGCTGAGACACCTTAAAAGGTGGGCTCTTAAAGGAGGAAGCCTTGTTTGGTTCCAGGCTTCCTTTTTCCATCCTGATATGCTGCTTCTCTCTCTGTCTGCTAGGGTCTCAGTGCTCTAGCCCTCCTCATTTGTATTGTATTTCCAGGATCTGACTCCAAACCTACTTTTTGCCTCAAAGGCCAGGTTCTCCTCTGAGCTGCATGAAGTGAACTACCTAATCAGTGACTTGCTCATTGGTCTTTCCCCATTGCCCTTTTGGGAATGGCTTTTCTGAGGAAGACCTGATGCCCATGTCATAGCATATACATGTGTTCTAATTGACTGGTGATTGGTAAACACTATTTAACCCTTTCTGTGGCTCTTCATTGTGATCTAACTTCTGTATGATATATAAAGCTCTCTCACAATTTGCTTCCTGCCTGTTTCTCTAGTCTTCTTGCCCTTCCCCTCATGCTAAAGTCATACTACAGTATCCTGTCTATCTAAAGTGCCACTCTTCCTTTGCATGTGGAGTACCTTATGCTGGGAGTGTCTTTCCTCTCCGTGTCTGCCTTAAAAACATTACTCACTCTTTTGGGCCAGTTTCACTTCCTTTGTGGGGGCTCTTGCCTCCCCCCCCCCAGGGAGCATGAAATGCATTTTTCTTTGTAATTCTATAGCACCTTACTCTCATCATTTTGTATACCATTTACCACATGGTCATGTTTATTTACATTTCTTCTTCACCATTCCTGCTTCCTACCTGTCCCTATCCCTAAACTTGAACACCAAAGTTGGGTACTGTGCTCCTTTTTTTCTTTACTTTGATTCTTGAGCCTTGCCACAGGGCCTGTTACAAACTGCATATTTAATACATGTTTGCTTGAAGTAGTGTGTGAATAAAATGTTATAAAAACGTAGAAAGTTCTAAGACCTCAATGAGTTTCAAGTCAAAGCTTGAACCCCAAGTGTCCAGTCTTGGCATTTCAGCAAATTTGTTGGATACATATAAGTCTGATTTTTTCCCCTCCTATGTTTATTCTTGTATATATATTTTCAATATATATTTATTCTATGAGAAATCTGGCCCCAGATAAGACAAAGAAGCAGAAAACTCTACCAGAAGGAGGGGTCCCCTTTGACCAGGTGGTCAGCAGGAGCTTTACAAAGCAGATGTCAGGGAGCTGGCTCCTGAAGGAGAGGGGCTTAGGAAAGGGTTGGAAATGAAAATGATACTGCTCTTTAAAACCATTTATTGTACATAAGGACATTTCCAGAATTGTATAATTCCATCTATACTTATTAGCCTGATAAATCAAGACTACTTTTGAGTAAACATAACATTCCCTTGACCATATTATGACAGGGTTAGTGATTCCAATGGTGCATAACCTATAAAAGTGGCAGGAAATGCCCAGAGAAGCAGCAAAAATGTGAAAGCGTTTGTTGAAATGCTCATCATTCACTTCTTCTCCTGGGAGGGGGAGAAATGGACTCTGGCTGGATGATAGGGAAGTGGAAACCCATAAAAAGGGAACAGGAGGCCAATTATGCCGCTTCTGTCACTGAGCCCTGCTGCTCTGATCTGGCTCATAAATAGGCTTTCTGAAACCAGTATAGATGTAAATATTTGAGCAAAATGCTGTTTTTTTATGTTGTAGCTCAAGGGTGTTAAAAACCTGTTTTATTTAAACTTAAAGGATAATCTAAGCTTTTTGTTTGTTAATGACCATTAAAAAGAAAGATGCTGAATTAGAATGGCTTTGTCAGGGATCAATGAATTGCTTTTTTTGAAAATGACCTAAACCTTTTGGTTTGGTCAGCACATCAGCCTCATTGATGTGAGTCTTGTACAAATCATCAACAAGGGAAAGTCTTGGGTCTATAGATAGAAGACTTGGATTTGATTCTCAACTTTCTGATGGTATGGCCTTTGGTACATAACAACTTTTCTGAGTCTCCATTTTCCTATGAAAGGAGGGTCCTCATGTTCAACTGTTAGTCTTGTAACAGTGTTTAGATGAAAGGGTTATATGGGTAGGTGGTAATTCAAGATGTTAATTGCCTGAGACCCCTGTTCAGGGCTATGAGGTGCCACATGGAGGACAAAGTCAAATGAATGCTTGATTGTGGGGATACTTAAAATCATGGGCTAAAGTTTGGTTCCAAGTCCCAATACATACATTTCTCCTGGTGAACTGAGCTGAACCATACAGAACCATGAAGAATCCTTTCATCAGCTGAGGCAGATCTAAGGTCTTTTCTGGGAGCAAGGGAAGTGGCCTTCTACTCTTCTTTCCCCTTACCCAATTGCTTGATTTTTTGGCTATTGAGATTTTGTATAAATTTTAAAAATTACTCTGAAGTTCTCTCCTAAGATCTGGAGCAAAGTCGTAATAGTAATAAACTAATTTTTGTGAGCATCCACTCAATGTCAGGCTTTGTGTGAAGCATAATCTCATTTAACCTTCACAGCAATAGTCATAGTTATTATGTCTACTTCATAACTAAAGAGTGAGACTTGGAGAAGCAAGATGACAAGCCTACTAGCTGTCTGTACAGGGTCTTATAGTTAGCAGGTGACAGTGCCCAGATTTGAAGTCTAGAACCGAAGTATGTAACTAGTCTATCTCCTACCTGAGACTATACGGAAAGGGTGCCTTCACTTTTGTGTTTCTGTATGTTCAACCAGGGAAAAACACCTCCAGTCTTTTTAAAATCGATGGATGAATAAAAATGCCCAGAATCAACCTTCAGAACTTCTAAAGCATATTAAGCTATATTATTAAAATGACAGTGAACCTTTTTATCCAGGAAAGGAAAATCTCGCCATGAGAGCATTGGAGCAGAGGGAAACCTAATCACTCTTGTCGCCACTGTGATGACAGGCATTATATTCCAGGTGCATGAGAGATAACATGGTTGCCTCACCATGTAATTATCATTGTTTCTGTTGGTTTTATCATAAGCAGTAATTATCACTAAGTAACATATGGCATTTGGTAGTAACTTGGAAAACAGCCTGTCACTTGGCTTTATAATTTGGGGTGGATGTTGATGGTATTATGTCATGAATCCTGCGCTGCCAGTTGTTCCTTCTGCTGTGAGTCTTCCACGGGGGCTGTATACACAGGAGACAATAGCAGATTGAGAAGCAAAGTACCACATTGTTATTAGCTGTGTAAGTACCCAATTCCCTAACATAAACCTCTACTAAAGGTTAGGTAGGGAGTTGTGGCTCAGGCATGAGACCTGAGTAAGGCTTTTTATCACCTCTCTGGCTAGCTGCATGGCCTTAGGAGGGGTGTAGACTTCAGCTAAACCTAGCCAATCTACTGAATATATGGAGGAAATGAGAGAGGAAACCAGAACCCCCTGAGGCCAGACCCTGCCTATGCTTTTTTTTTTAATCACATAAATGTAGAAAGCAACCCAGTGCCAGCTTGCTACTTTATTAACATAGAGTGGCCCTTGATGGTTTCTGGGACTTTGAGCTATTCCATCTATGGAGAGGAAGGTACAGGAATATGGCTGGGGGCAGGGGAAGAGGCCTCTACAGTTTGTGGAAGGAGTGCTACCAGGTTACTAATTTAACTCCCTCCATCATTTCTTTTGAGGAAATACAGCAGAATGTGTGTATAGTTCTGTTTTTCACAGCTCCTTAGCCTTAGATAAATTACTTTATGTCTCTAAATTTCCTAGCTATGATTGTTTCTGCCCTAGATGTGAACACTACTAGATGCAACATTATATGTAGTTTAAATTACTTAAAATTTCCTTTTTCTGGTAAACTAGTACTTAGATATATTCAACTCCTTTTTAATTTTGTCAACAGCATAAACAATCGTCTTCTTTGAGAGTCCACTTTTTTTCTTCACAAAG
>NC_048225.1:47015439-47034351 GCF_002007445.2 Ailuropoda melanoleuca
TCAGGGCTATGAGGTGCCACATGGAGGACAAAGTCAAATGAATGCTTGATTGTGGGGATACTTAAAATCATGGGCTAAAGTTTGGTTCCAAGTCCCAATACATACATTTCTCCTGGTGAACTGAGCTGAACCATACAGAACCATGAAGAATCCTTTCATCAGCTGAGGCAGATCTAAGGTCTTTTCTGGGAGCAAGGGAAGTGGCCTTCTACTCTTCTTTCCCCTTACCCAATTGCTTGATTTTTTGGCTATTGAGATTTTGTATAAATTTTAAAAATTACTCTGAAGTTCTCTCCTAAGATCTGGAGCAAAGTCGTAATAGTAATAAACTAATTTTTGTGAGCATCCACTCAATGTCAGGCTTTGTGTGAAGCATAATCTCATTTAACCTTCACAGCAATAGTCATAGTTATTATGTCTACTTCATAACTAAAGAGTGAGACTTGGAGAAGCAAGATGACAAGCCTACTAGCTGTCTGTACAGGGTCTTATAGTTAGCAGGTGACAGTGCCCAGATTTGAAGTCTAGAACCGAAGTATGTAACTAGTCTATCTCCTACCTGAGACTATACGGAAAGGGTGCCTTCACTTTTGTGTTTCTGTATGTTCAACCAGGGAAAAACACCTCCAGTCTTTTTAAAATCGATGGATGAATAAAAATGCCCAGAATCAACCTTCAGAACTTCTAAAGCATATTAAGCTATATTATTAAAATGACAGTGAACCTTTTTATCCAGGAAAGGAAAATCTCGCCATGAGAGCATTGGAGCAGAGGGAAACCTAATCACTCTTGTCGCCACTGTGATGACAGGCATTATATTCCAGGTGCATGAGAGATAACATGGTTGCCTCACCATGTAATTATCATTGTTTCTGTTGGTTTTATCATAAGCAGTAATTATCACTAAGTAACATATGGCATTTGGTAGTAACTTGGAAAACAGCCTGTCACTTGGCTTTATAATTTGGGGTGGATGTTGATGGTATTATGTCATGAATCCTGCACTGCCAGTTGTTCCTTCTGCTGTGAGTCTTCCACGGGGGCTGTATACACAGGAGACAATAGCAGATTGAGAAGCAAAGTACCACATTGTTATTAGCTGTGTAAGTACCCAATTCCCTAACATAAACCTCTACTAAAGGTTAGGTAGGGAGTTGTGGCTCAGGCATGAGACCTGAGTAAGGCTTTTTATCACCTCTCTGGCTAGCTGCATGGCCTTAGGAGGGGTGTAGACTTCAGCTAAACCTAGCCAATCTACTNAGGAGGGGTGTAGACTTCAGCTAAACCTAGCCAATCTACTGAATATATGGAGGAAATGAGAGAGGAAACCAGAACCCCCTGAGGCCAGACCCTGCCTATGCTTTTTTTTTTAATCACATAAATGTAGAAAGCAACCCAGTGCCAGCTTGCTACTTTATTAACATAGAGTGGCCCTTGATGGTTTCTGGGACTTTGAGCTATTCCATCTATGGAGAGGAAGGTACAGGAATATGGCTGGGGGCAGGGGAAGAGGCCTCTACAGTTTGTGGAAGGAGTGCTACCAGGTTACTAATTTAACTCCCTCCATCATTTCTTTTGAGGAAATACAGCAGAATGTGTGTATAGTTCTGTTTTTCACAGCTCCTTAGCCTTAGATAAATTACTTTATGTCTCTAAATTTCCTAGCTATGATTGTTTCTGCCCTAGATGTGAACACTACTAGATGCAACATTATATGTAGTTTAAATTACTTAAAATTTCCTTTTTCTGGTAAACTAGTACTTAGATATATTCAACTCCTTTTTAATTTTGTCAACAGCATAAACAATCGTCTTCTTTGAGAGTCCACTTTTTTTCTTCACAAAGTATCAAAAGTTGGCATCCCTTCATACAACTTATTCATTAACCACGATGAGTGAAGATGGCCATCCTCTCCTTGAGATTTGGACACTGGATGAGACGAGGCTCACTCACAAGCAGAGTGATGTCTCACCTACAAAAAAATTCATGCCTCAGCAATGTTGAACATAACCATTGGACTTGCTTGTGGAATGTTAAAACTGAATTTTCAATCTAAAAATGTTAAACTATTCTAAATTAATCTAATTAAATGAATAGTGAAAAATTAAGATCTTGCGTTTTGGAGTTAGATGTGGGTTTGAATCCCTGGCCTGGCCATTTAGCGATTGTGTGAACTTGGTTAAGTTTCTTAAATTCTACTAACCTTGTCTTTCTCATTTGTGAAATGGGAATAGTAACAGGATCTACTAATGTTATTATAATATTATTATAGTATTATTAGTTAATGTAGTAGATATTTTTTATATAAATGTAAAACACCTGAAGGTTTTAACATTTAGTTATCATGTAATAAAGGTTAGCTAATATTATCATCTTAAATATAGACATTTCATTTTCTGGCTGCTGGCAGTGTCTACCAAGGATTGATATGAAAGATCTACCCCTGGTGTAGGCAATAAATACATTCATTGTAAGCGTACACATAAACAACAATAAAACTAAGAGTTGTCTGCTTTTTATGATCGCTATGGGCCAGCAATTCTAATTAATGTCAGTGATAACCTATTCCTCTCCTCCAGGGCAGGCCACTTCTGTCCCTATTTCTTCCTTGGTACTTGCTGGGAATGGATACCTTCATGGTGTTATTAATCTCCAGATTCTCCTGCTTTAGTCCATAATGCAATCTTCTTTTTTTCCCACTGATTGGGAGAGTCAGCTACCCCGCTGTGATGCAATCTGCCATTTTGTATTTCCTCACCCATGTTTGTTTTTTGTTTTTTCCCAACAGTACTTGACATAGGCAATTAGAGAGCTTTCATAAAAAATGGGAACTACTTCTTCAGTTTCTCAGTGACCAAAATTTTTTCTTTTGACTTTTAATTCTCTGATTATTTTTTCAGTCCTAGAACTCTGACTCCTCTCTTTCTTTAGAAAGATCTGTTAGCTTTACTATATGAAATATATCCCAAATCTCTTCCTTTCTCACCATTTCCACTGATACTAAATTCTCCTTCTGGATTATTGTGTTAACCTCCTAACTAGTCTCCTTCGTTTCATTCTTACTTCCTCCTGTAGTCCATTTTCTAATTAGAAGCCAGATTTAAAGTTAAACTGTAAATTGATTTACAACACTTTTTTGCTCAACACCCCTCCAGTGGATTTTTGTCTCATCTGGATTAAAGTGCAAACTCTACCTTGGCTTACAAGGCTCTGTATGACTGGCTCTTGGCAGATTATCTTTGACCTCTACCTCCTAGAACTCTCTTCTCACTCATTTGACTCCAAACCACTCCTGCTTTCTTAAACATGTCAAGCTAGCTTCTGCCTTAAGGTGTTTTAGTTTGCTTTCCCTTTGCTTAGAATGCTCTATACCTAGATGTTTGCATGGCTCACTTCCTTACTTTGTGTCTCATCACATTGCTATCTCTCAGAAAGGACACTGTATACCAAACCTATCTTCAATGGCAACCCATTTATAGAAAATGCTGTTGGACCCTACCCATATCTTCTCAGGCCACCTCAGAAATCTGCAGCTTTGGTGGATAGTTTCCTGTACATGCAAGATAGCTTGCTGCCTCAAATATTTGTGTCCCTCAGTCAGAAGGTTTACTCAGACTACAAGTGTTTGCTGGGCTTATGTGTGGGGTGGGGTGGGCTGGAAGTACTACAGTTACTGCCCTAAGGAGCAACCCTCAACCAGTTAGGGACAGATTTGGTAGATAGACGCTCCAGCTTTCTCCCCCATTGGTGGAACAATTCCATAGCATGTGCTACACTGTCTCTCTAAGGGTCTACAGTGAGCTGTATCTCCAGTTTCCCACATGGTAACCCACTCAGGCATTCTTTGGGGGAGGGGGTGGAGATTGAAGCTCACCCGCAGCTTTATTGAAATGTAATTGACAGACAAAAGTTGTATATATTTAAAGTGTACAATGTGATGGTTTGAAATGTGTATACGTTGTGAAATGATACTCAAGCTAATTAACACATTCATCACCTCATAGTGGGATATGCGTGCGTGTGTGTGTGTGTGTGTGTGTGTGTGGTGAGACTTAAGATCTACTCTTGTAGCAAATTTCAAGTATACAATATGGTATTATTCAAGGCATTCTTTATTGGCTTTTCTCACTTCCCCACTCCCTCACCTTATTTATCAAACTGATTACTTATACCAAATCCTTATCTTGGGGTCTCTTTGGTGGAAAACCAACTAGATAGCCTTGCTCAACATTTTCTATACCTTACTCTTTTCTACTTATTATATACTTAGGAGCTTCATGAGGGAAATATCTTAGAACTTGCTGCTATGTCTTTTGTGTCTTGCACAGTGCCTGGCTTATAGGAGACTCTCATTAAATAACTTTTGAATGAATGATGAAGAATTGGGACAAAACCCCTAATTATTCACTCCCTTCTTTTGAATGATTTACTTCAAACTTAGGAGAAGGTAAGAAAAACTGGCAGCGTGATCTGACTCCAATGTTTCCAATTTAGTCAATGTCTTCTGCAGTATGTTAAGTTTTTATTACCATTATTTTACTTCAACATTACTTGAAGGTATACTATGCATTTATACTAAATATTGTATTAGGTAATATTTATAAACATTATCTCCTTTAAGAATTGCAGCTTCTCTGTAAGGTAGGTTTTATTATCCATAGTCTAAAAAGATGGAAATTAAGGCTGCTGAAGGTCACAGAGTTTATATGTGGAGGAATTGGAGCTTATACCCCCATGTGTCTGACTTGAAAGCCACTACTTTTCTTCACGTACCCTAACTCTTAGGTAATTATTACACTTGTAAGTTGTAACTTTTAGTTTTGTGTTAAGCCAATTCTAAAATTTAAATTGCCCAAAAGAAAGAGAGATGGTATATGTCTGTCCCAGAAACTTTCTCCTAGTGCAAGAAAATAACTGTTACAAGAAAGGACAATTGTATGAGCTAGTGTTGCAAAGACGCATGTAAAAAGAACGAATTTTTATGTCTGGGTTATGCTCTGTTGCTTTGATAGAAAAGTGAAAAGGAAGGAAAATAACTGTTAAGCTGGAAATGTTGCAACAGATCTTGATATATTAATAATTCTACTTATAATTGTATATCATGAGAGTGTCAAATGTGTCTAGTTACTACATTGTGATGGCAGAATAATTGGGAAAATTTTACATTACATGTGAATCAAGACAGAGTGTTCCAGAATTCACTTCTAAGGTGAAGTTTGCTTCAGGCAAATAATTTTAAATCCCAGGAATGACACAGGAATTGTTCTCACTTTTCTCTTTCTAACTAAAATAGGGTATTTATTTAAATCTGGACTTATAGACTAAAAGTGATACATTTAAATGAATAATATTTCTTTTTTTATATATTGAACAATGCTTAAAAATAAAGCTAAACAAATTTAAATAAAAATTTCTGGTTTCCCGACTATCTCATTTTAAATTATAGAAGACAAAATTATCTCAGAGATTCAGAGCAAATAAGTATTTCAATAAAGAAACAAAAGAAATTCAATGTTATTCTTGTCCTTGTCTGGAAGATCAGTATAGAAAAGGACATTGGACCAGAAGTCAGAGACCCATGGTTAGCTCTGACTTGACATTAATAAGTATAATCTTGAATGTGTCTCCTAACATTTCTTGGTTTGATATCTTGCCCTAAGATTGAACTAGATGCTTTTCACAGGCTCCTCCATTTTTGACATTCTGTGACTTTATGACTGTGTTAAAGAAATGCATTTAATTGTTGATTTTAGTGGTGTCACACAAGGAAAGTTAGCGCTCTAAAAATAGTATTAACTAATGTGAGAGGCAGCTATGCTCTAGCAGAATAATTTATGAAATTATAATTTTGAGATACAATTTTAATTTGGATTCTGCCACTCCAGTTGCTTGGGTGAAAAGAACATGGGCCTTGGAGTTGGAAAGACGAGATTCTAATCCCAGCTCTGACACTTACCAGCTTGACCTTGATGAATTCATTTCTTATCCTCAGTTCCTCATTTCTAGGGTGGAGATGGTAATGTATGTCCTTATGAAACTTAGGGGGTTTATATTTTATGAATAGTGTAAGATGAATTTTTGGAAAGCATTTTGTAGAAGTGAAAATTACTATACTGATATAAGGTATCAGTATTGATTAAAAGGAGCAAAGCAGGAGAAATAATAAAGCCTTTCAGGATATTTTTGAGAGATGGCTTAAGTCCCCAAACCTTGACAAGTTTGTCTTGGGATATTGGGAAAGGACTATTGAGAAATGCCAGTTTCTCATAATTGTAAAAAGTTTGACTTGTTGTTCTATGTGGTTCAAATGGAAAATAAAATTCTTTAAAATGTTTGAAAAAATATACACTTAGTAAACTGTGTGGTCTTATAAAAAACATTTTTGAGCAACTGTAGTGTTATGCACTGTTCCATACTCTTTCCAGATATAGTCTCATTTCATATCCACAGTGACCCTGTCAAGTCTGTATTATCGCCTTGTTCTGGATGGAGGAATATGGCTTAGAGAAGTTGAATAAATGACCAGGGTCTTATGACTGGTAAAGAGCAGAGCCCTGATATTAACTCATGTTTTTTCACATACAAAACTCATACTCTGCCTCTGCTTTATGCTGCCTCCATGTCAAGAGAAAAAAGTTATTTGTATAATTATCTTGAGCTCCAACCATGTGACAGGCATTGAATTAGGCAGATACATGATCCCTTTGAGTCTTCACAAAACCTCTTTTGATGCAAGTTTTATTTTAATTTTAGAGAATATTTGTTTTCTTAAGCCTTTACTTTCTAGAATGATGGTGACACATCAGTAAATAGGTTTAAAAATCCAATGAACAAAGCAAATTGAAAATAAGCAACAAAATGAGTTTAGGGTAATAGAGGGAAAATTAATTTCCTACCATGATATGCACACATATTTTAATATATACATATGGGTTGTGTTACATATGCTAGCATTTATATGCTAATTTTTGGAATGAATGATGCAATTGTTAGCTAGAGAGAACTGAAGATTTAGAATTAATATATATAGAGAAAGGATTAATTGGGAATTGTTAAAAGACAACTGAATGGGCAATGATTTGTGGAATATTTGGCTTTACAAAACCCATTTCAAGTCATTGTCCATCTGCAGGATTAAAATAAAGTGGAGAGAACAGTTACATATAAATATGTGTTATGCATTATCAGATTCAAGAATCTGCAACATGTTCAACATCATGCTAAGAATTTTTATATGTATTATCTCATCTAATTCTCAAAACAACTTTGCTATACGTGAAATGTACATTTTATAATTTTTGTTTTACAAGTAAGGAAAGTGAGTCTCTGAATTGGTCATAGCTGCTGCTACTCCGCCTTCATTACCATAAAAGTAACCCTCAGTAATTGCCATTTCTCTTTTCCAAGGAAGAGAGATGAAACTGCAATCTCTTGAACTTCAGGTTCTTAAGGACTTTTGCACTGGGTCGTAATTTTCATTTCTGTCCCAGTTCCTGCTCTCATTCTACATTCACACCCAAGATGGTAAATGTCTGCCAGTGTGTTAACAACTGTATTTTAGGACCAGTTACTTGCTGCTCCATCCTCCCTCCTTCCCACCTTGTTGTTCAAGCAAGGTAGCATGCACATGAACAACTCTTTTAAAAAAGGAGAGGACTATAAAAGATGCAATAGAGAACACTTCCAAGGAAGGACAGCAGAAACGAGGTGATGGCAGGATTCCTGAAATCCATGAGAGCAATTATATCATTCTACCATGTAAGCATGTATTTGTTTCTCAGACTGTCTCTGCTCCTTCCCTGTGGGCTCCTCAGAGACAGGGATCAAAGAGTATATACTTGATGTTGTTGTTACCATAGATTCCTTTTAAGAGTACCTAAACAGAGCCTCAACAACTAATTCATGTAAGATGAAGACAACAACCTCATAAGTCCTCTGACATCCCACGCCCATTGTGAAGTGTGACACTATAATTTCTCAGGTGACCCTCATCCTATCGTTGTAGACATGTCAGTAAAAGACAAGAGCCTCCATCTTTAGGTTACTTTAAAAAATATCGCCATGCTTATTCTGCATAGAGCTTACTCTCTTCTGGTTCTATCTCCACATTTTTCCATGGGATCTTTACTCTCAAACTCTTAGCAGAATTTTGGCCCTGCTGTCTGGATACCATTTTCTTCTCTAAACCTGGCTGTTCTCTTCTATCATGTGCCTGGATGGTCCTATCGACATTCTTTTCTTTTCCCATTGTCACATATAAACCATTGCTCTGTCCTCCTGCCTTTTATAAAACAGCTCTACCTAGGAGGCTCTTGGTGTTTGGCTACGTCATATGTATAGCTCTGGATGGCCTCCATTTCCTGAACTCTGTTATTCCCTCATATTCATCAAGGATTTTGCTCTTGGCCATTATTTTGACTTCTCTTTCAACTTTTGTTGTTGTTCTAGATAATTTCCATACCCAAGTGGATGATCCATATTAGCTTCAAATCTTCCTGACCTCATGGGCTCCAATAATTTTCTTTATTCCAGCTATTTCACTATGAAGGCTATGTGGTAGCTATTGCAGTTACCACTTTAACTCCTGAAATGTTAAACTACAACAGTGTTCTCTTATCCCAACCTCTTCATTCCCTTTTTGAAGTTGCAGATTCTTTCCTTTGCCTTTTCTTCCAGTATTCTCTCCTTCATGATTTCAATTCTCTCTTTATTCAACTTAGACCAGTAGTGCATCTCTCTAGCCACTCACTCTCTTTTCAGCATGATATGTGGCTTTTTTTTTTTTAATGGAATCTATCCTGGATATACCACAGTCACTTAAAACACAAACCTCCAAAACTTATTTTTTTTTTTTTTGTCATCAGGCTCATTTCTTCTGTGTTCCTTCTTTTTGGTGGGTTGTGTCACACAAGCTAGAAACTTTGGTGAGGTGATCTCTTCATTTTCATAGCCCTCCTATCCAATAAGTATGAAAACAAATCATGACTTTAAAAAAAAGATTTTATTTATTAATTTGAGAGAGAGAGCATGCATGCACAAGTTTGGGGATGGGCAGAGGGAGAAGCAGACTCCCCGCTGAGCAGAGAGCCCAACATGGGGTTCGATCCCAAGACCAGATCATGACCTGAGCCCAAGGCAGCCACTTAAGAGACTGAGCAGCCCAGGCTCCCCCAAATCATTACTTCTTAATGCCTCCTACATCCCTTGCATTTTCATAATTTTCACATTCTTATTTTAATGTTAATTCTCTTCATCTTTTGTCTATTAAATGATATTTTAAATTCTTTTCTGTAGAAGCCTTGCTTTTCTTCCTGGATCTTTTCTTCCTTGCGTTCACTTTGGCATTTGGAGCTGCTGACTTCCCCTCCTTATTCTTTAAACTCTTTTCTCTTCGTTCTTAAAATGAAAGCAGGAGACAGTGATTTCTTACCTATATGACCTTTTGGTCTTTATCTTCTGGTTTGATTTCTTCTTTCTGACCATTATGGCGTATCTTAACTGTTAGCACTCTGTCCTTAGCTCTTTTCTCTTCTCACTCTACCCTCTTTGGACAAAGCTACCTACTCATATCATTTTATCAACCATCCAAATATGATTGATCCTTACTCTGTATCTCTTGGTTGGACCTTTCTTCTGAGGCACTTCTGAGGTACTTAGACTCTCAAGCCGATCAGCAAAGACAGAATTTAACGTCCTTTCCCATAATATGCTCCTTCTTTATTCTCTATCTCAGTTATTGATATCCAAACCATCAAAGCAGAAAACTTTCTCTTTCTTACCCTTCCTATATAGACAGGTTTAAAACCCTATATCCTTGACATCTGTGAGATGTCCATCTTCACTGCTACTACCATAGTTCAGGCTCTTAATATGACTTCATATTTAGTCTTATTATATCTGCTTTCTTTGTTCCCTATACTTTAGTTCCATAGTAGTACTTGAAGTTCCCAGGACAAAAGAGCCTATAATGCCCTTTGATCCACATAAAGCCACCTGTAGTCCGTTGTCCCCCTGGTAATACCTAACCCTGTCCAAGATTTAGTGTGTCAATTATTTTCTGAAGTCTTTTTGTATCTGTGTAAAACTCACTGCTTCTTGCACTGTGTACCTCTTTCCAACATGATATTGGAAGCAAAATAAACATAATTTATTATCCTTATTTGTTGATAGGTCAGTTTTTCTTGCTCGACCAGAAATTCCTGAGGTTATAGCCATGCCTTATATCTCTGTATCTCATTGCCTAGGACAATAGGCAGCTCAATAAATGCTTGATAAACTTTAAAAACAAATGGAATAGAAGCTGTTTTTGAATATTAGATTTTTTCAATTTACCTACTACAACATAGATCACTAAAATTACATTTAACACATGTTTACATTTTCATCCAAATCTCTGTAGTTTTTAATAAAGTCTCATCTTCTGAATAAATAAAGCCCCATTTAAAAATATTATAGCTTCATGATCTATAAGTGGATTTCTTCAATCCCAAGTGTGCTCTTTGGCAAATGTGTGGTTTTGCATATATTACCTAATTTCTTCTAATACTAGGAGGAAGTTGGGAAGAAATTTATATGTAATGTGTTAAAATCTTTTTGTTACATAAGTGTAGCTTATAAAACTACTCCAACAGGAAGAAGTTTTATGTTAATTTATAACATAAGGTTTGAGAAGAAGCAGTTCTCTATTATTTCAACACTCTTCAGTCTGGCCAGATGGTGGTTACTCCATTACAGGCAAGTGTAGTGGATAAGTCAGTAGAAATGAGTGTGAGTTCTTCAGCTGCTGTTTCCTGGTTTTGTGACTTTGCACAAGCAACCTAAATGTCCTGAGTCTATTTCTGTGTTTGGTTATTTCACAGGGAGTTGGACCAAGTCAAAGGACATCATGCATATGAAGTGCTTTGTGTCCCACAGACTGCAGGACAAAGCTCAGTGAAAAAATATCATGAGTGGAAAGTGCATGGGTTTGGGAGTCAATAGACTAGATTCACATTTTGATTTTGTCACTTTTTTAAAACTTTTTAAAAATTATGTTAGTCATTATACAATATATCATTAGTTTTTGATGTAGTGTTCCATGATTCATTGGCTAACAGACACATGAAAAAATGTTCAACATCATTAGCCATCAGGGAAATTCAAATCAAAACCACACATTGAGATACCACCTTACAACAGTTAGAATGGCAAAAATTGGGGCGCCTGGGTGGCTCAGTCGTTGAGCATCTGCCTTTGGCTCAGGGCATGATCCCGGCGTTATGGGATCGAGCCCCACATCAGGCTCCTCTGCTGGGAACCTGCTTCTTCCTCTCCTATTCCCCCTGCTTGTGTTCCCTCTCTTGCCGTCTGTCTGTCTCTCTGTCAAATAAATAAAATAAAATAAAATAAAATAAAATAAAATAAAAGAATGGCAAAAATTGACAAGGCAAGAAACAACAAATGTTGGAGAGGTTGTGGAGAAAGGGGAACCCTCTTACATTCTTACACTGTAGGTGGGAATGCAAGTTGGTACAGCCACTTTGGAAAACAGTTGTGGAGGTTTCTCAAAAAGTTAAAAATAAAGCTACCCTATGACTCAGCAATTGCTCTACTGGGTATTTACCCCAGAGATACAGATGTAGTGAAAAGAAGGACCACATGCACCCCAATGTTCATAGCAGCAATGTCCACAATAGCCAAACTGTGGAAGAAGCTGAGATGCCCTTCAACAGATGAATGGATAAAGAAGATGTAGTCCATATATACAATGATTTTGTCACTTTTATGTGGCTTTGGTCACATTAGTTCACAGCTTAGAACATTACTTTCCTCACGTGTAACATGAGGATAATAACATCTACCTTCTCTAATTGTGGAGAAGATTAAAGGCAGTAACGCACTTATGGCATCTGGTGTCTAGTCATTGCCTCCATAACTGGTGACTAGTAGGAATGAAAGCATCCAGTTTTTGAAATCCTCCATCCTGTCTTCATGTCTTATATCCTGTAGACTGATCACCAGCTAATCAGAATAAGTCTCTAATATGGGTTAAGCCTCAGCTAGTATCCTCTGCAGAATTAGGTTTATTAGAATTTAATGCTCCTGGAGCTGTCCACATTCCTTAAAAACAAACACATGGAAAATATTTACTGTGCCTGAAATTCTCACAATAGTAATAATTATTTAAATTTCCGTTTATTACTCAGAGCCAACCACTATAATAGGCACTTTATTTACCTTATGTTCTTGAGACCTCATGTCAGTTCTTTAAGATGGGGATGATTATCCTCTCCATTTAAAAATGATGAAACTTAGTTATGGAAGTGATAAGCTTCATTTACAGACTAGAAAGGGACAGGATCAGGAATGAACTGAGGGTTTCTGATAATGAGTCCAGTGATTTTTCTGCTACACAAGAGTGACAGGTAGGTCAAGTTCACTCTAGCACTTTGGCTATTTTTTCAAAATCACCAGCACTGCTGAGTTAATAAATTTAGCTTGACAAACGCCAGCTCTAATATGTTTCCAAGTTACTGATCTTAGCAGGAGTCTTTATCTTTGATTAAGGCTCAGCCCTGACTCAGTCATGAACCTGGACCTGGGTCAGGATGTGAACATCTGGGGCTTTATGCACTTGGCTTGTTTTCCATCTTCCCATTTGGGAGTGCCATCTCTCACAATCACTGAATTTGTTAACTTATTCAACATTTATGACATGTCATCTAGGTGCCTTGAAATTGTGATAGACACTAAGGATAATAGGTTGTAAATCCAGCTTATCCTCAAGGAACTAAGTCAAATAGAGTAAAATAAAGATAATTACAATTTATTGTCTTTTGTGAAGTCAGCAGCATCATAATGGTGTTATGTGACAGGCCATGGAGGATTTCTAACCAAGGATGAGCATTTCCTTGAATACTTAAAGAATAAAGTAATTTTGAGACAGAAAAAAGAGAGAAGAGGAAAAAGAATGCATGTACAAAGGTATGGAGGTGTTTAACATTAGTTGCTATTCACAGGTGTGAAAAGTTTGGGGCCAGGGTTAGAACATGGATGAGGGAGGAGTCTGGGGGAGACTGGCAAAGGGTCAGCTCACAGTGGACATTATCAGCCGAGGTAAGGTAAATGGAATTAACACTGTGGGCAAGCAGGCATCATTGACATGTTTTAAGCATAAAATAAAAGAATCAGAGTAACAGTTTAGATAGATCCATGTGACAGAGAGTTGGTGGGTAAATTGGAGGGAAAGGTCTGGAGGAGGGATACTAGGTAGGAGTAATCTCAGTTGGAAGTACCAAAGGCCTGGTTTCAGGTGGTGGCAAGTGGTTGGAGAGAAATGGAAGATGCAATCAATCTTGGAGACTGAATTGGCATAACTTAGTGATTTGGTAGGATGTGGTGTGAGGGGCAAGGAAGTATCCTGGTGGCTTCCTAGAGTTTTGTCCTCTGTGATTGTCTTCTGTGAGGATGATGGCCTCAGTTCCTGAGACAGAGAACACTCAGTAGGAGCAGGATTCATGGGAAGATGAGGACCACAGGGGGCATTATCACAAGCCCCATGCCTGACATTTATGACACCCTTAGCCTCTCCCTACTTCCATTGCAAGGGTTCTAGTTATTGTCCTCATCACTTACTGACTAGTTGACTTCAGTAGCCTCTGGATTGGTCTCTAAACTCTGATCTCCATGAACACAGCTCTCATGGGCCACTCTTTGGCATACAAGTTTTTAGTATCTCCAAGATGCTTAGAGAAACCTGTAATTCACAACTTTCCATAATCTCATTCTAAGGTGATCTCTCCAGGCTTGCTCCCTATCCCTTCCTCCAAGCAGCAGACTAATCTGCCATAGTTGGAAGACCAGACACAAAGTAAGGCAACTTGAGAAGACGTGTGTGTGTGTGTGTGTGTGTGTGCATGTGCATGCTAATTTTGTCAGAAAAAGTTAAAAAAAGAACAGAACAGTACCTATTTGAGAAACTAAAAAGGTATTGTGGAGAAGGCAGGAGCCATTTTGGACCTGAAGGTATAAATGGGGGAAAAGATAGGTGACAAGGAGGAGGGAAGGCATAGCTGGCAGGGAGAACAGTGTAAGCACAAAGATGCAGACTGGGAGTGTGGAAAGAGAAAGGTGCAAGGGAAGTGGCAGGGAAGAAACTGACCTGATGGGAGTAAAGGGTGAGTAGGGTAAAATTTTTGGGTCACAGAGGGGCCAGTTTTTGCTTTGTGATCCGGTAACATAGTTTTGAAATGTAAATATTTACAGGTAGTTCTGTGTATATAACATGGTGCCTGAAAGATCAGTGAAAAAAATATTGAAAAGGTAGAATAAAAATATTAAAAATTTTCAGAATAAAAATTTTCATTTTTACATTTCATAGTGCTTTACAGATTACTAGACCCTTTCCCTGAGGCCCAGAGTGATCAGTACTTTGCCAAGTTTAGACTCAACCTTGGGTCTTTTGACCCCAATTCCAGGTGTTTCCCACCACAATAAAGCTGCCTCTTGTAACATGTTTTAATGTCTAAACAATCATATACTTTTGTTGGGTAAACCAGACTATATATATGTCTTTAGATGGATTGTGATTAATTTCTTGAGGATTTTGTTAAGCATCTCTTTATTGATCTCTTCCAGCTGAGAAGAAGCCAATAAAGAAGAAATAAAAAATAATGCCCCAAACTACAGCTATAAAGGTTCACAAATAAGGGCATACAGCTTAACACAACTAGAGAGGCAACACGAGACTTCATTACGGTTTTCCTCACAAATTGGAGTGGAACAAAATGACTTAGGGGCACCTTGATGTTAGTATTTGAAAACTGCTTAAAGTCTCATAAGTGTAGCATTTGTTTTGGAATAACTCTATTTGTGAATCCTCTGGTCTCTCAATCCTCTTTGAAGTGAAAGATTCTGTTTCATGATGATTGTGTTGAGAACATATATTTTCAGCACTTTAAACAAGAAGTCAATGCTATGCTTGAAACAGAGTGCCAGGAGGAAATAGCTCATGCCAAATCATTGGGATTTTATTGTACAACAAAGTGGGATATATTGACTTTGATTTTTTGGGGTAATTTTCAAAGGGAGTTATCTTCTGAATACATGTTCTTCTCAAATAATGGGGATTTTCATGGAAAAATCTAAGAGTTTGTGGACTGCCAGGAGTTACATATCAGCCATTGAAGAGACTATGCCGGAGGGTCCTTTCTGGACACAGAGACACATCAGATCTTTGGCAGTGGCAAGGATGTCCAGGTGTCTGTATGGGAGTTGCTAAGAACGGAGAAGAGAAAGAAAAAACAGAGTCAGAATTGTGGATACGAAGGACAACATTTTTTTTACATTTAGTAGCTACTGTGGTAACTACCTTGGTAGCTATTATAGTGACTATTGGGTTAGGCATAGCACTCTATATGCTACCTTTCAGAGCAACTATTTCATTATCTTTATTATCACTTATTCAATCTATTTTTTAAATGAGATTATAAGCTACAAAAGTGGGGGCCATGATTTCCTTGTTCTTTTTATATTCTTAGTGCCTAGCATGGTATCTGACAAAGTAGCAAGTGTTTAGTAAATATGTACTGAATGAATGAAAGAACTGCTTGGGATCTAAAGATCAGAATAACAGTAGATGGATACTCAAGGAGGTAAAAATAGAGTGTACATAAATGAGTTTTAAAACTATTTTTATAGTTCACATACCATAAAATTCACCCATTTAAAATATATAATTCAGTGATTCTTAGTATATTCATACAGTCATGCAACTATTACTGCAATCTAAGTTTAGGACATTTTCATCATTCTCTCAAAAAACTCCATAATCATTAGCAGTCACTCCTTATGCCCTATCCCCCCAGTACACATATCCTCCTGCCCTAGGAGACCACTAATATAATTTAGTTTTGGCAGTTACTATGCAACATGTCTGTCTGTCTACCTGTCTGCAAACAAAGAGTTGTATCCTTCTGAAGCAGTGGATTGTCTTAAAGGAATTCCTCTGTATCTTCATGAAGGGTAAGAAGGGCCTGAAGCAAATATTTTATCTAGAACAGTCTGTTGAGGTGCTCCTATTGGTCAGATGGTAAGGGAGAAGTATCCCAGAAGGATTGCAACAGTTCAGAAGGGAGGCAGTTGGTGGGCCCAGGGAAGTAGGTTTCAGTCGAGAAGAATCTAAACCTACCTTAGGCTTATTCAAAAACTCACTGAGTCTGAGAGCTCACACAGAATCAACAAGAACTAACACTGAGACTACAAGACACCAAAAAGATGCTCTGATTTTAGATTAAGACCTCTTCCCCTGCTCCCTGAAGATCTGCTCTAAGTGGCTTGTGATCCCTGGGAGTTGTTTCAAGGAAGACAGAGGATTTGTGGGAAGAATCTTGACAGTTTAAAAGAGTTGATAGTACATCTTGAATGTTTTAGGAACATTTGAATTGAAAGAAAATCAAAGAGAAAAAAATAAAGAGGAATGTCAATTTCATTTGCTTAGCAAATATTTGTCACCTATTATGAGCCAGGTACTAGTCCAGGCACTGGAGACACAGCACTGACTAAAACAAACAAAAAATCCAAACCCAAACAAAAACAACAAAAAACTCTTCTCAAAAACCTACATTCTAGAGGGAAATATAGACAAAAAAAACAAGATGAGTAATGAAAATGTACATAGTATGTTAATGACAAGGTTAAATAAAGAAGTTAAAATAGGAAAAGGGAAGAAACTGTTTAAAGAGTGGGACAGGAGCTAATTCTATATCATGACCAAGGGAGTCCTTACTGAGCCAGTGACAGTTGAGTGAAGGCCTGAGTAGGTGAGAAAGTGTGCTCTCTGGGGGAAGAAAATACCACGCTGAAGTAAATGTCAAGAGAGAGAGGTATCTAATGTGTTCAAGAACTAGCAAGAAGGCTGGATGATTAGGAAAGGACTGAGGGGAGAGCAGAAGGAGATAGTATTAAGGAGGTCGATTTAAGATTTTTGGATTTCACTCTGGGTGAAATGGAAACCCACTTAAGTTTTTAAAATAATTTTTTTAAAAGCCAGTTTTATTGGATACTTCACATGTAACAAAATTAAATCATTTTGAAATACACATTTTGATAAGTACAATGCCTCTCCCACCTGAGTTTCTTGACCTCTAAGTCCCTTTGAATAGAAAGAAATTCCCAGTCCTCCTGTCTTGCAGGCAACACCCTCCTCTTCTTACTCTGTTTCTCTGTATTGAAGCTTGTAGTGACTGGATGGTAACAAAAAGGGAGGGATCAAACCCTCAGCCAAGTTTAAAAAAAAATATATATATCACATAAGTGGCTTAATCTTCCTAATCTTTAAAATGGCTCTGAGGTTTGATCTACTTTTCATAGATGTCTTTCCTTTCTCCATTTTTGGCTGACTTGGTATCACCTCCTCACTCACTCTATCACTTCTCTGTTTTGAAGGATAGAGCTCCTTCTCCCTTGGTGATGAATAATCTCCGCTCCCCCAAACCTACACACCTTTATTTGTCATCAAATTAGGCAGTCTGCTATTCTATTTATCTTGAATTTCTATTTTTCTGGTTAAGATCCATTCACTGCTTAAACTTCATTTCCATCATCACTCCTGCCAGTGGGTTCTCTTTTCAAGGCCAATTTATGTGAAGAAGTTGTTTTTATTACTTCAAATAAGTTGTTGCATATGTGAAGATGTGTGAAAGCATTAAGACTCCTACTAAAAGGGCACCTGGGTGGCTCAGTTGGTTAAGCATCTGCCTTCAGCTCAGGTCATGATCCCGGGATCCTGGGATTGAACCCTGAGTAGGGCTCCCTGAAAGGTGGGGATCCTACTTCTCCCTCTCCCTCTGCCTCTTTCCCTCTGTCCCTCTACCCAGCTTGTGCTCCCTCTCTCTCAAATAAGTAAATAAAATCTTAAAAAAAAAGACTCCTACTGAAAAGAAGTGAGTTAAGGGGGAGATAATTCATTGAATGGAGGAAGATGTTGAAATAGCCTCTGTATATACTGTTAGTGGAGAGAAAATTTAGAGCAACTTTTCTGAAAGGCAATTGGCTTATATATCTCTATTTATACCCTCTGTCACTATCTCTAGCTGTATTTGTAGATTGATCTGTATCTACACATGTGATCTTAGGCAAGTCAGTTAACCTCTCTGAGCCTCTGTATTTCATCTATAGAATAAGGCTGTTTTGAGATAATAAAACTGTAGATATAAATCATTTAGTATAATGCATGGCTCATTTTAATCACTAATGTATTTGTAATTATTTTTGTTCTTATTAATGTTACTATTATTTTGGAGAATTTAGGATAATAAAATTTGGTCAACCCAAATGGGCAACAAAGAGGCATTAGTTAAATAAACTAGGACTACTTATAAAAGAATATCAGTATTTTTGAGACAAAAATGTTGGATAACAAATGTAGTTTATGACCTGAGTTCCCAGTAGTGGTAAAATGAATGATTTAGACAAACCGTACAGTTGAGGACACCTAGAAGATCTAGATAAAATATAAAAATAAATCTGCTTAAAGATACAGTATAGCTAAAGGGCAGTGGGAAATTAATAGCCAGGAAGTGCAGAGAAATGAAGCCTAGAAAGTTGAGCCTATCATTTGGGACCACTTTTACCTAAAGGAATTTGTTTTTTCCGGGAAACTGTTAAGACCTAGAAGTCAACCAGTTTTTTTTTTTAAACAAAGACTCTGTTTCTTTTAAAAGCAATTTTATGTTCACAAAAAGTTTGAGACTTCCCATCTAGCTCCTGTCCCCTCAACTCATGCGTAGTCTTTCCCATTAACAACATCTTTCATTAGATGATTTTTTTTAAACCAAGGATGAACCTACATTAACACATCATTATCACCTAGTCTATATGTTACCTTAGGGTTCACTCTTAGTGTTAGATATTCTGTACATTGGAAAAATGTAT
>NC_048225.1:47034451-47102547 GCF_002007445.2 Ailuropoda melanoleuca
AGCTGACTGCTCTCTTTTACCACTGAAGAAGCCAACATCCAGCACAGGCACTGCAGATCCCTAACAGATTTCGCTGCTCAGGTTTTCTCCTCACAGGTTGTCACATTTGTACATTTTAGCTGCCTGACTCCCTCTTTGCTTGCTAATTCCCTCCCCTTCCCAGAGCCTGGGATCTGCACTGGAAGGTCAACCACGGCCTCTGTGACTACTCTTGTGCAAGATGTTAGCCTAGACCCTCACAGCAGACCTCCACTGCTATGCTCTGTGAGGACACAAGTATTTTTCATGTTTTGTTTACTGGTATGCCCTACANGCTCTGTGAGGACACAAGTATTTTTCATGTTTTGTTTACTGGTATGCCCTACATGTCCAGAACAATGTCTGGCATGCAATAGGTATTCAATAAATATTTAGGAATGAATGAATGAATGAGTGAATGAGTGAATTGATATCATGAAGGGTCTTAACCTCAAGAAGAGGATTAGGTACTGGATTCTGAAGGCAGTGGTTGGCTTAAAGGGGTTTCTAGGCAGGGGAGTTAGATAACCTGAGTAGGGCTTTAGGAGCACTCATTCTGGCATGGGCTGGAGGGAGATACAAGTGAGGAAGAGAAAGACAAGGGGTTATGTGAAGGCAGAGCAGTAGAGAATGGAGGGGAGGAAAGTGCCAGAGAGAGGCAGGTGAGAAGCAGGTATGGAGACATTAAATTGTAGCTAATATGCATAATGAATTGAAAAAGATTACCTAAAATATGAATATATCTTTTAACATTTGACATTCACAAGTCCTTTTCTTATAGTCTGCTTCTTCCATCAATACCTTCTACAGTTGGTTAAATACAAGACAGAAAACAGAATACATCAGCTTGATGTTTTTCTGAATAGAGGCTCTTGTCATAGGACGAATGTTGCCATTTGTTATTAAAACACTCTTGCCTACACCTCCTATTAGTGAAATAACTTTTTTTTTTCTCTAGCCATTGGGGGTTTACTTTGTCCTTCATAACACAATCTGCAAATTAGCAGTGATCCCATAATTTATCTCTGTGATGCTCTGCTCGTTTTATTTATAATCCAGAGGCAATTAAAATCGCTTTTCTATGACATTGTCCTGAAGACAAGATGTGTGGCTGCCACTCTGACACATGACGGCTGACATAAATCATTTGACGATCAAAGTGTCTGTTGACTTGCTAGTCTCTAGTTACAGCAGATGCCACCCCAGACAGAGTGACAGGGACATTCTTCACAGGAGCCTCATTTTGGCTAACTGCTTTACTCCGCTCCTAGCTCTGGAATCTTGACAGCTTGGCTAGTTTGTGACAGCTTGGAAATTTTTCATGTGGTTTTCATAAGGGTCACTCTATCCCTTATTCCCACTTCTGTAGGTTTCCAGTGGCTTCATAGTAGGACACATGAGTGGCTTCACAGTCTGGATTCAATATATCACTCTGGCCTCGACACCAGGCATGTATCTCCTATCCTTGCACTTATTTCCCCCAAATCACTGAATCCTATAATCAACACCCACCAATCTACTTGCTGTTTCCTGAACATGATGATCTCTTTTTTTGACCATGTCTTTGAATATGAGGTTTCATAACCTTGGAACCATTTCCTTCCTGCATTTTCCACCTGGTATAATCCTACTTACTTCTCCTTGAAGATTCAGTTTAGTTGTCCTTGCCTCCGTGAAGCATTTACCATCCATTCCCAAAGTTTCTCCTAGTTTGTCTTTAATCTGCCCTAAAACCACGTAATTTATTTCTTTATCAGGTTCATAGGGTTTATTAAGTCATATTCATCCATTCATGGAGTTATAATCATCATTGGTCCATGCAAGAACCCTCTCCTTTTATTTCACTTTACTATTCTACTCTCCATTCCCAGTTCTTTATTCCTAATCTCTACCCAAAATGGACAGTTACTCTGGTCAATTTATGTCTTTAGCTGTGCACAAATTCATGAAGTTTACATAGTTTTATTTATGTATATGTAATATAAATATTTAAATTTACATGTCATAGCATACTAAAATATATTTTCCTACATTTTTCACTGTACAATTGGGTTTTAGTATCTATCCATATTTTATATACACTCAATCCATTGCTTTAGAAAGAAATATGGAGAAAGATAACGTATTAGCATTCTCTTATTACTAGTATGCTTTAAGCCATTTAAGTTCACATACCTTAATCCATTTGGGTTCTTCTTCTTGAATATTAACTATTTAGATCCTTCATCATTTCCCATTGAGTTTTCTGCCTTATTCTTGCCATGCTAAAATTTCTTATATATTGAAGACACTAATCTATTGTTACTTTTAGATGCTGAAAATAACTTTTTTGGCCTAACTACTCTATCAGATTCTAAGTGAGTATGTGATTAAAACCTGTAACTGGAATTTTACTTTATCTTTTCTCTACCTCTTTCTGCCAGTTGTTTCTTTATGTAGATTGAAACAGTAGTATTAAATTTATATAAAAAGTATGATTGCTAACAATTTATTGCTCATTTTGCCAGTATGTGACATATCTTTGACTATTATGTTTTCTATCTTAAATTATATTTTGACTAATATGAAATTGTTACTATGACTTATTGTTTGGATTATATTTAGCATATTGTTCTTTTTTTTCCCTAGCTTTGTATATTATTTTGTTTTAAAATTATCTTATATGGTTAATATATATCTGGATCTTGCTTTCTTTTTTAAAATTTTTAAAAAAGATTTTATTGGTTTGTTTGAGAGAGAGAGAGAATAAGAAAGAGAGAGCATGAGAGGGGGGAGAGTCCGAGGGAGAAGCAGACTCCAGGCTGAGCAGGGAGCCTGATGGGGGACTCAGTCCTGGAAGTCCAGGACCATGACCTGAACCAAAGGCAGTCGCTTAACCAACTGAGGCACCTAGGTGCTCTGGATCTTGCTTTCTTAGCCAACCTGAGAGTCTTTGCCTCTTGATGTAAGAGTTTAACTCATTTATATTATTGTAATTAGCATAAAATCTATTTTTTGATAATCTGTGAAATGTATTTTTAATTTTTTCCCTTCATTATTTTTTTCCTTTGCTTTTGGGACTAATTAAAAAAATCTATCTTTGTTATTCCTGGTGCCCTATGGGAGAGTTCTTCATATTTAAGCTTACTAATTAATTCTTTGTTCCATTCTGCTATTGAACCAATATATTAAATTCTTTCTTCATTTCAACTACTACATTTTTGCTAATGCCCATTGTTCTTGGTCCTGTCTTTCCCCCCAATATCTTCCTTTATACATTTGAGAATATTTATTCTTATTTTGAATTATTTAGTTTTATTTATTTATTTATTTGGAATTAATTTGATTAGTTCATTAGTACTACTCTAAAAATGGAGGTTCAGTTTGTTTTAATTTTTATAGTGTTTATATTTTTTAATGTTTTGTGATCGCTTTTTGTGAGTGAATGTTTCACTAAAGATATCACTTTCTTTGGTAGGCAATGTATATCTTCAAAGAGGAATAAAATCATTGCACATAACCCACTTTTGCTCTAGACTCATTTCTCTCATCCTTCCCTCCCCCAAACACACACACACACACAATACCCAAACAACCCAGCCACTCTGTCTACCCAGGAATTTTTTTTTATAGAACTTACATTAGTATCGGGATCCACCAACTTTCCTGTCACTTTTATGGATCTCTAATTGTGGATTCAGAAAAGTGAGTCAGCAGC
Organism: Ailuropoda melanoleuca; assembly: GCF_002007445.2. NCBI lineage: Eukaryota > Metazoa > Chordata > Mammalia > Carnivora > Ursidae > Ailuropoda > Ailuropoda melanoleuca. Next base: position 47,038,167 of record NC_048225.1, read on the forward strand.
CCATGCTATCTGAAGAAGAATGCTTCCAAATACATAGCTGTCTTTTTCATTATGAATCCTGAAGGCCAGAGACTATATCTTCTTCTTATTGAGCACCTATATATGAACACACTATAATCATTCAATATAGAGTGTCTATTAAAAGAATAAAACCAACACCTTTAAAAAAAGTTTAGTCCTTAGGGAATACAAAAACCAAGTTGACATTTGTTACAGGTTACCACAATCTTGATTAATTGTAGTATATCAGAAAGGAGGATTTGATGAATGCCTGTTATCTTTTCAAAACTGTTCAAAATCCTTTTAAAGTAAATAATTTTTATGTTTGATTTGGTGAAATAGGCATGACTGACTTATATAATTAAAGATTTTCAAGGGTTCATGAACAGAGTTACAAATACAGATTATCTTTAGCTATCTAATAAATGAAAACTCAAAAATTTGTTTTAGACTTCACAGGTCTGTTTGCTTTATCTCTCTGTGGTTTTGTCTTCCTGGCTACTAACGCTTCTCTCTCCACTCTGTTCCCTTTGTCTACAGGAGTATTTAACTGGTGGAAATTTTGTCCTCTTTCCCCTAGGGGATACTTGGCAATGTTGGGAGACTGGGTAGAGGCTAAGGATGCCACTAAAGATCTCGCAATGCACAGTACAGCTCCTCCAAAAAACAGAATTATTGCTCTCAAGTATCAGCAGCACCACTGTTATGAAAGCCTTGATTACAGGGATTCCAATCCTCTAGCTTATTCCTAGCCCTGAGCTTTCCATGTGGAGTTTACTGTGGCACTGGACACAGGAAAATAAAATTCCAGTGTCCACTGTTATCCAAATCTATTTGAATTCTGAGTTTGACTCCTAGAAATTCAGAATTCTAAGAGTATCTGCAATTTACCCTAATACACAGATCCATACACACACACAGCTGACAGTTGGTGTTGCTAGGATATTGACTTGGGTTGATTGGAAAATTGAGTCCAGTCTCTTTACACTATACTAATTTCCTAGTGTTGACCTTCAGCCCTTCCTAGGATGTGGCTTATTTTTTTTATTTTCTTGCTCCTTGAATACTGAATAACTGTCCTAAGATACTCCCCTGTTTGGATACCATCTAGATGCTGGCATGCACTTGCTTACTTTTTCAAAGTCTCTGCTGAAATACCTCTGCAAAAATACCAAATATCACCCTGCCACCCAGCAATTGCACTACTAGGCATTTACCCTAAAGATAAAAATGTAGTGATCTGAAGGGGCACCTGCACCCCTTTGTTTATAGCAGCAATGTCCACAATAACTAAACTATGGAAAGAGCCCAGATGCCCGTCAACAGATGAATGGATAAAAAAGATATGATACATATACATATCGTCAATTATCATATGACATCAGTCATATGTGGCATTTAAGAAAGAAAAGAGAAGATCATGGGGAAGAGAGGAAAAAATAAAACAAGATGAAATCAGAAAGGGAGACAAACCATAACAGACTCTTAATCATAGGAAACAAACTGAGGGTTTCTGGAGGGTAGACGGTGGGGGCATGGGCTAACTCGGTGATAGACATTAAGGAGAGCATGTGATGTAATAAGCACCAGATATTACATAAGACATGAATTACTGACCTCTATTCTGAAACTAATAATACATTATATGTTAATCAATTGAATTTAAATTTAAAAAAGGCAAAAAATACCAAATACCATGTATTCAGATTTTTCCTGATAATGTAAGTTAAAGTAATACCACCTCCTGTCACTTTGGCCCCTTTGTCCCCTTTTAGTTTTCTTCATAGCAGTTACCATTATCTGGCAATATATTTGCTTATTTTGTACTTTTCTTCTTCGCCTCCATGATATTAAGCAAGGACATGTTTTATTTAGTATTGTATTACAGAGCCTAGAGAACATAATGTTATTTACAATATCAGGTAGTATTCCCTGGAGTAGATACAAAGGGTAATAAGTCATGGTCCCTGATCACCATTTGGGGGGAGGTGGATAATTACAAAGGAACAGAATGAGTGTTCGGATGACATCACTGTCCTACCTAGGAGAACTGAAGAGGAATTCTCAGAGGATGCAACACCTGCACTAGATCTTGAGGGATACATAGGATTCAACAAAAAGCAGAAAAGGGAAAGAGCATCTGAAGCATAATAATAGCATGCAAAAAGGTGGTATGTTTTTGAAAGCATATAGAATGTTTTAGGAATGAGTAAACTAACAGCGCAAATTTAAGTCTGGTCCACACTGTGAAGGACAATACATGACAGACAAGGAAGGTTGGATTTTATCCTATGGGAAACTGAGAGCTCTAAAATATTTCCTGCGGCTTTGTGTTTGAAAATGATCGTTCTGGTGGCAATGTGGAGGTTGGGTTGGATGATCAGAAGGTGGTGATGATGGGCCTTCATGGAATAATTTAAAAATGAATTCAGAGACTAATCTATTACCTCCTGCTGAAACCATCTATTCTCTGTGACCTTCCTTTTTCCTCCCTAGATGATATAGTTTAGAGCCCAATTTCTTACAAAAACTATTTTTCAATTTCTAAAAATTATAGTCAGCAACCCGGTGGTCAAGCAACTGATCAATCATTTGACACATTTCCTATCCATCTCATTCATTGTCATTGGAATATATCTAGCTTTGACTCACTTCAGGGAAATTCTCTGAGTTTGTACCAGAAAGCTATAACTCACAGTCAATGTCATTTAGAGCTCAGTCTTAACCATCTATCAAGAGCTTCTCAATTAATTTTGCTGAGGCTAAAAAGTCATTTATAATTACAGTCCTGTTATATGAATATGTCTTCCTTATCTTTTACTACCCAATGCTTCATTCCTGGCTCGATTACCATGGATACCATTATTTTATTGGCAAGACTGGGTCCTGTAGCTTCTAGCTCAAATTGATTAACTACTGCTCTTCTCTCATAGATAAAGAACATGACTAGCTTGTAGAGCTTATATACTTACTTATTTTCCTCTAATGTCTCAGGAATAGCTCCTCCAGCTTAGTTTGGAATGATCAGACATTCAGTGTCACAAAATCTGTTAAATGGTAGTTCTCTTTTCTGGCTAATCAACAGGTCTAGGCATGCTCATAGACTTAAGAATGCTCTTTATCAATCTCAGTGGTTATTTGCAGGTCATAATGATAAGAAGGAGAAATGTATAGCTATTAAATTTCTGTAACTCATATTCTTATTAATGAACAAGGTTTTAAATTTAGCTCAGCTAGAGGATTATGGAATGACTTTTGGGTAGTTTTAAGCCTCAGTTTTTTTCAATTTTAAAATAGTAAACATAATGTCTATTTAATTGGGTTGTTTGAGGGTTAAATGAGACAACATATTTAAAGTACCTAGTATATTTTCTAATCTATAATATGTGATAAACGTTCACTTCCATTTAATTTAACAAACATATATCCTAGGGTTTTTGTTATTGTTTTTTGTGTTTTTTTTTTTTGGTCTCTTTCAATGTCTATGCTAATAGTTGGTGACAGAAAGATAAGTAGTATGTAGGCCCCTATTTTAAGCAGATTATAACTTAGTGGGGGAGACAAGCTTATAAATAGATAAGTGCCATTCTCTATGAGAAGTACAAAAATAGAAATGGAGTACCACATGCAATGGGGACCTAGTAGAATTGTAGGTTAGTTCTCTCTGGGAATGAGTGTTTCTGTAGTGGATGATAGGGGATCTGAGCCTTCACTGGTTTATAGGAAATCATCAGATGGGCCTCATGGGTTGAATGGGGTTGGTAGGTTGGAAAGAAGGAGAATCCAGGCTAAGGGAACGGTATTGCAAAATGCATTCCTCTTTTTCCTTTCATTTCCCCTTCCTCATACTAAAACACTCTTAATAATAGAGTAATATCTAAAGCTTAATTATACCCTTTGTCAACTTTTGAAAAGAAATAAGAAACTTGAAGGATAAAGATTTTGATCAGTTTTATCCAAGGTAGAAAGAAGGGGAGGATGAGTCTTTTCCTCATTAATTAAAAAATCAATCATAATTACTAACAAAATGTTAGAATTTTTAAAATGCTTGTTTGCTTGTATTATTTCATTTAATCATCTTGAAATTATTATGGGGTAAGTAATATTAATCTTTTTTTTGGTATGAATGGGGAAAATAAAGTTACCCAGGGTCTCACAGGAGGTAAACTACAGAATTAGTCCTTTTCAAGTCTTTTAGAGTCTAAATCCTGTATTCTGTCCTTTACCATCAAGTCTTCCTCTGTCAAAAAGTAATTCAAACTAGCTTGTATCTGACAAAAATATTTGTAGAATAATCCTAAGCAAGTTATCCTTTGAAGTAAGAGAAAGTCTGGTTAGATTTCAACGGAAAAAATCAACTTAGAAACAAGGAATAAGAATATTATAAATAAAGTTAACATGCAATTTACCATCTATTTAAGAATGCTTTTGAGAATAAAATAACTGAAACTACAAGAGTAAATAGGGACTGTTTTGGGCCCATTTGGACAATATTGTCACCATTAATATAGATTAGTAATTAACTCCTTCATTCCACAATTATTGATTACCTACTCTGTGTAAGGTTCTGAGCCAGTGTAGAAAAAGATAACTTTAAGTAGCTTCATGAACAATAGCAAGGAGATGTATAGACCAGGTGAGAATAATAGCAATCAGTTTTTGAATATGTATATGTTCTGGGTACTTTGTTAGAAGCTGAATATACCCTACCCAACTTTATGCTCAGTAATTCCATTAAATACTACTATTATTATTCCTATTTTTACAGATAATGAACTGAGGTTGAATTACCAACCCAATTATTTTATACAGGAACTCGCTTTCAAAATCATACCAATGCTTAAATGTTGAGAATAATTTGGCTACTTGAAGCCACAATGCTAGGATAGCATAGCCTCAGAAATCATACTCTCTGGTATCCCTCCTCTACCATGAATTTCCAGAACGTTGATGTTTAGTTAGGCAGTAGATGCTGAGTTACTGTGTCAGGTAGGATTCATTGGCTGTGACAAAAAAAATCTTAACTGGCATATGCTACAAATATATTTATTGGCTTGCATAATATGAAAGTCCAGAAGAAGAGTCTGAGTATGTCTTTGTTCAATGTACAAAAGTTGCCACCATGACTTGTTTTATTTTGTTCCTCTTTGTTTCTCTTTTCATCCTTTGACTCTGATCTCCTCTATGTTGACTGTATTTTCAGAGTCTCCCATTATGTTTTTAACCTACCTCATTCCAAATCCAAAAGGAAAGAAGGAATGCCTTTTCTCTGTCACTCAGGTAGCATCCCCAGGATCAGCTCTGATTTATCCTGATTCACTTGGCTCAAGTCACATGATTATCCCTAAGGTAATGACTGGGTACAGGATAGTAGACTAAACCTCATCATCTGATTCTGGATCCTGGAACATGTGGTCTAATAATGGAAAATGGAAACATGTGGTCTAATAATGGAAACATGTGGTCTATCTGAAACATGTGGTCTAATAATGGAAAATGGAAACTCCAAATATGAATTAGGATGAACGGATTCTTGGTCACCAAGAAACAACCAATATCTATTATATTCTCTGAGTATAAAGGGCTTTGATTGAAATGAACCATGATAACTTTCAAAGCTCTAGAATCTAGAGATTGATGGGAAAAGACCTAAAATTCTTTTTTTCTTTTTCTGTAAGACCATGACCCAGAAAAGTATGAGGAAAGTGCCAGTTTGCTGTGACATTCCACTCACCTTTTTTTCTTTTTTCTCTTTTTCCTCTTTGAGATACTCAGTCATTGTAAAAACATCTTTTATGGCTCGAAGACAACTTCCCATTTGTTGAAAGATTGATATTTTCAATTTTCAGTCCTCATGAGGGTATATCAAGCTTTAAAACAGGACTGAAGCTACTCATTTCTTTTTATGGATAATTAACTCTTACAAAATAGGATTTATGCAAAGTAGGGAATCTAATTCTGGGTATAGAATCATTTTCTTCAATGGACCAAGATCAAATTTCTTCTCTTTCAACTTATGGTTTTGAAAATAGTCCAATGAGGAATTAAACTCTGTAGTGTGTGATGACAAAGAATAACCAGAAAATTAAGTGGCATTCAAACTTCTATGACATTTAGTCTGTTTCTGAGAATGTTTCATTGAGGCATTATCAGTTGTATTAGTGGCCTTAGGAAATGCCTGTGCATAGATTTTTCTAGGACCATGGAGAATGGTCAAGCTTATTAAACTTATTCATCTCAAAAGACATGTTAAATCATTCAAATGATGGAACATCAAATTTAGAAAAGACTTCATATTCCTGCTCTGTATGCTTTTCATAAGCATCACACAAAATGTGGGGGCCATATTTATCAATTGTTCAGAGTAGGTTTAATGTTGAACTAAAGGAGCTAGACATGTACCATTAAGTTTCTACAGGCCATCTAGTTTAGAGTCAGATTTGTTTATGATGATCGATTCTGCCATTTAAATTATTTATCATTTGGGCAAGTTACTCAACCTCCAGTTTTTTCATCTTTAATATTAGTAATAATATTTAATAATGATATTAATGATATTTAAAATTGTATTGTTGTCACTGGATATATGTATACTGAATGTTAGAGATTAAAATTATATTCTCACTTTTTTCAGTGTTAAAACCATTATTTGGGTCATCTTTCAAATTTAGTAAAATTCAGTAGAAGGAGAGCCTTTTCTTTCACAGATAAAAACCAAGGTGTAGTGACTTCCTCATTTTCACATCTTTGACGCAAGCCCACCACCATTGTCAATGACTTCATCACCTTCTCACCTTCAGTGACCTATTAGTTTGCTCTGCTTTTGGCATTCACATTCCTGTAGTTAAGAGTCTCTAATGGTTTTTCTCCTTCACTGATAACTACCCATTCAGTTTTCCCTCCCTTCCTCTATGATCCTCTGCAATGTTTCTTATATTCCACATATGAGTGAAGTCATATGATAATTGTCTTTCTCTGATTGACTTATTTCCCTCAGCATAATACTCTTCAGTTCCATCCACGTCGATGTCAGTGGTAAGTATGCATCCTTTCTGATGGCTGAGTAATATTACATTTATATCTATCTATCTATCTATCTATCTATCTATCTATCTATCTATCATCTATCATCTATCTATCTCTATCTATCTCCCCCAATCTGTCATCTATCTATCTATCTATCTATCTATCTATCTATCTATCTAATCAGTGGTAAGTATGCATCCTTTCTGATGGCTGAGTAATATTACATTTATATCTATCTATCTATCTATCTATCTATCATCATCTATCTATCTATCATCTATTATCTATCTATCTATCATCTATTATCTATCATCTATCTATCTCTATCTATCTCTCCCAATCTGTCATCTATCTATCTATCTATATATCTATCTATCTATCATCTGTCTATCTAATCAATCATCTATCTATCTATATCACATCTTCTTTATCCATTCATCTGTTGATGGACATCTTGGCTCTTTCCACAGTTTGGCTATTGTGGACATCATCGCTCTAAACATTGGGCTGCAGGTGCTCCTTTGGATCACTACATTTGTATCTTGGGGGTAAATACCTAGTAGTGCAATTGCTGGGTCTTTATTTTTATCTTCTTGAGGAGCCTCCGTACTGTTTTCCAGAGTGGCTGTACCAGCTTGCTTTCCCACTCACAAAGTAAGAGGGCTCCCCTTTCTCTGCATCCTTACTAACATCTCTTGTTTCCTTAGTTGTTAATTTTAGCCATTCTGACTGGTGTCAGGTCGTATTGCATTTGATTTGTATTTTTCTGATGCCAAGGGATGTGGAGCATTTTTTCATGTCTGTTGTCCATTTGTATGTCCTTCTGGAGAAACACCTGTTCATGTTTTCTGCCCATTTCTTGAATGGATTACTTGTTTTTAGGGTGTTGAGTTTGATAAGTTATTTTTTTTAAGATTTTATTTATTTATTCATGAGAGACAGAAAGTGGTATGTTCTTCATAGATCTTGGATACTAGCCCTTTATCTGATATCATTTATAAATATCTTCTCCCATTCTGTAGGTTGCCTTTTAGTTTTGTTGACAGTTTCCTTTGCTGTGTAGAAGCTTTTTATCTTGATGAAGTCCCAATAGTTCATTTTTGCATTTGTTTCCCTTTCCTTTGGAGACGTGTCTAGCAAGAAGTTGCCACTGCTGAGGTCAAAGAGGTTGTTGCCTGTGTTCTCCTCTAGGATTTTGATGGAATCCTGTCCCACATTTAGGTCTTTCATTCATTTTGAGTTTATTTTTGTGTATGGTATAAGAAACTGGTCCACTTTCATTCTTCTACATGTGGTTGTCCAATTTTCCCAGCACCATTTATTGAAGAGACTGTCCTTTTTCCGTTGGATATTCTTTCCTGCTTTGTTGAAGATTAGATGACCATAGAGTTGAGGGTCCATTTCCGGATTCTTTGTTCTGTTGCATTGATCTATGTGTCTGTTGTTGTGCCAGTACCATAGTGTCTTGATGATTACAGCTTTGTAATAGAGCTTGAAGTCTGGAATTGTGATGCCACCAGCTATGCTTTTCTTTTTTAACATTCCTCTGGGTATTTGGGGTCTTTTCTGGTTCCATACAAATGTTAATATTATTTGTTCCAGCTCTGTGAAAAATGTTGATGGTATTTTGATAGGGATTGCATTGAATGTGTAGATTGTTCTGGGTACATAGACATTTTAACAATATTTATTCTTCTAATCCATGAGCATGGAATGTTTTTCCATTTCTTTGTTTCTTTCTCAATTCTTTCATAAATGTTCTGTAGTTTTTAGAGTACAGTTCCTTTACCTCTTTGGTTAGGTTTATTCCTAGGTATCTTATGGTTTTTGGTGCTATTGTAAATGGGATCAATTCCTTAATTTCTCTTTCTTCTGTCTCATTGTTACTGTATAGAAATGCAACTGCAACTGATTTCCATGCATTGATTAGAGCAGAGATCAATGAAATAGAAACCAAAAGAACAGTAGAAAAGATCAATGAAACTAGAAGCTGATTCTCTGAAAGAATTAGTAAGATCATTAAACTCCTAGCCAAACTTATCAAAAAGAAAAGAGAAAGGACCCAAATTAATAAAATCATGAATGAAAGAGGAGGGATCACAACCAACACCAAGGAAATACAAACAATTGTAAGAACATATTGTAAGCAACTATATGCCAACAAATTAGGCGATCTGGAAGAAATGGATGCATTCCTACAAAATTATTAACTACCAAGACTGAAACAGGAAGAAATAGAAAACCTGAACAGACCCACAACCAACAAGGAAATTGAAGCAGTTACCAACAATGTCCCAACAAGCAAGTGTCCAGGGCCAGATGGCTTCCCAGGGGAATTCTACCAAGCATTTAAAGAAGAATTAATACCTATTCTTCTGAAGCTGTTTCAAAAATAGGAAGGGAAGGAGAACTTCCAAACCTTTTCTATAAGGGTAGCATTACCTCGATCCCAAAACCAGATAAAGACCCCACCAAACAGGAGAATTACAGACCACTATCCCTGATGAACATGGATACCAAAATTCTCACCAAGATACTAGCTGATAGGATCCAACTGTACATTAAAAGGATTAAAAACCAAGTGTGGTTTATGGGTGATTCAACATCACATTAATAAAAGAAAGAGAAAGAACTGCATGAGCCTCTAAACTGATGCAGAAAAAGCATTTGACAAAATACAGCATCCTTTCTTGATTAAAACTCTTCATAGTGTAGGGATAGAGGGTACATACCTCAATATCATAAAAGCCATCTATGAAAAGCCCACAGTGAATATCATTCTCAATGGGGGAACAACTGAGATCTTTTCCCCTAAGGTCAGAAATGCAACAGGGATGCCCACTCTCACCACTGTTGTTTAGCATAGAAATAAAAGGCATTCAGATTGGCAAAAGAAGAAGTCAAACTCTCACTCAACTCAGATGACATGATACTTTATGTGGAAAACCCAAAAGACTCCACCCCAAAATTTCTGGAACTCATTCAGGTGTTCAACAACATGGCAAAATATAAAATCATTAAGTCATTATTTATATAACACTTTTGATAATGACCTACATTTCCTTGCTGTGCTATATTTTATCACAGCTTTCTGGCAGAATAACACCTCTGAGTGCACTCAGTAAACCCAATCATTTGTTTTCTCCATGCCTACATCTGATCAGTTAATGCTCCTAAAGAAATTCCCAGTATATACAGATTTATTCCTTCATAAATTGAAGTTCACTACTTTCACCACATGGGCCCTTGGTATTCCAGGGCAATTGTGTTATTTTTTTTTTCTGGTCAACTGTCCCTTCTACTACCCATAATAAATATTATAAACACCCCTCTCCCCACACTCTCAGCAGAAAAAAATATTTAGTTTATAGAGTGGAGTGGTCTTATTTGCCACTATAAGATTCAGTCATTCATATATCTGCATGTATCCCATCCTTCATTTCTTTTGTAATAGGGGGACTAACAGACTAATCCCTCTATTCTTTGTATTCCACTCCTTCCACTTCTCAAAAGCCTTAAATTAACTGTTTCTTTTCTTCATTTATATTCAATCTCGCCTACAAATTAGCTTCTTCTCGTTAGAAATAACAATAACACTTACATGGTTCTTGCCACGTGAAAGACAGTGTCTTAAATGATTTACATGATTTATTCATGGCATCCTTCCAACACACTCTACAGTAGTATTTTAATTCCCATTTTACAGATAAAATGAGGTACAGGGAGATTAATGGTTTTTCCCAAGATCACATAGGTGGTAAATGGTAGAGCTTGGATTTGATACCTGCCATTCCTGCTTCAGAATCTTTCATTATCATGTTATGTTGTATTTTAGATATTGTAAAAAATCCCAGTGCACCTTCTCCAATCCTCATCTTATTTCAACTCTCAGTAGTGTCACTACTGTTGGTTGCTTCTTCCTTCTTAAAATGCCTTCTCTCTTTCCTTTTTATTTTGACATGGAAATCTCTTTGTTTTCTCCCTACCTCCTTGACTTCTCACTCCCTCTCTGTATTCTAATCCTGTCATTGTGCTGGGATCCCTCAAGTCTCAGCCGTAGGCTTATTACTCTCATTACTCTATACTTTTTCTAAAGGTTATTTCATTCACCACCACAGTTTCAAAAACTACCTGTTTTCAGATGAGATAAATTTATATTTACAGCCAAGACCATCCATTTGAATTCTGTATCCTTAAATTCATTGTCCATTTGCTTTCAACTCTTCTGTATCCCCAAAGTACCTCAAAGTCAACATGTCCAAAAGCAAACTCATGACTCTCCTTCAAACTTAGTTCTCTTCTGTTATTCTGTATGAAAGCTAAGTGAAGCGCTAACCTCAGTTGCAGAAGAAACCAGGATTATCCTTGGTAACTCCATATGCATCAACCTCCACCTCTAGTCCATTATCCAGTCTTACCGGACTTTCTTCCTACAACTCTTTCAATTCTATACACATCTCTCCATATCCACCACCAATGACCCATTCTAATTTCAAATTATCATTCACTTGGACTACTATAATGATTTTGTTACTGGTCTAATGCACATACTTCTTGTTTATCCTTTCTGTTGTCTGAATCCAGAAAGATGTGTGAAAGCACAGATCTAATCATGTTCTCCTCCCACTTCCAACTTCTTTGGATTCACAATTTCCTTTGAATAATGACAAAAATCTTTCCATATCTATGAGGCTTTGCAAGGTCTGATCCTTACTTATATCTCCAAGCTCATTGTACTAACTTTACCCTCACCCTCAGCACTCCAGTCATGTTAGCCTTCTTTCAGTCCTTCAAATTCACTATTTTCTCTGTTGGTACATTGTCTTTACTCATCGTGCCCTTTCCATCTGGGATGCTCATTTCTCACCTGTTTGCCTAATTAACTCATCTTTCTGAGTTCTGTGCATGTGTCCCTTTCTCAGAGAGGTCACTTTGCTGAAGTCTGATTTTTCAGTTATAGGTGCATAGGATTTATGTACCTCTCCTTCACAGACATTGTCATAGTTACAAATTTATAATTAATTTTTGATATTATGATTAATCTCTCTTTCCTATGAAACTGTAAGCTTCATACAGGCAGAGAATCATGCCTGTTTTTGCTCTCCATTTTATTTCTAGCATCTAGCCTAATACCTGAATATATGCTAAGCACTCAATAAATAATAAAGTTGTGTATAAAGCTTTGAGGATATGAAATGAACAAGATATGATTCTTAATTTCAAGGAGATCCTAGTCTAGATATAGAGACTGCCACATAATCAAAATGAGGCAAGGCATAGGATATCCACAAAATTCTTTGCAAATATTAAGGTTGTACATATCTTGTATCTGGGAAGTTATGTATACCTGAGGCAGGACTGGTTATTAAAAAAGGTTCAGGGGTATGTGGGTGGTGCAGTTGGTTGAAGGTCCAAGTCTTGGTTTTGGATCAGATCATGATCTTTAGGGTCATGAGATCGAGCCCTGTGTCTCATGTACTCTCTGTCAAATAAATAAGTAAATAATTTTTTAAAAAAAAGTTCAAAAAGGATGTAATATTTGAGTAATCTTGAAAGAGGAATGGAGTTCAGAAGTGAGCATTCATGCTAGGGCCAGCTCTGTTATGTGAAATGTTAGATAGAGAGATAAAATTATCAACCAGAGTTAGAATCCAGAGCCAAACCAAGGAAGGAGGGATACTGCTGAAACTTTATGCCAATGGACATGAGAAGAATCAGGATGTCAGCAGCTGAATAATGTTAGAAACAAATGTGGTCAGAAATGGGGTGGAAAAAATACAGAATTCCTCAATAATAACTTTTTGCCATAAGGACTCTCTACATAATATACCATTTTTCACATGATCTTTTTTTAGTGTAACAGTTTTTTCACCCTCCAACCCACTCCAACCATAAGCATAGCATAATTTACTAATGTGAGCTATTGTTAAGAACATAAAATGCTGTTGAAAAAGAAATCTAATGAGAAATATAATTTATCTTGCAGTTCTACCTTAGGATTATAACCTATTTGATTAATCCACCATTACTTATTTAATTGGTATTCTCCACAAATAACTCAGATGATCCTAGATATGGTTGAACAGATAGATGAGGTTTGCCGAGTTCTCTAGGTGGACAGTGATGTTGGGAAGAAGCACTAGTGAGGAAATAAGGTTGACAAAAATAATTTTAAAAAGAACTTTAAAAAAATTATATCAGAGGGACTTCTAAGGGATGACCATAGTCTCTTGGTCAACTAATGTTCTTAGTTGCTTGCAAAATGATAAAATTACTTCTTTCTTTCCAATTCTGATGGACAAATGACATTCATTTTTAGGTATCCTTGTCCTTTAATCAAAGTAGTAGTTTTAGACTTTAATTGGCAGGTCTTACTCTGCACTCACAACCCTGAAGCAGTGGTCTAGTAAGAATTCTGGCTGCCTTGTTAGGCTGGGTAATTTGTCGGATGCAACTGGTCATGCACACCCAGACAGACAATTGGCACTTCAAAATTTTGGGGGAAGAAAACTTTGTTAGTAGAGCATAATCACTGTTGTCTTGGGTTGACACTTTTTGGTCATTTGCTGTTGTTTTGCCATGTAGATTTTTACTTTGTTTTCCTTAATTTTTTTTAGTGCTAAATTCTTTTCTAATTGCAAATTAAAGACAAGTAAGCTAAAAATTTAAAGTATTTAAAAAATTTTAAAGTATTTTGAGAACTGTTAGCTTAAATTTGTGCATTTAATTCATACATATTTTACATTTATCACTAAGGCAAATACAGTGATAGTTTTTCTCACTGTTTACATATCTCTCCACATTCCTTTTCTTTTTTTTTTTATGATTTTATTTATTTATTTGACAGAGACAGAGACAGCCAGCGAGAGAGGGAACACAAGCAGGGGGAGGGAGAGGAAGAAGCAGGCTCACAGCAGAGGAGCCTGATGTGGGGGCTCGATCCCATAACACTGGGATCACGCCCTGAGCCGAAGGCAGACGCTTAACCGCTGTGCCACCCAGGCGCCCCTCCACGTTCCTTTTCTGAGGACTTTCTTATTCAGTTTTCTTTTATATTGTTTAGGAAATAGAGTGAAATAGGAAAGAAAAGTGTATATAATAATAAAGAAAAGAGAGACTTTTCTACAAAACTTTGCCAACTGTGTTCTTGGTTAGGTCTTAACTTTTTGACAACTTGGAAAATAAATCTCTAATATTGAATACCAATTTAGGGCAAATGACATTATTCTAAATGCTCTTTCCTTTTAAATTTATCAATACAAAATGAAGAAACCAATTGGTTTTGTTATTTATTTATTTTTATTTCTCTTTTTATGGAATTAGTTTATCCCAAATCATCTCTTTAAAGCTTTTTCCCTGCTCTAAAAGAGAAAGTTGTTATTGAAGAGCTTAATTTTTGTTACTTAGAGCTGCATATTTTTATTAATAATTGTCACTTATGGTATAGTAAAATGGTATGCTTGCTTTCTCAAATGAGGATTTGGTTTTGACTAGATGATTGTAAACTTTTTCACTCAAGTTCCCTCAATGGCAGACCATGGTAAGGCTCTTCTATATTTCCTGCCTCCAGGACTCAGTGTGATCTTATGAAAGCATGACTTTCCTTTGAAGTTTTCAGTTTATCTTCAAAATACATGCAAACTTTGAGTTCTACTCAAATAATATGCTTATTTTGAAATTAACATGAATTTCTAGGTACAGGAAGAATCACCACATTTATCTTGGAGTTTTTTATTCCTTGTGCATATTCATGTTGATATTCATAGGCAGTCATATTCCAGTTTGAAAGCTGGTGTGGGAGAGGGAGCCCAAAGATAATCGACCAGAGAACTTCTCTGTCTCCTCAGCTCTGATAATTTAAGTCAATGTTTGTCAGTTTTTTTTTTTTTTTGGTGTTGTATGCTTTCTTTATTGAGGCTACATGCTTAATCAATATGTGTAGAGGTTTATGGATATTTTGTAGAGCCTGGAACATGATTTTACTATGGTTAATGATTTTGACGGCTTACAGTCATTGTGTATTTGCTTTTGTAACATAATGGTAGATGATTAATTTATGCTAAGTCCTAAAAAGTGATATGAGATATGACTACTGCTCTTCAGAAGCTCACATTATTTGGAGAGATAGAAATATAAATAGATAATTTCCAAGTGATAAGAACTGTGTTCATAGGGAGAAATGCAAAGGGAGCCTTGAGAGCATAGGGGAGTCTGGTATTGCCAAAATGGCATTTATGAATTAAACCCTGAAGAGTTTCTCCAGAATACATAGAGTATTCATTTTTCATATCAGAGGCTATTCTTTATGTAGTATTACCTTCTTATTTGGAAGTACTTACTCTGTCTCCTGCCCTAGAACACATTTCATGAGGTGTAATGCCTGGCATATAATAAGAATTCAATAAAATTTGTTGACAATGTCTTGAAGATATTTTTTCCACAAATTATATTTATTGAGCAACAACTACAGTTTTTCCATCTTTATTGAGGACCTATGTAACAAGACATGAATTAAAATCACTCCAGATTACTCACTAGTCAGACCAGGCTTCTGGTCAGTATGAGAGTATTAATACCATTACAGATAACAGATACTCTTGACTTGAAGTTGCCTGGTGCCTCTGTTCTCTTTGGGAGTCCAGGTATCTAAGGGATCCATGAAGCCAAACCAGAGGATGAGTGTATCTTACTCACAATTGAAAGTGAGGAAGACAAGAGATGAATAACACAGTATATTTAGGAAGGGTTATTGAGAGGCAGAGCTGTGGGAGTAACACATCCAACAGGCCTGGACTGAGAAGGCCTCACAACTAGAAATGTTCTTTCTTAAGAAACTTTGATTCTCTTTTTGGAAAAAAACCCATTTCTCATTTTATATGGGAAGTCATGAAGGTAAGTCTTGAATCATGTGTAGACATCTGGCAAACAGTCAAGGCAGGGCAAGTGTAGGAGTTAGCACCAATCAGCATGGTATACTCACAGATGACAAATGGTATAATGTGCCTGGGCTTTGGAAGATGCAGAAGTGATGTGGGGGCAGGAGTGACTTAGATTTAAAGTCTAAGCATAAAGTCTAACTGTTGTTCAAGTGGTATTGCTTGCTGAGTTTCTTAAGTGTTACTGGATGGCTTTCTGCATAGTAAATGTTCACCATATTATTTCTCTATCAGGAAACTAAAGATTAAATTTTTACCTTTTTAATCATCAGACTGCTGTCACTTTTAGAGAAAAGTTAGTGCTAAGTTTAGTTATAAAACTTAAGGCCCTTAACCATAAACAGCACATAGGTGATTTTGCAATATTAATATTGCATCACTTTCTGATTAGAGATACAAAACACAATTTGGACACAATCCAAAAAATAAAAAAATGAAAAAAGGACAGAGATAAATAATTACCTAAAATCTTGTCACCTTAAAATAATGACCCTTGATCACGTTTTTTCTGATTATGAGCATTATACATATTTGTTGAAAAATTGTTTTCCTGGATAAATTCATTCTTTAAAACTCCTTGAATGTATTTCTTCTGTGAAATCTTTGATTACCGAAGGGGTCATTTATCTACCTTTCTATTATGGTATACCTATATCATGTATTCACATTGAGTATGCATTTATCACTCAGTACTTGAGCAATTTTTTTTCTCTGTCTTTCCCACTAAATTGTTCTTTTCTAAAGCAAAGGCCTTAACATACTTGTGTTCCCTGCATGTAGACACAGTGCCTGGTACATGTTAGTCTCTCAATAATTGCTTCCAAATGAATGAATGGTCATCAGTTTACAAATAACAGTATGTTATATCATGGAGGTCAGGGAAATGGGCTTGCATAGTTTTCATATTCATTCATTTCATATTTTGCGTATTCATCCAAAAAATTTTTGTGATTATTAGATAATGTTGGAATTAAATGGAATTAATTTTTACTGCATTGGACAAACATTAAAATCTTAAAATGAAGGTAAGCGCACACTTGTAGGACTATGGAAAATTGATATAGAAGGTAATTTCAAATGCTGAACTTGCTAAGTACAACAGATTTGGTATCAAGCCTTGTATAATGAATTTGGAAGCTTTCCTTTGTCTTCTACTTTTTGAAATTTGAGAAGGAGGTTATTAACTCTTTTTGGTAGAATTTGGTAGAATTCACCTGTGAAGACATCTGGCCCTGGACTTTTGTTTGTTGGGAGTTTTTGGATTACTGATTCGATTTCATTACTAGTAATTGGTCTGTTCAAATTTTCTGTTTCTTCCTGATTTAGGTTTGGGAGTTTAGATGTTTCTAAGAATCTATCCATTTCTTCTAGGTTGTCCAGTTTGTGGGCATATAATTTTTTCACAGAGTTATCTTATAAATTTTTGTATTTCTGTGGTGTTGCTTGTTATTTCTCCTCCATTTCTGATTTTATTTACTTGAGTCCTTTCTCTCCCCCCCCTCCCTTTGTTGAGTCTGGCTAAAGGTTTATCAATTTTATCTATCTTTTCCAAGAACCAGCTCCTGGTTTCATTGAACTGTTCTTTTGTTTATTTTAGTCTCTATTTTAGTTATTTCTGCTCTAATATTTATTATTTCCTTCTTTTCACTGGCTTTGGGCTTTGCTTGTTTTTATTTTTCTGTCTTTTTTTAGGTATATATTAAGGTTTTGTATTTGAGATTTGTTTCTTATTGCTCAAGGTAAGCCTGTATTGCTATAATCTTCCTTCTTAGAACAGATTTTGCTCCATCCCAAAGATTTTGGACTACTATGTTTTCATTTTCTTTTGTCTCCATGTATTTTTTTATTTCTTCTTTTATTTCTTGCTGACCCATTCATGGTTTAGTAGCATGTTACTTAGCCTGCCTGTATTTGTGTTCTTTCCAGATTTTTTCTTGGATTGTTTTCTAGTTTTGTATTCTTGTATTTGGAAAAGATGCATGATACAATTATTTCCATCCTTTTGAATTTATTGAGACTTTGTTATGGGGTCTAACATGTATTCTATTCTGTAGAGTTTCTCACTGTTTTTAAGAAGATAAAACCTTCATCCCTTTGAATAAATAATTATCACTCCTTTATTTTGGTGTGGTAAAGCCTATAAAAATAAATTTTGGACCTTATTGAAACATAGAGTAACAGACTTGAAGAAGGCACAGTAATTATTTAGTATACTTTGCTCTCTTTAAATGATGAGGAACATAAAACCCAAAAGTACTAGATGACTAACCTAAGGTCACACTAATTTTTGGTGTTAGAACTTAGTCTAGGACACAGATCATAAGTCTAGCTTATGGATTATGTGGTTAGGTGCCCCAGCTAAGTGGTGGCCAAATAGTAAGGTTGGATTCTCTGGGCCTAGATACCTGTCCTCTCTCTAGCTACACATATGGCCATCTTTAGCTATCCTGCTCTGCCCTGTCCTTTCCTATCCTATCTAATCCTATCCCAATTTATCATTTCCTCTTGTCAATCTGCCCACCTCTCTGTCTATTTATATATTATCTATCTAAAAAACATTGATTGAGCTGCTATGAAGTGACTGGTGTTTTATGTACATTAACTCATTGAAAGTACAAAAGTCCTTTGATATTTTTATAGTTGGAAACATAAAATAATTAATAAGTAATATGTTTATATTCTCTTAAATAGCAAGTGATAGAGCCACTTGACTCTATCATGTTCTCCGTGACTCTTCCATCTGGTGGTTTACTCTTACATGAGGCAGCTCAACTAGCACCCTTCTCCTTCACTTCATTTAGGTCTTTGCTAAAATATCACTTCCAAAGTGAGGCCTTCTTTGATGACCCTGTTTGCAATTGAGTTATCCTTCCTCATCTGCTATCTTGCTTTAGTTATTCTCTTTAGCATCCATTACTTCATATAACTTAGTTATTCATTTGGCTTATTATCTGCTCCACCCTGCAGATGATAAGCTCCATGAGATATATATATATATATATATATATATATACACACACATATATATATGTATATATATATATACATATATATATATGTGTATATATATATATTTCCTGCTCTGTTCTTTGTTATTCTTTGCACCTAGAATAATGTTGGTACATACAAGTATTCAGTAAATGTTTTGTTAAATAAATTGGATATGCCAAATTTACATAGTCTTTAGGTGAACCTGAGTTTCCACTGGGCGAGATGAGAGAGCAACACAAAGTTCACATTCTGTGAACCACAGATAAATCTTGAGGTCTGGCAGTAGGTGAAGGGGAAAAGGATCAGAAGAGAGCAGCTCAGGAATGAATGCATAGAAGGAAAGGGTCTGAGCTCATTGTAATTGGCATAGCTGATATTTTTGACTTGCTTTTGTTGGTTCTTAGAAGCATGATGTCTAGTTGGATAAAATTCTGTTAAAGGACTAGAGCAATATGCTAGAATGGCAAAACCTAATTGCTGGTCAAGGTATTGGCTTTGGAGCCTAAGCATTACCCAGTGGCGGAACCAGGAGAGGCTGTTAGGATCCCATGGGACTGAAGTCTTCTTGGAGAAGGCAATATAAATCTCATGGTTCTGTAGAATATTGTCTGTCCAGGGACAGAGTACTTTAAGATAGGTGAAATACTCCTTTCCTTTCTGTGCTCCGTGGTTAGAGAAGCAGAAATGCAGAATGGGACATGAACAAACTAGAACTAATCTTACAGATTCTGGTGGCTGGTTTGCAGCTTATTGAGGTCAGGGCCCTGGGATGGATTAATTTTTTGATGTGGAAGCCAGTAGACTAGATGATAAGGGTTTTGAGCTGTAAGGTTGCAAGTTGTGTAGCAGATTACACATTTGATATTCCAAAGACAAGTTCATTAAAGGCGTTATTCCAGTTGACAGACCAGCACTTGTGTAGAGCTGACAGATTTGATGCTCTAAAGGAAACACAGCACTTTGGAAATGAATTACACTTTGTATTAACTGAATGATATATTAATCTTTTCCACCACTGAATCAGGAGGGAGAATGAGCAGTGAATATTAACACAGCATTATATGGATACCACTTGCAGTTCTTATTTCTTTGATATTCATAGACGTGGAATTGAGAAACTTTCTTGAAAGAAAGTTTAACTTGCTGCAATATTTATAATAGCTTTTTTTTGTGTGTGATCTATTTAGTTACAAGAACTTGAGAAGCTTGCAAATTCAAGATTATTCGGGTCAGTAACTGTCCCAACTTTCCAATTTTTAAGTGTCTCCAGAAGAAGTTATGGTGGATCTGGCTTCTTTCTGGAGAATTTGGGAATAATACAGTTAGAGAGCAACCAGAGCTTCTGCAAGGGTGGGAGATTGGAACTAACACTGGATTGCAGGTCACACAGACCTGGAACCTTACCAACTGTGTGACATGGGGCAGGTTGTAGGACATCTCTGAGCCTCATTTCTATCACCTGGAAAATGAGAACCTGAGTTTCATTTTTACAGAGATGCTATGCAGAGGAGAAATGAGGTATCATATGTAAAAATATTTAGCACTATGCACCCAGTAAGTTGATTTTATCTTATTTTTTCCCTGTTTTGAGAGGAAAGAGAGGGAAAGTCCCAAGACTAATTTTACTTGGTTTCTGAATCCTCTTTTCAAAAGGGATTTTTTTTTTGGTGAGATTATTTTTAAAAGGACGAGGGTGTTGTGAGGAAGAAACAAAGCTAATGGATTCTGTCTTTAGACCTTTATTCAGCTTATTTTCAGACTCTCAGAATAAAGCAATTTATTATTATTATTATTATTATTATTATTAATTATTATCACCACCAACTTTCCTGCAGATGGTGTTTTAAAACAGCTTTGTAGGGGCGCCTGGGTGGCACAGCGGTTAAGCGTCTGCCTTCGGCTCAGGGCCTGATCCCGACGTTATGGGATTGAGCCCCACATCAGGCTCTTCTATGAGCCTGCTTCTTCCTCTCCCACATCCCCTGCTTGTGTTCCCTCTCTCACTGGCTGTCTTTATCTCTGTTGAATAAATAAATAAAATCTTTAAAAAATTAAAAAAAATAAAACAGCTTTGTAATACAGGTGATTGATTGATTTCAAAGACAAAGATACACTGAGGATTTACTTTACAGTGTTTTATGTAGCATCTAAAGCAAATACAAGTAAAGAAAAGTCAAGCTTATGAAGTTCTTATTACATACCATTACTATAATAGAAACTTACAGATGATTATCCCATTTAATTTTATGTTATTTTATTTTACACTGCTGATCCCTTGGGATTCTGATCTCCAGACATAAAGAAAAAATTCAGAACAAAAACTTACAGCACTCTAGAGATATTGACTTGCTCATGTAGGGTATTCTAACTCCTAATTATAACTTGTGACTCTAATTAGTAGATCTGTGGATAATAACATATTGAAAGACAGAGGACAAAGCTTCCAAATATCTCAAAATAAAAGGAAGCTAAGATTTATTGAGTGCCCATTACATGCCAGGGATACCACATGTTAGAACTAGTTATTGAACTTATGTAATAAATGTAACACTGATGTTTTAATTATGAACCCTGAAGCTGCATGTTCTTGTACTCCCTTCACTCTCAGCACTTCCAACCCCACACTTCCAATTTACTTCTTTGTATTACTTGAGTGCTGTTTGCCTTTTCTACCAGAGGTGAAACTCCTTTATGATGGAGCTCTTGTATATCATATTCCCAATGCTTAGCCCAGGGCTTGGTGCTTAGTAGGAGCTTGCTAAATGGTAGTTAAGGAAATAAACAGAAAGGAAGCATCAGATGGAGGGGGCAGGAACCCTTCCCACTTTTCATCCAGGATGATGGAGTAATGGGAGGAATGGTATCAATGGGTACAGAGCAATATTAGCAGCTACGTTTATTAAGCACGAGGTTACTATATGCCAAGCACTATGCCAGACATTTTCATTTATCATATTTAACACCCATGATGACCCTATGTATTAAACACTCTTATTCCTAGTCCCCTGGTGAAGAAAGGAGGGTCAGAGAGGCTTCATACATTTCCCCTAATTTCACAGCTTGTGAATGGCAGAGCCAGATCTTCAAAGGCCTCTAATGTGTCTGGCTTCAAAGCCCATGTTCTTGGCCATTGCATTAGAGGATTTGAGATCTGCAGGGTGTACTTGGCACAGTAGGTCCCTCAGAGGTCATTGGGGAAACTTGCTGATCCTATAAAGGTGAATGTATGAATTTGTTGAGTGTGGGAGAGTGCCATCTCAGTAGTCTCAGTAGTAGATGCAAAGAAGGAGGCCACAGAAAGGGCTTGGGAGGGTATTGTTCTGTTTTATTTTAAGGTTTTAATTGTGGTAAAGAACACATAACATTAAATTTAGAATTTCAACCATTTAAAAATGTACAGTTCAGTAATATTAAGTATATTCATACTGATGTGCAACAGATCTCCATAACTTTTTCATACTACAAAATTGAAACTCTCTGTGAAACAGCTCCCTTGCTCCTGCCCTCCCAAGGTCACTGGTAACCACTACTCTACTTTCAGCTTCTATGAATTTGACTATTTTAGATATGTCATATAAGTGGAATCATACCATATTTGTCTTTTATTTGTGGCTTATTTCACCTGGAATAACGTTCTCAAGATTCATCAGTGTTGCTGCATGTGTCAGAGTTTCTTTCCTTCTTAAGGCTGAATAGTATTCTATCACACACACACACACACACACACACACACACACACACACACACACGCCCCACATTGTGTTTATCCATTCATCTGTAGATGGGCAGTTGGATTGCTTCCACCTTTTGGCTATTTTGAAAAATGCTACTATGAAAATGTGTGTATATTTATTTCCTTAAGATCTTGCTTTTGGTTTTTTTTAGTTGTATATCCAGACTTGGGATTTCTGGATCATATGGTAGTTCTGTTTTTTGTTTTTTGAGGACCTATCATACTGTTTTCCATAGTGGTTGCACCATTTTCCATTCTCACCAATAATACACGAGAGTTCCACTTCCTCCACATCCTCACCAACACTTGCTATTTTGTTAGTTTTGATAGTAGTTTTCCTAAGAGGTATGAGGTGATATAGCTCATAGTAATTTAGATTTGAATTTCTCTAATGATTAGTGATGGGGTTTAGAGGTTATTAGTAGCTAGAGTTAATCATGGAGTGATTTCAGAGCGTAAATTAATAAGTATGTTGTGGGCAGTGTTAGAATTTGTAAGCTAGGTGAGTTGCTGGAAGAACTGAGCTCTTATCTTTGGAATGCTTGCGTCTGGGGATTTAGTGTCAAAACAGTTTGTGATCGTTTTGGAGAATATTTGAATCTGAATGAGCCGGTGTTAAAATAATTTGAGTGTAGTAGTTTCTTTTGCATATAATGGCTTGGTGTATAAGCCATGTTTGTCTTGCATATTGTGATTTCTGTTTGATTCTTCTCTTTGCCAGGGTCACTTTCTCACGTTTCACATGATACTCTGTACGGTAATTGGCAGCCAGGTGCCTATTGTTAAGGGTTACTGTAATAGTTGATGAAGATAACAAACATAGTTTTGGACACAGTGCCTGGTAACCAGTAAATGCTGATTAAATAGCAGTTAAGTTATGGTGATAGTAATAGTGTAGTTTTAGTCAATGTGTCAAGTACTACTTCTGGAGATGATGATGGCTGTATGCATCTATTTTTTCTGAATTCTGAACTTCCAACCAATCCCATTACCGCTGCCCTAGTATAGGAACTCATCACTAGTGATCATTGGTTCCCTCCTTCCTCTGCCCTATCCAGTCACACCACCACTGATGAAATGACCTAAGACCCAAGTTTAAGCCAGTCACTCTCCTACTTACAACTCCCCAGTGGCTCTCCCTTGACCTCAGAAGAAAGTCTAGGCTCCTTTATATTCTACATTTATGCCAGCTTCTGCCCAGCTCTCTGGCTTCATCTCCTACAATCCCTGACACAGTCTTTATTCTTCAGAGCTCTTAAATGCTTTAGTATCTCATAAAACTCCTTCTATATTATTTCCCTTAAAATTTTGATTTGTACACACTTATATAAAAGCTTATATAAAAAATAAAAAGTATCCTATCATTCATACTTTCTATTTTTAATTCTTTTTTCCTTTTCTCTTGCTTCCCTCTACCCTTTTCCATCTTACTTTCCCTCTACCCCACTTGCATTTATTGCTGTAATAACATCACATTAACAACTTAGGAAGTATCCTTTTTAATTTTTTCCAGGCTCATACAATGTTACGTAAACACACATGTTTGTGTGCATGTGTGTGTGTATGTGTATTTGCATACATATTCCTGTTTATACATCTCACTGGATGTATCCAATCTCTGGTGTCAGTTCCTACCAAACTTAAGATCTCTTTAACACTACTGAGCCTTTATTTTAGGGGAGAAATGTGGCTAAAATGTTACTGTTTCCCCCAAATCACCTCCTTTCCTTGACTCAGTTACTGAACTGAAGGGCCAGATATCTGCAAGAGCTTGATGTTTTTAATTTGAAAGTCCCATTGTCATTTCTGTCTCCTTAGACGGAGTGTTAAGAAGAGGTCATTGGCAAATTACTGACTCTAGATGAACAATTTGCTGTTAATTAAAAAGCCTGATGAAACTCTCTTTGGGAAATGAACTCATTCAAATGGGAGATAATTTAAGCTCATCCACTCAGGACCTTTTTTTATCTATTTTTCCTTCGTCCAGTACATAAAATTTTTATTTAGTCTTGTGATATAAGTTAGATTTGACAGGAGCATTTTTTTTCATTCAAATCATAAAGTTATTATGTTGCCTGAGTTAACATTGTGTTTCCCCTCAGAAAAAAATAATGAGTACTGATTTCCCTAGAGAGACAGTCTGGCAGTAATGGAGAATGGAGTAAAATTACTCCCTGCTAGGGTTTCAGAATAGGAAGGAAACACAGGATGGTTAAATACACATGGGACTCTCCAGTCGGAAGGCCAGAGTTCAAGCCCAGTTCTGTCACTGAACAGCTGAGTGACCTTGGACAAAGATTTGAAACTGGGTTTCCTTGTCTTTAAAAAGAATAATAATCCCTGCTGTATATCGTTGGCTATTCTAAGGATCAAATGAAGTAACTGTAGTGAAAAGACTGAATGACAGCCGAGTGCAGTGTAAACATTGTCAATATTGATGCCTCCTGCTGCCCTGAGAAATAATTTCTTACTTAACAGTCTGCTGCATAGAGCCATCAACCAGTGACAGTGGTCTCTAGGCAGAATGTCATTAGAATGTAAAGGTAAGCTCTCCCTTCTTTACTCTAGAGTCCTCAATATAAAAAGAGGAAGCTGAGGCCCAGAGAAGTGAAGTGCATTGACCAAAAAGCCACACAGCTGGTTAGTGGTAGAGCCAGGACTGGATACTCCACTTCCTGTCCAGTATTCTTTCCAAAACACCCTGCTTCTAACTTTATCAAATAAATAATAGTACTCTACCTTGACATGACCAGTTAGAAATGGAGAAGCAGGAAGAGGCTGGGAGTTTGTTTAACATGCCCCATTCCCATTTATCCCTGGAGGTTCACATTTGCATATTGTTTAAGGTGGTGTAAAGGTGAATTTAAACTGATTTGAAATGAAATGCCAGATTCTCAGGCACAGAGGCAAGCTACCCTCACACCTGTCTGAATTGGTGATTAAGTGAACAGTAACAACAAGCCAATATCACATAGCTTACTGGAACAGTGTTTCCCAAATAGTATTCTAGGGATCACTTGTTCCAGGGAAGCTGCCCAAATAAAATAGATACTTGCTGCATTGATACACACCCGATTGGTGATTCATAGTGAACATCAGCCGTCCAAGCTCCTAAGCAATGTCACAACAAGGAAAAATTATTTAATTTTGTTTAAAGGTTAAACTGACAAATTTGTGTGAAGAGAATGTTTTTCCCCCTTAAACATTTAAAATTGTCCCCTGACTTTTTCTCTTCTGCCTAAGAAGAAAAAAAAAATCTGTAGATGCCAGTGTCAGTCTCCAGGAAGGGGTGCTGCGCGTTGCTGCCCCTGCTACCCTCTCCCACCTTGTGTAGCCCTGGGAAGAGCAGACATGGGCTGCTAAGATTTGCTGGGCCTTTTGAGTTCTCTGTCAGGGTGATGGGAAGAGTTCAGTGCCAGGGTAAATTTACTGGCCATTAACCAGATGCAAATGCACACATCTTGCAGATGTCAGAGTGAGCAGATGACAATAGCAAAACCCAGATTAGATTATCTGCATCTCAGTGCACATCCATATAGACAGAATATATCCAGGCCCAGATACTGTTTGCCCCCAGAGCTTTGATTTTTAACGGTGCTCACCCATTCTTCCTACAGCTTAGGAATTGCTGTTTAAATCTTGAATTCAGGAGTGCCTGGGTGGCTCAGTTGGTTTTGTGTCTGCCTTCTGCTCAGGTCATGATCCTGGGGTCCTGGAATCAAGCTCCACATCGGGCTCCCTGCTCAGCCGGGAACCTGCTTCTCTCTCTCCCTGTGCCCCTCCCTCAACTGCTACCCACGTGCACATGCTCTCTCTTTATCATAATTTTTTTAAAAAAAATCTTGAATTCATGGGAGGGGCAGAAAACAAGAACTAGATTAAGAGTCATTCTTCACCTTTCTCAAGTGGGGACTTGAGGTAGAAATCAAGTTCAGAAATGGAAAAGTAAAGTTTAAATTTCTTTCATTCCTGAATGTGTGGACTGGGAAAAGATTATATCTACTATAAATTTCACATTGGGATCTTTTGTTACCATTACACCCACTTCCATGGTTCTAGAATATTGGCTCACTTAAATAATTAATACATTAAAATATTTTTGAGTATCTGTTTTTTTTTTTTATTTTATTTTATTTTATTTTTTTTTTAATTTTATTTTATTATATTGTGTTAATCACCATACAGTACATCCCCAGATTGATGTAAAGTTTGATGCTTCATTAGTTGCGTATAACACCCAGTGCACCATGCAATACGTGCCCTCCCTACTACCCATCACCAGGCTATCCCCTTCCCCCACCCCCTCCCCTCTGAAGTCCTCAGTTTGCCTCTCACAGTCCATAGTCTCTCATGTTTCATTCCCCCCTCTGATTACCCCCCTTTTCTTTATCCCTTTCTTCCCCTACCGATCCTCCTAGTTCTTATGTTCCATAGATGAGAGAAATCATATGATAATTGTCTTTCTCTGCTTGACTTATTTCACTTAGCATTATCTCCTCCAGTGCCGTCCATGTTGCAGCAAATGTTGAGAATTCGTTCTTTCTGATAGCTGAGTAATATTCCATTGTATATATGGACCACAGCTTCTTAATCCAGTCATCTGTTGAAGGGCATCTCGGCTCCTTCCATGATTTGGCTATTGTGGACAATGCAGCTATGAACATTGGGGTGCATATGGCCCTTCTCTTTACTACGTCTGTATCTTTGGGGTAAACACCCAGTAGTGCAATGGCTGGGTCATAGGGTAGTTCAATTTTTAACTTTTTAAGGGACCTCCACACTGTTTTCCAGAGTGGCTGTACCAACTTGCATTCCCACCAACAATGTAGGAGGGATCCCCTTTCTCCACATCCTCTCCAACAATTGTTGTTTCTTGCCTTGTCTATCTTTGCCATTCTAACTGGCGTAAGGTGGTATCTCAGTGTGGTTTTGATTTGAATTTCCCTGATGGCTAATGATTTTGAACATTTTTTCATGTGTCTGTTAGCCATTTGTATGTCTTCATTGGAAAAGTGTCTGTTCATATCTTCTGCCCATTTTATGATTTGTTTATTTGTTTCTCGTGTATTGAGTTTGAGAAGTTCTTTGTAGATCTTGGATACCAGTCCTTTATCTGTGGTGTCCTTTGCAAATATATTCTCCCATTCCGTGGGCTGTCTCTTAGTTTTTTTGACTGTTTCCTTGGCTGTGCAGAAGCTCTTTATCCTGATAAAGTCCCATAAGTTCATTTTATCTTTTATTTCTCTTGCCTTTGGAGATGTGTCGTGAAAAAGGTTGCTCTGGCCGATGTCATAGAAGTTGTTGCCTATGTTCTCCTCTAGAATTTTGATGGATTCCTGTCTCACATTGAGGTCTTTCATCCATTTGGAGTTTATTTTTGTGTATGGTGTGAGAGAGTGGTCAAGTTTCATTCTTTTGCATGTAGCTGTCCAATTTTCCCAGCACCATTTATTGAAGAGACTGTCTTTTTTCCACCGGATGTTTTTTCCTGCTTTATCAAAGATTAGTTGCCCAAAGAGCCGAGGGTCCATTTCTGGGTTCTCTATTCTGTTCCATTGGTCGATGTGTCTGTTTTTGTGCCAGTACCATGCTGTCTTTGTGATCACAGCTTTGTAGTACAGCTCGAAATCCGGCATTGTGATGCCCCCAGCTTTGTTTTTCCTTTTCAACAGTTCCTTGGAGATTCGGGGCCTTTTCTGGTTCCATACAAATTTAAGGACTATTTGTTCCAGTTCTTTGAAAAATGTCCTCGGTATTTTGATCGGGATAGCATTGAAAGTGTAGATTGCTCTGGGTAGTATGGACATTTTAACTATGTTAATTCTTCCAATCCATGAGCATGGAATATTTTTCCATCTTTTTATGTCTTCCTCAATATCTTTCAAAAGTGATCTATAGTTTCTAGCATATAGGTCCTTTACGTCTCTGGTTAAGTTAATTCCAAGGTAACGCATGGTTTTTGGTGTTATTGTAAATGGGATGGATTCCCTAATTTCTCTTTCTTCAGTCTCGTTATTCGTGTATAGAAATGCAACTGATTTCTGGGCATTGATTTTGTATCCTGCCACCTTACTGAATTGTTCTATAACTTCTAATAGTTTGGGAGTGGATTCCTTTGGGTTTTCCATATAGAGTATCATGTCATCTGCAAAGAGAGACAGTTTGACTTCTTCTTTGCCGATTTGGATACCTTTGATCCCTTTTTGTCTTCTGATTGCTGTTGCAAGGACTTCTAGTACTATGTTGAATAATAGTGGCGAGAGTGGGCATCCTTGTCGTGTTCCTGATCTTAAGGGAAAGGCTTCCAGCTTTTCCCCATTGAGAATAATGCTTGCAGTAGGCTTTTCATAGATGGCTTTTATGAGATTGAGAAATGTACCCTCTATTCCTACACTCTGAAGGGTTTTAATCAGGAAAGGATGCTGTATTTTGTCAAATGCTTTTTCTGCATCAATTGAGAGGATCATATGGTTCTTGAGTCTTTTCTTGTTGATATGATGTATCACATTGATTGATTTGCGAGTGTTGAACCATGCTTGCATCCCAGGTATGAATCCCACTTGGTCATGATGGATAATCCTTTTAATGTACTGTTGGATTCTATTAGCAAGGATCTTGTTGAGGATTTTGGCATCCATATTCATTAGAGAAATCGGTCTGTAATTCTCCTTTTTGAGGGGGTCTTTGCCTGGTTTGGGGATCAAGGTAATATTAGCCTCATAGAATGAGTTTGGTAGCTTTCCTTCTGTTTCTATTTTTTGAAATAGCTTTAGGAGAATAGGTATTATTTCTTCTTTGAATGTTTGGTAGAATTCCCCAGGAAAACCGTCTGGGCCTGGAGTTTTATTATTTGGAAGGTTGTTTATCACTGACTCAATTTCTTCATAGTTAATTGGCCTATTTAAGAAATCTATTTCTTCCTGTTTCAGTCTTGGTAGTTTATAGGTTTCCAGGAAGGCCTCCATCTCTTCCAGATTGTTTAGTTTTTTGGCATATAGCTGTTGATAAAAGTTTCTAATAATCCTTGCAATTTCAATGGTGCTGGTCGTGACCTCTCCCTTTTCAGTCATAATTTTAATAATCTCAGTCCTTTCTCTTTGTTTTTGGACAAGTTTTGCCAGTGGTCTATCAATTTTATGGATTCTCTCAAAGAACCAGCTTCTAGTCCTGTTGATCTGCTCTACTGTGGTTCTGGTCTCTAATTCATTGATTTCTGCTCTAATCTTGGTCAACTCCTTCCTTGTCAGTGGGTTAGGCCTGTCCCTCTGTTGCTGTTCCAGTTTCTTGAGGTGAGAATATAGAAACTGCATTTTAGATTTTTCTATTCTTTTGAGTGAGGCTTGGATGGCTATGTATTTCCCCCTTAGGACTGCCTTTGCAGTATCCCATAGGTTTTGGACCGTTGTGTATTCATTCTCGTTGGTCTCCATAAATTGTTTAATTTGTTTTTTGATTTCCTGGTTTATCGAGTCATTCTTGAGCAGGATGGTTCTTAGCCTCCAAGTGTTTGAGTTTCTTCCAGGTTTTTCCTTGTGGTTGAGTTCCAATTTCAGAGCGTTGTGGTCTGAGAATATGCAGGGGATAATTTCAATCTTTTGGTATTGGCTGAGACCTGTTTTGTGTCCCAGAGCATGATCTATTCTTGAGAATGTTCCATGGGCATTTGAATAGAATGAGTATTCTTTGGTTCTGGGGTGTAGTGTTCTATATATATCTATGAGGTCCAACTCGTCGAGTATGGCATTCAAAGCCTTTGATTCTTTGCTTAGTTTTTGCCAGGGTGTTCTGTCTATTTCTGATAGTGGGGTGTTGAGGTCCCCTACTATTACTGTGTTCTTATCTATATGTCTCTTTATTTTGGTTAAGAGTTGGCTTGTGTATCTTGCTGCTCCCCTGTTGGGGGCATATATATTAATAATTGTCATATCCACTTGTTGAATACTTCCTTTAAGAATAATATAGTGCCCTTCTGTATCTCTCTCTATGGCCTCTAGTTTAAAATCCAGTCTATCTGATATGAGAATTGCTACTCCAGCTTTCTTTTGAGGTCCATTTGCGTGGAAGATGGTACTCCATCCCCTTACTCTAAGTCTGAATGCATCTTTGGGTTCAAAATGAGTCTCTTGTAGACAGCAAATGGATGGGTCATGTCTTTTTATCCAATCTGCAACCCTGTGGCGTTTTATGGGAGAGTTTAAGCCATTTAGATTGATAGAGATTATTGACAGATATGATTTTAATGATGCCATTTCTCTTTAAAGTCTTTGTATCGGTTGTGACTTGCTGCTCTGTATCACTCTTGGGGCCTTTTTACCTTTATAGAGCCCCCCTTAATATCTCCTGTAGGGCTGGTTTCGTGGTTACGAAATTGGTTAATGATTGGCGATTTTGGAACGTCTTTATTTCTCCATCAATTCTGAATGACAGCTTTGCTGGATAAAGGATCCTTGGCTGCATGTTTTTCTCTGAAAGAGCTTTAAAAATGCCCCCCCAAGCCTTTCTCTCATTCCAGGTCTCTGTAGACAGGTCTGACGTAATCCTGATACCTTTGCCTTGGTACGTGAGAAATTTCTTTGCCCTGGCCGCTTTCAATACTGTATCCTTGGATCTAATATTTGCGAATTGCACTATGACATGCCGTGGCGTAGGTTTGTCCTGGTTGAGCTTGGATGGGGTCCTCTCTGCCTCTTGGACACGAATGCTTGTTTCCCTTGCTAGATTAGGGAAGTTTTCAGCTACAATTTGTTCAAATATCTCTTCTAGACCTCTGTTTTTCTCCACCCCTTCAGGGATGCCGATGATTCTGACATTGGATCGTTTCATAGAGTCAGTAATCTCCCGTAATCTACATTCGTGGGCGTGGATTTTTTTAAGACCAGCTTCTATTTTCGTTTTTTCTTCTACTAACCCATCCTCCAATTCGCTAACGCGTTCCTCTGCCTCGGTGACCCTGGCCGTCAGAGCCTCTAGTTTTGACTGTATTTGGCCCATAGAATTTTTAATTTCTGTCAGATTCGCTCTCATTTCTGCCCTTAGGGATTCTATATTCTCAGCAACGCTTTCTCTGATGCTTTTTTCAAGTTTACTCATCATCTTGACCATTGTTGCTCTGAATTCCATTTCTGATAATTGGGATACATCCATATGTATTAATTCTGTGGCCGAGGCCAATTCTGTGGCAGAGGCCACAGACTCATTATCTTTTCTTTGCTGGGGGGGACTTCTCCTTCTCGTCATTCTGATGAAGAGAGATTGCAGGGTTGTCCAGAGCCCAAGTGTTGACTGGGACCCAGGCCGTGCGCCCTTGTTTTATAGAGATCTTAGGGATGTGGGCTTCTTCCTTAAAGAGTTTATTTATTTATTTGAGAGAGAGAGAGACAGTCAGCAAGAAAGGGAACCCAAGCAGAGGAGTGGGAGAGGAAGAAGCAGGTTCCCGGTGGAGAAGCCCGATGAGGGACTCCTTTCCGGAACGTTGTAAACACACCCTAATCCGAAGACAGGTGCTTGGTGACTGCGCCACTCAGGCGCTCCGGGTTGTGGGCTTCTTGATTTTTCAGCCTGCCTTCTGGGGGAGGGGCCTGCCTGCCGGTACTCAGAAAACCCTGTTTGGGTAGAGTCTCTGTGTCCCTTGCGAGGGGGGATGGGGATGGGCACCCTGTGAGCCGGTATTTCCGGGCTTTTGTTCTCTGGCGGCTTTCCCTGGCGGTTTGCTATGCCTCTTCTGAGAGAGCAGCAGCGGCTGAAATTCAGCCTCTGTCTCAGAACAGAGGGATCGCGGATCGTTCTCCACTGATGTTCTGGCCACTTTAACTCTGTTTCTGTTGGTGCTGCTCAACCCTGCAGCATCCCGGGCTGTGCGCCCCACACCCGGCGTCCCAGCCCTCACTTCCAGGGCCGGCACGTCTCTGTCCTTTGTGTTTCCAACCCCGCCCGCCGCCAGCCGCCCCGCGCGGGCTCCCGGAGCTCCCCGTCTCAGTCTGGTGTCTCACGGGTGCTGACCGCGAGTCCGCCTGCTCCCCCGTGCAGGTGGCCCTCCAGCCGCCAGCCGCCCCGCGGACGCTCCCGGAGCTCCCGGTCTCAGCCTCGATCCAGTGAGCACACCGGAGCTCCGGAGCTCCGTGAGATGCTTGGTGGTGCACGCTCCCGGCTCACGGACTCAGTCTGCCGTTTCCAGAGTGCGGGTCCGCGGTCCGCCCGCTCCCCGGTGCAGGTGGCCCGCCAGCCGCCCTGCGCGCGCGCTCCTGGAGCTCGCGTTCTAAGTCTGTTGTCTCGCGGGTGCCGTCCGCGAGTCCGCCTGCTCCCCCGTGCAGGTGGCCCGCCAACCGCCAGCCGTCCCGCGTGCGCTCCCGGAGCTCCCTTCTCAGCCTGCTGTCTCAAGCGTGCGGGTCCGCGGTCTGTCCGCTCCCCCTTGCAGGTGGCTACCGCTTCCCGGCGCCCTGACACGGCGGCTCCCTCCCCCTTCTGTTTAGCTTCCGATATCTGTGCGCGGTTTCACGGCTCCCCGCTTCGTACCTCGATACTCAGCGCTGGAGATGTTCATTTGTAGAGATCCAGATGTATCTTCCTGCGTCTCAGGCTGATTCCGTGGATATTCCTGCTGATCTGGTACCTATCCAGCACAACTCAGGGGACCGGCTGAAAAAGGTGTCCCCTACTCCTCCGCCATCTTAACCTCCTGAGTATCTGTTTTGATCATTATTCTATTTATGTAAAAAAGGATAAGGTATGATCTTTATTTTCAAGTTGTTCTTAGACCAGTAACACATATTGTTAACAAATATTCAATTGGGAATAGAAGTTGACTGTATTGATCAGTGAGGAAATTCAGAGAGGGAACTATTTTTGTAGTAGTAAAGAAGGACATTGAATTTATCTAGTAGAAATAAAATAAACTAGGTAAGTAAGCTAAAAAAATGAAAAAGTTGACAAGACCTTGTAGAAAGACAGATAAAACCAAAATTGACAGGATGTCTTACATTTTTTAAGCTCCATGAATAAAGGGAAGAAAATTACAGAGTTTCATCAACTAGAGTTAAGAATTCCATAATCCCCAAACTGCTATACAGTATTCCTGATTGCCCTTGCCCTGAGCCCTCCAACTTATAGTAATAATATTATAATGAAATGAAAGAGGAGCAAATGAAGAATACAAGAGAGTGAAATAATATATACTCAAGGTAGTTCTCCTTTAAGAAAAGTGTGAGGCAGATTTAGGAGAGACTTGTTATGAACTATTGACAAGGAAAAATCTGAATTGTATAATAAAAGGGTACATTTTGTTTGATGACTGGAGGGCTTCTTTGAGTAGTGCCTCATTGTTATTTCTCTTTCTGGTTGGTATCGGAGAGTCCGTAAGTTAAGTAAAATATATATTTATGTGCCTTGCCTATTCTCCCCATTGAGGTTGGTACCTGGAATGGACTTGGAAATACAGTACAAAAGCACTAAACAATTCTGGAAAGTTAATCCTGTATAATTTTTTGAGAAATCATTGATTTTAGTAGCCTGTTATTTATATTGATCCCTTTCTCCCTTACTTTGGCCCTATAAGGCTGAAATCATCTGGTTAGGGTTATATAATTAGAACCTAGAATAAATGATTTGGTGTTTGAGTAGGGTATGAGTTGATCACCGAGGGGACCCTGTTATACCAGCTCAAATAATCTGAGCTGCCACAGATGCAATTGAATCGAATGCAGATACTTTAGGAATGAACCCATGTGGACTTCGCACAAGAATACTCTCTTTCTGGCCATATATATTTTATTTAATACAGATTTGGTTTTGGAAATGCATGTGGCTTTTCATGTCCATAAAGAAACTCGCAAGGAGCTAATTCAGTTAATATATTTGAAATTATTTTTGAGGGAGTGGAGAGATCTCCATTATATGGGTAGAGGTAGGTATAGGTGGTGGCAGGGTAGTACAATCTGTCAGCAAGGTTTGGATAAGATGTATAACTAAAATGAATAACAAATTACTGTAAGTCAAGAAGGCCTAAGAGCCACCTAACTGGTTTTAAGAGGATTTTGTGCTACATCAAAGAGAAAACTTAGGAAGTTCAATTGAGAAAGGAACATCCCCTTTAGGGGAGAGTGACTACAAGTTATATGGAAGGTCCGATAGCAAGGAAGTATATATCCTTTTCCAAAGGGTCATCAACCCAGGATTAAAGTCATCAATCCAGGATAAAAAATCAACTGGGGCAGTGCCCCAGGCGGTGTCCTTGAGAGCAGGAAAATAATTAACAAACTATAAAGTTGATGTTCTGGCAGATTCCTTGAGTTCTGCTTCCCATACTCAGGACTACAAGGTCCTCGTGGAGGAGGGCAGAGTTGAGGAAGAGGTTAGAAGCTCAAGGGCAGACAGCACCACAGTCTCACAAACTCTAAAATGACTCCAAATGACCTGGCTGGCTCAGTCGGTAGAGCATGTCACTCTTGATCTCAGGGTTGTGACTTTGAGTCCCATGTTGGGCATGGAGATTACTTAAACAAACAAATGAATAAAATGATTCAAACGTTTATTTTTTTTTTTACATTTCAAAATTTAAGTTTAGAGAGAAACTCTGATAATTACTATTCCAGATGTATTGACTTCTTGCCTATCAGTTCCTAATTTCTACTAGCACTAATTCAGCAAATTTGTCATTCACAATAAAAATGTGTACTTGAGGGGGCACCTGGGTGGCTCAGGTTGTGTTCCATACATTTTATAAAGTTCAATGAGATGATGTTTAAGATCAGTGAAAATGCAATGTCTCCACTTAAGTCAGTGATGAAACCACTAAACAATAGTATTTAATCCAAGTATTTTCCACTGTTTGTACAGATGAGAACTGAAAATCTTCTTGCTGCCTGCAAGGAGAGTTACTTCAAATGGACATGTTTCATAACAAGATATTAACAGTTAAAAGTCTTAACTTAAAAGCAGCTTTTTAAAAAAGCATCTTTTGGGAAATAATGTTGTCAGTCTTTCTTAACTTCCCACCACCTCTAAAGTGTTGGCAGTTTTCAAATTCCCCTTGTCGTTTTGTTGAAAATTCACACTCCACTAAGAAAATTATTTTGCAACATTGTGGATATAGATATTGTGGTTCTCAATGCCTCTAAAATACTGGGAATCAGTGTTAAAAAGGACTGTACTAAGGGAGTGGACAATGATGTTGTTTGTAATGTAATATAATGTATAATAAAATGTATTAGACTAATACATTTCATATGAAAAAGAGCTAGAGGAGAAATTTAGATTAAATCTCAAAATGCAGTGTTTATTATTATTCTTTACTAAGTGCATGGCAATAGTATTTCAGGTGCTAGATGAACTATGTGTTTAGGTCACCTGGTATTTCTCTGGAACAGGGTAATATTAGAGTTGGAATTTTCTGTTTTCAGATATTTGGGTCTGTGCTCAGCAAAGTTGTATCTATACACGCTGGAGATAGGCTGGGAGCCAAGAGGGAAGAAATAAAAGAAAGGGAAGAATTTTCAACCACATAATTTTATTTGATTATCTCTATAGTCGTATTGTTCAGGATAATATATACTAATCATAAGTAGGTAATTAAATTGGAATTAATTAAAATTATGTAAAATAAAAATTTATTTACTCATTTCTTTTACACTAGTCACATATCACATGCTCAATAGCCACATGTAGTTAATGGCTACTGTCTTGCATGACAGTCTCCTATAAGATAGACCCTTTCCATCTTCCAATAAAGTTTTTAACTTTATCTAAAATATCTACTTTATTAAAGTATGATTTAATGTATACAACTTGATGAATTTGGAAATATGTGTGTACCCATGAAACTATCACTACAGCTTTATGGGACCGAACACCTATATTAGTGGATAAAACTGGAGGCTTCTAAAAGGATAAAATGGATTTTACATACTCTTACTTTGGAATAAATTAAAAACAGTGATCGGTTTGAAACAACAAGAACTTATGAACTCCCTCCCTTTTTAAAGAAATCTCTCCTTTGTCACTAAGGTTAGAACATGCTCTCCTATGTAATCAAGCAACCTTCCAGAAATGGTAGAATGGTGGAGCAATGTCATGAGCATCTCTGGCCCATGAATTTTGGCTATTAGTATCATTTTTCTACCAAAAAAATAAAAAAGAACTATATCTCATGAATTAATTTCACCTCCTGGAGCAGAAAATTTTAAGATGAGTCTGAGTCATCTTGATTTTGGAAACAGTCTGAAAAGAGGACTTATAGTGGCCAAATAATAATTTAAGAATAAGAAACACTGAAGATAGTCAGTAGAGTTAAATTGCATCTTTTGAATGATCCATGAATTCATGATAACACAAATATGGGAAAGGTAACTCAAGGTGGGCTAAAGATGAGTTTTTCAATATTGTGCATAAAATCCTTAATTCTGTGAGCAAATAAGCTGGAGTTTAGACCAATAATTAGGTTACCCATTACAAATGATGAATTGAGAAATGAGAGGACGTCTAATCAGAACATGTGGTTATGGAAAGTAATGAGGTTGGATTTTTGTTAAAGGAAGGTGAAAAATTTTGAAATACATATATAAAACAGAAGAATCTTAAACATGTGGCATTGATCAAAGGATGGATTCAGTAAGAAAATCTTGACCAGTCATCAGTGTTAGTTAGAAATAAAATAAATTGTTAGTAAATTTGGTAAAAAAAAAAAAAAAGAAAAGAATGTAGGTTTTAGTAAAACTTTGTAGGGAAAGAGACCAAACAAGGATGCATACTGGTAGAACAGTAGACTTTACAAATGAAGGGATCATGAACATACTTAGCTGGACCAAATAGCATAATCCTTGATTAAGTGTATTTTTCTCTAAATCCAAAAATGTACGTTTTACTCAAGGAGAAGGTGGAAAACTTCTTCTTCGACTTCTCTCTCTGCCTCCTTCTGTTGGCCAGTAGTATTCAGACAATCCTTAGTGTAAAGTGGAGGAGAGCCAGGAGTCAATGTGTGTAGGATACACTGGGGGCACAAACCAGGGAATATTGAACTCCAGTTCAGAGAAGCCTCATGGGGTTGGCTGACATTGACGTTTCATGTTTGGGACCTAAAGAATGAGTAGGCATCCTCTATTAATGAGGGGTTGAGGGAGAAAAGAGAAAAATTTCAAGGAGGAAGCGTAGTATTTGCAAAGACAAGGAATCAAGAAATGCAGGGTGCATTTGAAGAATTGCAACTATTCAGAAGCCTAGGGAATAGGACACCAAGCACCATGAGATGAAGTATGTTTCAGATCCTGGCAGGCTTTGAATATTGGTATAAAACAGCTGGTACTTACAAGACAAACATTCTACTGAGGAAAAGTGAACAGATTTAACTAGCTTTTAATATTTGCACATGCAAACCATATTTTAACCTCAAGCCATAAAATCCCAAATTCATTTTCTGTAACTTTCATTGCAAAAAGATAAAAGAACAATATTCATCTCAAAAACCTGGAGGGTACACAGGAGGTACATTTAAATTTTAAAGAAATCAGTATGAGGTCTTCTTTTGAGGTCCACAATTCAAATTAAGCTCCAGCTAAAACAAATGAAATCAATTATATATCACAGGCTAACTTTACACAACATCCTCCCCTGTCTTTAGGTAATGTAGGACCCATCAGGGTCCAGGACTCAGCACTTCACTGCTGGTCGAGAATATTCCTCCTGTTCTGAGAAATCTGCATGATCAAGACAGAGTTCTTGATCTCTTAAGGCAATCACCATTGCTTTGCTTTGCTTGTTGGACTTTGTTTCATTGTGTTAGAACTATGTTTCAAAATTAGAGGTATATTAGTTTCCTGTTTCTACTGTAACCAGTACTTAGTGGTACAAGACAAGTGTATTCTCTTAGTTCTGAAGGTCAGAAATCTGAAATCAGTTTCAGGGTACTAAAAGTCAAGCTGAAGGCAGGACTAGAGGCTCTGAAGGGGAGAATGTGTTTTGTTGCTTTTCTTTTTCTTTCTTTCTTTTTCTTTCTTTCTTTCTTTCTTTCTTTCTTTCTTTCTTTCTTTCTTTCTTTTTTTAGTTTTTAGTCTTTATTTGACTTGGGCTTCCTTTCAAAGCACATTACTCCAATCCCTGCTTCTGTCATCACATCACCATCTCCTCTTGTGTAGTCAAATCTCCCCCATTTCCCTCATATAAGAATATTTCAGATTACATTTAGGGTCTAACTGGACAATCCAGATTAATCTCCTTATCTCAAGATCCTTAATTTAATCACATCTACACATTACTATTGCCATATAGCCAACAAATTCAAAGATTCCAGGGATTAGGACCTGGATAGATTTGGGAGTATTATTTAGGTATTATTATAGGAAGGGACTCAAAATAGTGAAGCTCTTATATTAGAAATTTGCTTAAATGGCTACCAACATGTTGGGAAAAACCATACTACATGCTAGCCAGACGAGCTTTTTTTTTTTTTTTTTTTGGTCTTGTTTGTCTGTATCCTGTTCTGATTTTATGACCTCAGAACTCAACCTAATCACCTCCCCCCATTTTTTAAAAAACTGTCTTAACTGCAGTTCAGTAACC
This sequence comes from Ailuropoda melanoleuca, assembly GCF_002007445.2. NCBI lineage: Eukaryota > Metazoa > Chordata > Mammalia > Carnivora > Ursidae > Ailuropoda > Ailuropoda melanoleuca. Next base: position 47,077,398 of record NC_048225.1, read on the forward strand.
TGTTTGCTCATCTATCTGGAAAAAAAAAGCAGAAGATTTGAAGGTCTTCTGATTTTCTTTTATATAGGAAAAAATAATGAATATTGAACATAACTATGCTATTTCTTTAATGTTCATGGAAACCTAATGGAATAGGAGCTATTATCATCAACTTGCAAATAAGGAAACCAAGGCTCAGAAAAGTTACATACCCAAAGTCACCTGGTAAGGGACACGTCTGTCAAACTTAGAGGTGCGTTATCTTTTCACTGTACTGTGCTGCTAAGTACTACAGGGAAATGGCAGTATAGAATGCCACATTATAGGGAAATTTATGAAGTTGTAGAGATATTGCCATGCTCTTAGGGTTACTATGTCTGGCTGATAGTTTTTCAGTCTCTCCTCCCAAGTCCTCATAGGCAGCTAATGTCCTACTTTTACCTTCTTTTTTTCCCAATAGTAATACCATGACCTCATTTCATAAGGAAGGAAACAGAGGTACAGAGATGTTCAGTAACTATCCCAGGGTCACAGAGAGAGTGCTGGAACATGCATCCAGTTGTTTTAATAAATGACAACTAAGGATCCAGGATTTAAAAAAAAAAACTTTTCTAATTCTTAAGCAGAAATTGTAAACAAGAGCAGCTGCCACATTTAGGTGTCAAGGTATGGGCTTTTTCTACCATTGTGGTCTGCTAATAAAGATGGAAAAGAACCAATATCATATTTTAATGAGGAAATTTCAACTTGATACTCCTTAGCTATGGGGAAATCTGGAATCTAGAGAAAATTTCTCTGAAGGGAGTTTGACTTTATCTATAAAATACGAATTAAGGGAAAAAGGAAGGTATATGAAGGTTGATTTAATATTGAATATCCTTCATACCCACATTGGGTGGACCTCTATGATGTGCAGCAAGACTCTGCATATGATACTTTATGGGTGTTAGATCTAATTATGTCAGCAACCTCAAAAGTACTCTTAGCTTAATTAAAAAAAAAAGCTTATGTTTTTTGAATAGTTTTAGGTTCACAGCAAAATTGAGAAGGTACAAAGATTTTCTCCATACCTGTACAGTCTCCCCTGCTGTCAACATCCTGCACTACAGAGAAACAGTTGTTAAAATCAGTGAACCTAGGGGCACCTGTGTGGCTCAGTCGTTAAGCGTCTGCCTTAGGCTCAGGTCCTGATCCCAGGGTTCTGGGATCGAGCCCCTCATTGGGCTCCCTGCTCAGCAGGAAGCCTGCTTTTCCCTCTCCCACTCCCCCTGCTTGTGCTTCCTCTCTCACTGTCTCTCTCTGTCAAATAAATAAACAAAATCTTAAAAAAAAATCAGTGAACCTACACTGACAAATCATTATCACTCAAAGTCCGTAGTTGACATTAGGAGTCACTTGGTGTATATTCTATAGGCTTTGACAAATGAATGATGTGTATCCACCATTATAATACCACACAGATTAGTTTCACCACCCTAAGAATCCTCTGTTCAACTGTCAATACTCCCTACTCCCAGGCCCTGTGTCCAGATTTTTACTTGTTCCAGAATGTCACCCAGTTGGAATCATACAGTATGTAGCTTTTTCAGACTGGCTTCTTTCACTTAGTAGTATGTATGCATTTAAGTTTCCTCCATGTCTTTTCATGGTTTGATAGTTCATTTCTTTTTATCACTGAATAACATTCCATTGTCTGGATATACCACAGTTTTTTAAATCCATTCAGCTGCTGAAGGATATCTTTTTTTTTAGATTTTTATTTATTTATGTGTGTGTATGTGTGAGAGAGAGAGAGAGCGCGCGTGAGCGAGTGCTGGGGGAGGGGCAGGGGGAGAAACAGACTTCCTGCTGAGCAGGAAGCCCCATGTGGGACTTGATCCCAGGACCTGGGATCATGACCTGAGCTGAAGACAGATGCTTTGAGCCACCCAGGCACCCTATTGAAGGATATCTTTGTTGTTTCCATTTTTTGGTAATTATATATAAAACAGCTATAAACATCCATGTGTAGGTGTTTGTGTTGATGTAACTTTTCAACTCATTTGGGTAAATAACAAAGGTTACAATTGCTGTATCATATAGTAAAAGTATGTTTAGCTTTGTAAGAACTCGGTGAACTGTCTTCCAAAGTGGCTATACCATTTTACATTCCCACTGGCAATGAATGACAGTTCCTGCTGCTTCACATCCTTACCAGCATTTGGTGTTGCCAGTGTTTTGGATTTTAGCCATATCAACAGATTTATAGGGGTCTCTTACTGTTATTTTAATTTGCAATTTCCTAATGATATATGCTGTTGAACATCTTTTGTGTAAAAGCATCACGTCTATATACCTTCTTTGTGAGGTGTCAGGTCTTTTGCCTGTTTAAATCTAGTTGTTCATTTACATAATGTGGAATTTTGAAAGCTCTTTGTGTATATATATATATATATATATTAAGATTTTATTTATTTATTTAACAGAGACAGCCAGTGAGAGAGGGAACACAAGCAGGGGGAGTGGGAGAGGAAGAAGCAGGCTTCCAGCGGAGGAGCCTGATGTGGGTCTCGATCCCATAACGCCGGGATCACGCCCTGAGCCGAAGGCAGATGCCTAACCGCTGTGCCACCCAGGCGCCCCAAAAGTTCTTTGTATATTTTAGGTAACAGGTGTGTCTTTTGCAAATAGTTTCTCCCAGTCTGTGGTACATCTTCTCATTCTCTTAGCATTGTCTTGTTTGGAGCAGGGGTTTTTAATTTTAATCAAGTCCAGTTTATCAGTTCTTTCTTATATGGATTATGCCTTTGGTGTTGTATCTAAAAAGTCATTGCCTTGTCCAAAGTCATCCAGATTTTCTTCTATGATATCTCTTGGTAATTTTAAAATCTTGCATTTTATATTTAGGTCCATTTTAAGTTAATTTTTGTGAAAAGGGTAAGGCCCATGTCTGGAGTCTGATTTTGTTATTTGCATGTGGATTTCCAGTTCCAGTACCAATTGTTGAAAAGACTATCTTTGCTCCATTTTATTGAGTTTGCTGCTTTGTTAAAGATCAGTTTACTGTATTTATGTGAGTCACAAGTCTCTTTTTGTGGATTCCCTATTCTGATCTGTTGTGGGGTTTTCTTTGTTTTGTCTTGGTTGTTACCATCACTATATTGTTTTGATTATTATAGTTATCTAGTAAGTCTTAAAGTTGGAAAGTGTCAATCCTCCAACTTTGTTCTCCTTCAATATTGTGTTGACTATTCTGGGTCTTTTGTTTTTCCATATAAACTTCAGAATAAGTTTGTTGATATCCAAAAAAATGACTTGCTGAGATTTGATTTGGATTGTATTGAATCTATAGGTCAAAATAGAAAGAACTCACATCTTTACAATATTGAATCTCCCTGCCCATGAACATGGAATATCTATCCAAATATTTAGTTCTTTAATTTCTTTCACCAGAACTTTTTAGTTTTTCTCATATAGATTTTGCACATGGTTGTTAGATTTGTGCCTAAGTATTTTATTTTGGGGGTGGTAATGTAAACAGCATTGCACTTAAATTTCAAATTCCACTTGTTCATTGATAGTTTATTGGGAAGTGATTGATTTTCATATATTAACCTTAGATCCTGAAATGTGGTAATTGCTTATTAGTTCCAGTAGGGTTTTTGTTGATTCTCTCAGGTTTTCCATATAGATGATCACATCATTTGTGAAGAAAGATGGTTTTATTTCTTCCTTTCCAATATGTGTACCTTAATTTTTCTGTCATGTCTTATTACATTAACTAGGACTTCCAGTAAGATGTTGAAAAGCTGTGGTGAAAGGAGATATCCTTCCCTTGTTCCTGATCTTAGTGGGAATGCACCAAGTTTCTCACATTAAGTATGATATCAGGTGTAGGTTTTTTATAGATATTCTTTATCAAGTCAAGGATGTTATTGAGTTTTATCATGGATGGTTATTGTATTTTGTCAAATGCTTTTCTGCATCTATTGATATGATCACTTGATTTGTCTGTAACTTGTTGATGTGATGAATTACGTTAATTGATTTTTAAATGTTGAGCCAGGCTTGCATGCCTCAGATAAATTCTACCTGGTCATGTTGTATAAGTCTCCTTATAAGTTGTTTGATTTCATTTGCTAATACTTTGTTGAGGATTTTCCCATCTATTCTCATGAGAGATACTGGTCTGTAGGTTTCTTTGTTTGTGAGATCTTCATCTGGGTTTGCTACTAGGGTAATGCTGCCTTCTTAGAATGGGTGAGAAAGAATTCCTTTTGTTTTTATCTTCTGAGAGAGATAGTAGAGAATTGATATAGTTTCTTCCTTAAATACTTGGTAGAATTCGCCAGTGAATCCATCTGGTACTTTCTATTTTGGAAGGTTGTTAATTATTGGTATAATTTTTAATATAGATATAGGCCCATTCAGATTATCTATTTCTTCTTATGTGAGTTTGGCAGATTGTATCTTTTAAGGAATTAGTCCATTTTATCTAGGTTATCAAGTTTGTGGGCAGAGTTGTTTACATTATTCACTGATTATTCTTTTAACATCAGTGGGCTCTCTAGTGATGTTACTTCTTTAGTTTCTAGCATCAGTAATTTGTACTTACGTTCTCCTTTCTTCTTAGCCTGGCTAGAAGCTTATCAGTTTTACTAACCTGTTAGATAGAAAACCTGATCAGCAAGTTCAAAAGCTGTTTTTTTTTCTATTGATTTCCTGCTTTCAAATTCATTGATTTCTGGTTTAATGTATATTATTTCCTTTCTCCTTATTTGGGATTTAATTTTCTCTTCTTTTTCTAGTTTCCTAAGGTGGAAACTTAAATGGTTAATTTTAGATATTCTTTTCTAATAAATTCCTTCAATACTTTGTTTCCCTCTAAGCACTGCTTTTACTGGATCTCACAAATCTGGTAAGTTGTATTCTCATTTTCATTTAGTTAAGAGATTTCTTCTTATGTGTTATTTAGAAATGTGTTATTTAATCTCCAAGAATTTTGGGATTTTTCCAGTTACCATTCTGTTACTGATTTCTACTGTGATCTAAAAGTATATATTATCTGATTCCTATTTTAAATTTGTTAAGGTGCTTTTGTGTGTGTGTGTGTCTCAGTATGTCATCCATCTTTGTGAATGTTCCATGTATGCTTGAAAAGAATGTGTATTTTGGTGTTGTTACTTAAAGTAGTTTATAGGTATCAATTACATCTAGTTGATTGAAGGTATCATTGAATTCACCTATGTCCCTGTTGATTTACTGACTGCTAGATCTGTCCATATCTGGTAGAGGATAATTTTAATAGGGAATTCATTATATTTCCTTGCAGTTCTGTCAATTTTTACTTCATGGTTTTGTCAGTCTCTTTTTACATATGTACACGTTAAGAATTGTTTTATCTTTTTGGAAAGTTGCCCCCCTTTATCATTTTGTAATTCCCCTCTTTATTCCTGATAGCTTTTTTTTTCCTCTGAAGGACGCTGTCTCTGAAATTAATATGGCTACTTTAGTTTTCTTTGGAATATTAGTATTCACATGATGTATCATTTTCCATCTTTATACTTTTAATTTACATGTGTCTTTTTTTAAGATTTCTTTATTTGAGAGAGAGTGAGAGGGGGAGGAGCAGAGAGAGAGAGAGAGAGAGAAACAGAACCCTGAAGCAGGCTCTCCACTGAGCCTGGAACCCAACACTGGGTTCGATCCCGGGACCCTGAGATCATGACCTCAGCGAAAACGAAGAGCCAGCTGCTCAACCGACTGAGTTTCCCAGGAGCCCCAATTTACATGTTCCTTTTTATGGGTCTATAAAGTGGGTTTATAGACAATATATAGTTGAGTCTTGTTATTTGATCTATTCAGACAATCTTCTTTTCAGTGGTGTATTAGGACCATCGACATTTAGAGTGATTATTGGTATAGCTGGCTTAATGTCAACCGTATTTGTTAGGTTCTATTTCATTGTTCTTGTTTCTTATTCCTATTTTTTCATTCTTTTTGTTCCTTTTGTGGTTTTAATTGAGCATTTTTATTTAATTTTATTTTTGCTTTTTTAGCATATTAGTTATACTTTTTACCTTTTGGGGGGTTTAAATAGCTTTATTGAGATATAATTCACATACCATACAATTCACCCATTTAAAGTGTACACTTCAGTGGCTTTTGTTATATTACACATTACTAATGTTTTAAATTGTGGTAAAATGTATATGACATAAAATTTGCTATTTCAACTACTAAGTGTACAAAAATTCAGTGGCATTAACTATATTCACAGTTTTGTGTAACCATAACTGCTATTTCTAAAACTTTTTCATAACTTCAGAAAGTGTAATCATTAATAACTCATCATTATAACTCACATATAAATGTTTGTCCTTTTGTGTCTGGTCATCCTGTAAGAATACCTGAGGAAAATAGAATTTGGACATGATGTGAGTGCCCTGAGTATAGAATCTGTACTTGATTCATCCTTGACCTTTTTAGAAACAGAAAAGTGCTAGCTAATGTGTAATACAGTGGAAAGAGCCTGGAATTAGACAAATCTGAAATAAAATCCAAGTACTGCATTTGCTTGCTCTGTGACCCTGAGTAAATTGCATAATAACCTCTGTAAGCTTCAGATCTCTCATCTACGAAAGGGAAATAATAAAACTAGACTTATATTGTATTGTGAGAATTAGGAAAAAATGAACACAGAGGCAAAAATTCTAAACTAAATAACAAATTGAGATTTGTAATACATAAAAAAGATAATACATCATAGTCATCTGGAATTTATTTCAGGAATGTAAAGTTGGCTTAATATTTCAAAATCATTTAATGTAATTTAACTTGTTTATGTAAAGGACAAAAGCCTTATGCTCACTTCAGTATATGTAGAGGCAAACATTTGATAGAATTCAATGCCTTTCCATAATAGAAATATTTATCAAGTATTTCTAGTAATGTGAACTTTCTACTTCCATATTGCTGTTTACCCATTCATTCAATGCAATGAATATATATATATATATATATAGTTTGTTTTCACTTGCTTGCTTTATTTTTCTTCTAGGAGCCAGGTTTTGTTGATAGAAAAAATTCTCCCCCTCTTTCAATTTTCCAAAGTTGAGGTTTATATATGAAAAGCCAAGCTAGGAATTCTAGTGTACAAAGGTTTGTTTTGTTTTGTTTGTTTGTGTGTTTTTAACAAATAAGATCATAGATTAAAAAAGGGAAAATTTGACACAAGCAAGTTCCTGTCACTCAGGAAATAGAAAATGTTTCTGGCATGTAGGGGGTGGAGCCAGGGGTGGAATGGGGAGAGGAATGTATAGTTTAGGGGACTGAGTTTCAAGACATTGGCAAAGAGTTGGGGAAGGTGGGTAAAAATTCTCTGATATATTTGCAGGGAATCTAAAACACAAGCTGGTATCTTGCTTCCTTGAATATAATCTTGGGCCTCTTGGGGAAGTTTTGGAGCCAATATGATCTAAGAGGCTTTGAGAAACAATGGGCTAAGGAAAATGTATTTATGCATGAAACTGAGTACAGGCTAGCAAAATCCCACACCTGTAGGAAAACCTGCTTCAACTTCCTTTGCCTCCAGAGAAGTACTGAGAAGCTGAGATGTTAGAATAGACTGAGAAGGGATAAGGAAGTTCTAGAATACAAGCACCTCCTGCCTTCCTGCAGAAAGGGTTTATTCTGGACTGCTCTCCACTGTGGGATCAGGTTAGTAGGGGAGGCCCTGCCTATGTGTAGGAAACCAGGGATGTATAGCTGTGCTGATGTCTAGGAATTCATTGCCTCTGGATAGAATTCATTGAAATGTGCTCTTTGCTCTTGCTAGTGGATGCACAGTCCACATGAAGTAGTTTCTTTTAAGGTTTCTCTCTATAAAATGCTTGATTCTTAAAATTTACCGTTGCATGAGAATGTGAGATGTCCAGATTTTACTTCATATTTTTAGTCTTTAGTCTGCTCTCTGCCACAGGATATCTTGGCTGCCATGTAGCATTTTTTCTAATATGACAACTTTAGTAGTTTTTTAAGGCATTCTCCAGTTATTTGTCCTTTGATCTTATTGCTAGGTGATGTTTTCAATGTGCCTCACTTAATCCTTTGCCCATAAGTGGAAATCATACTTCGCATGGATCAGCACAAAGCACAGGGGGTGGTTATCTCTTTTTTTTGGATACTGTACTTCTAGTACTTTAGTCTAAGATTAAATTAGGGGTTTTGATGTCACAATATTGACTCATATTGAGCTTACTGTTGGCTTTCGTCCAGGCCTTTTATACCTAAATGGCAATTACTTAATATCTGAATCATCATGTACTTGTTTATTTGATTTTGAGTCTCAGTGGATTGTTTACATTTCTCTTCATTAAATTTTATCATGGCAATTTGGCTTGTCTTACAAAGCTGCTGAGATGTTTGATTCTATTGTCCTCAGTAGCATCCTCCTAATTTGATTTGATTTGATAATCTTGTCTTCTGATTTTTTTCCAGTGGTTGATTAAAAAAAAATTGACCAGCAAAGAACCAGACAAATATATTTGCAATTCACCCAGATATAAATATATTAATTAACAGTCTAAATCTGGTCATTTGTTTATCCTCCCATATTATCATATCATGTTAATAACATAGCATGAGAGACATAATAGACATCTTCATGGAATATCAGTTAGGGGTATTCCCTGTCTCCCAATCTTATGGTACTTTCAAAATAAGGATTGTTCCAAATAGAATTTTTCTAGTGAACACAGGACTTATCACTTCTTAATACTTTTTCTTTTCATAAGAAATGACTAATATCTTTTTCTTTTTTTATGATCTATCTTTGTACCCAAAGATGCTTGGTGCTCTATTTCTGTTTTGGAAAATTAGAATATCTATTAGAATATCTAACCTTCGTATATACATATATATATATGTTAGGAATGCAAAACCTTGAGGAAGACAAAGGAGAGAAGCATTTATAAGTCTGATTTTCAGCAGTTGTGTTTTTACTTGTTTTATCCACAGGCACAGTCACATCCACACCTTATCATAAAAGTGCCTCTTCTGCACTGCTAGCTCTTCTTTACTGAAATTCATTCAGAGTGGCCAGTTGTCACAGTGGAACAGTTGGAAGTTTCAGTGGTCACGTTAATAGATGAATAGTCCACAAGAAAGGGTAATGTCAGTAGATCCATGGTTCACATGAAGGGGCAGTGCCAATGGATGCACGGTCCACATGAAAGGGTTCCTTTCAAGGTTTCACTCTATAAAATGCCTTACTTCTCAAACTTACTATTGCATGAGCATGTGAGATGTCCGAATTTTTCTTCATGTCTTCTTTTCTCAGTTGTTTTTCATTTTCTCCCAAGGTTTAATGAAATGAAAGACAAATAACTTTTGAGTCTGAGAGACCTGGGCTCAAAATCCCAGCTTTGAATCCACTGATTGATGTTAGGCAAATTATTTAACTTTACTGAGCTCTTTTACTCATTTTCTGATAATAATGATGATTTTAGGGTTTTTTTGAGGTAAAGTGAAATAACATACAAAATATCCAGCACAATTTGGGGCACATACTGGGGGCTAAATATTTTCATTTCTTTTCCCTTCTCGTAGCAAATTTATAACTTCAGACTTTTCTAATTAGATCATCAGTATTAGTTCAATTATAGACTTACTCATATTAATCACACTTCATAATTGCCATTGTGCTTTACTAATAGTAATAATAAAATTCCTCATGTAAATTCATATCAACAATCACTGTTCCAATTACCCTTATAAATCTACCGTACCTACTCAGCATTGATGGTTTGGCTATGAAAAGCTCACACAGATTGATGATTACCAGCCAAGTTCAAAAGGAAGATTGTATTATCTTCTCAGTTGTCAGATTGGGCCAAGTGCTTAGTCAATCTCACGGTTCCTAGGGAGGAGTGAGAGCTTTGGTCATGCAGTTTGGTTAAAATTCTTTTATTCCCCCTTTTGTCTATCTTCTGGCAACCTTTTCTGTTTCATAGTCTCTCACATAAGCCTTCTCTTTTCCAATTGATTGAATTATTTTTTAACTCATGTTAAAGCAGTTATTATCGTAATTTTTATGTATCCATAAAATTCTGATGATTGTAACTTTCATAATGAATATAAAAACTAGCACTTAAATTGGTACTAAATATTTGATGAATTGAAATTCAAATTTTGCGAATACCACAACTCAAAAATCCCATTATTAGTTGCTTTTTACAGAACAGCATTCCTTGATAGTAGGAATAACTTTACAGAGGTAGATCGCAAAAAAATGGTGAAGGGCTCTGAATAACAAGCTAAGGAGTTATTTTATTTTCCATGCAATGGAGAATAATCAAAAGCTTTGGAGAAAGTTTTGTGGCACGCATAATGGTATTGGAGAAGATTTAATCCTTCACTAGGATCCAGGTAGAGAACAGAGGAAAGTTAGGCTGAAATTCTGGCCTAACTGGTAGAAAATGGGACGGAAAGAAACTGACAAATGTGAATAGTGTTATGAAAGGGAATTTCATTTATGCATTATGCATTAATTATTTCAGTTATTGATTCCCTAGGTGTGATAGGTATTGAGGACACTCCAGTGATCAATAAATGCTCCTTGCCTTGCCCTGGAGTTTGTGGAGGTAATATGACGTGAGTGCCTTACCAGAGCAGAGGTAAGACAGTGCTGTGATGGCAGCAGATGGAGAGAACACCTAACCCTGCAGCAGGGCTCATAGGTTGGTCTGAGTATTTCTTTCCTCAATACTTTGTTTAAACCTGAAGTTTCAAGTTATTTTTGGTTCCCAGAATTATGAGAAAACTTTATAAATACTCCTTTAATGCAGTCTGTGCCTTTGCATTGGAAGATTTGAAGTGAAAACAATAGTATTCATCAGATACCTTTAAAAATACCCTCTTGATGTGCAGTACATAACTACCTCTCACTATGTTAACATGATTCTGAATATATGTGTGTGGGTGTTGTTTCATTTTTATCTCAGTATGTCCAGTGTTAGCAGAATGCCTGGCACATAGTAGATGCTCGAGGAATGCCTATTGAAATGTCATCGTTGTATCAGTGCAACAAGAATCGTCTGTTATTCTTGTTTTTCTTCTCCCCTCATATTGAATGATGATGTGTTTAAAAGCAACTTTTACGACTTGAAAATCTGTCAGCAGCTCCACTGCCTCATTTAATTCTGCACACCTTGTCCAAGCCTCAGGCCTTGAAAAACAAACCAGACCTTTTCATATTTCTTTACATTTTGTTCATGTATCTCAGTTGCAAAATATTGGTCCCTGACCAACATTCATATGACAGCTTCCCATGTGAATGTTAAACAGGCACCGATGATGCTCTATAATTACAGTGCTTGAAATGATTGGAAATAAATTGGCACTCCAATTACAGATGCCTGAAAGAGGCGCCAGTATATCACAGTCAGGCCATTAATTTCTAAAGTGGTTCAGGCCATCTCACTATTTCGGTGACATTCCTTATTCATGGCTGCAATGAATCACTTTGAAATGTGGTGCCTTCAAATTAACAAGCTGAAGGACGATTTTTTTTTTACCTAAAATATCCCAGGTTATTTTCTCCTAAGGGGGTAAAAAATGCAGACAGGCAGCCAGGAACATACTATTAATTGCTGTAATTCTATATATAGGATATGGAACAACTGAAACAATAGGGTTTTGAGAGGTTTTATTTTTATTCTTTCTTTTAGAAGGAATATGAAAAATTTTCCCCTAAATATACTTGAACTAAAACCATGAACTTTTCCAGGCTGTCGAAATTAAATTAGGAAAGTAGAATTCTTCGGTATTTAATTTTTGGTCTTTGAAATGGATGTCTATTTGAGTTGGTCAGACCTAAAATAACACCTTTCATATAAAAGCAACCTAAGAAATATCCTAAATGACTCTTAAAATATCTCTTTAATGGTCATATGTCACTATACTTTATAGGTTGGAATTATCATCTACATTCTTTCAAAAGTTTCTCTACATAACCGATGGGCTACTATCTACAAGTTTCAGTAAAAGATGACATTTATTTCATTCTGATAACTAACCTCTGTGAATACCATCTTTTCAGGTTACAGCTCTAAGAATCTAGGGACATGCTCAATCTAGCCATTAAAATAAGTAAATCTGTAATTGACCAATGGATACTAAGTCCTTTGACTGCATAATGTATTCCTTAAGGGTAGAAGCTATGCTTTGTTAATACATTGTGTAGGTACTTCACATATAGAAAGTATTGAATAAATATTCATTGAGTAAGTGCTATTAATTATTGTCAAAATAGAATATAACTACCCATACATTTAAAATACATGTAATGAAGATAGAAGAATATTTTGGAAAAGATGACATGAAAATTAACTTCAGATTGTGTATTTTATTTTCTAAAATTAGTTGTTAATCTTGTAAAAATATACAAAAGCATTCTTAAATAAAATACTACAGGTAATGATAATGTCTGCTGGTATCATTTATTTAAGAGGGAGTTTTTCTGGTGAAAATCTATTGTAGAACTTCTTATTTCACTACAGAACTTATTGTAGACCTTTTAAAAATAAAGTCTTCTGAAGACATTTGTTCTTTTTTTGTTAAGATTGTTATATAAAATTTCCAACTTATACATCAGAAAATATATTGTGAATCCCCATGTATCCATCAATCATGTTCAATGGTTACTAATACAAATGAATATATATAAGGACTTAAAACATAATCACAATACTATTATCATACATAAATTGAACAATTCCTTAAAATCTTTACATATAGTCAGTGTTCATATTTTTCAGATACTCCTTTTCTTCTTTTTCACATTGATTGAACCAGGATTCATTTATAAGACACTTATGAGACACCTGTTCTGATTGGTTCTTACTTTCCTCTCTTCTTTTTTCTGCTTCCTTCCCTTCCTGTTTTCCTGGCTAACCTTTCTTCCTTCCCTTCACCAGTAACTCTGGGGCAGGTGCCAGATATGAGAGGTTGCAGGAATCTAAAGATGAGTAGAATATAGATTTATTGTATTAAACTCTGGGGTCTGTGTTCCTATAGGAGTATCTCCTCCCACTTGCCCATCCAGTACTATCACCTGCTCTCAAGAACACAAGCTTATATTTATTTCCATTTCTTTTGCCTAGGGACTTTTATCTCCATGGACCTGTCTATTCTTTTCAACCTTTGAAGCTCATTTAAAATGTCAGCTGTTTTAGGAAAACTTCTTTGATTATTCAAACAAAGATCATCTGGCCAATTTTCTATACCTACTTATATATTCCATAATTTAGTACTTGTGTAAGTTGACCTTGTTTTACTGTTACTTGTGTGTCTTTATTTCCATCATTAGATTGAAAAATTATTGAGTGCCATGTGAATTTTTCTCCTGCTATTTAAACCTGTGTTGGAGTTTACTATGTGTTAATCATACCAACAAGAATACTTACAGCCTGTCTTTGTTCCACATAATGTGTGGCTTCAAAGAAGTGTAGTGCTTAGCACAGTGCATTGTTTGAGTGTGCAAGTGTTTGTGGAATTGAAATAGATGACACATTTCAAAAGTGATATGCCATTTTTAAACTAAAACTATAGTATAGTATAATATTCTCTTTTAGAGTGTAACATTTTTAACTAAGGGTTTACTAAGGATAACTTCAAATAATAAAGAACTATTCCTTAATGATAATGTAGCTAATTCAGTGGTAATATCCAAAATAAATGAAATAAGCAATTAAAACCTTCACAACTTTTTCATGACATCAACTTCCATTCTCCACTTAGCTGTGACTCTTCCAGATCAGTGGCTATCACCTAAACCATTACTAGCAAAGTGCTTATAGTAGGTGTTGAATAAATATCTTAAAAACTATCAAACTATGAAAAAATAAGGAGAATAAAAGTGTTGAAAAGACCAGAGAAGTCTAAGGAATGCGCTACTGTTATACAAACTCCATTTTTTTTTTTGCGAGGCAAAAAATATGAAGCCATCTAACATAAAGAAAGATCTAAATCAGCAGGATTTTCTTCTAACAATTACATCTTAAAGGGACCAATATCGAGGAGGGAAGGTTCATGAAGGAGGTTTATGTTCATTAAAGATTCATTCCATGTCAGAGTTTGATGGACTGTGGACTGTAGGTGCCGTATTTTATAGCCCAAGACCATGTTTTTGACTGGGCAATTTCCTTGGGAAATTTTGATGAGTCTTTTAAATTGTAGCTGAAGCAATCACGCAAAGGAAAAACAAACGAGGCCAATGCCATTTTTTGGCAATCTATCTTTTTTCTCAAAATAGATCATATATTTCTAAAGATGGTGTGGATATTAACAAGAAAATTTGAGATGAAGTCTCAGCTTAATGCCCAATTAACTTCCTGATTTGGAGTATTCCTGATAGTTAATACTTTTGAGCTCTGCACTAGTACTTTATATCACATTTAATCTCCATTAAGATCTTAGGAGGTACTGTTATTATCCTAATTTTGTAGATGAGGAAACGGAATCTTAGAGAATTTAAGGAACTCTTTTAGGAAACAGGTAAGTAATGAACTCAAGACTAACACAATCACATTCTGACGTCCATGTTCTGACCCTGAGATGTCAAGAGTGGGCCAAGTCGGAATCACTGATTTCTAAGGGCCCTTCTACCTACCTGGTGTGTGTCTCTGAGTTATTTTTAAATCTTGCCTTGATGGGGCACCTGGGTGGCTCAGTCAGTTAAGCAACTGCCTTCAGCTCGGGTAATGATCCCAGGGTCCTGGGATCGAGTCCTGCATCCGGCTATCTGCTCAGTGGGAAGCCTGCTTCTCCCTCTCCCTCCACCCCTCCTCCAGCTTGTGTTCTCTCACTTGCTCATTCTCTCTATCTCAAAAAAATAGATTAAAAACCTTTAAAAACAATCTTGCCTTGATGCCAAAATAAGTTGATGCATACAATAGGTGTTATGGAATCTCTATAGTTCAGGACCTCAGTCCCTATGATATTAGAAAGGAATTCCAATGAGAACATAGTTGTCCAAGATTGTACTTTCTTTGATTAAAAAAAATAGGTGGGAGACAAATTTTGTGAAGTCAGTGGTGTTTTTTTTCTGGATGAAGGAAGTGATAAGGAACCTAAGAGAAGTTTTAGGAAATGCTTGAAAAAAAGAAGGAAAAAGAATATGTCCAAGGTCAAAGAAGAAATGAAAAGCATTTTAGTATGAGGTGAGAGAGGTGGATACTGTGTATATCAGTGATCAGGCATTAGGGGATCATATTTGTGGTAACTAAAACCATCCCAAACTAATGAGCTTGCCCACGGAACATGAATAGTGTGGGAACAGTGATTAGGTTTCTCTTACTGAAGTAGATTATATTGAGCCTCAGAGGTGATAGTCTTGCTCTGTTCTGGCATGTAGCTATATACTGTGCCAACTGTAGTGTAAGGTTTTCATTATGCATGGAAGAAGACATGTAAAAGAAATAGAAAAAACACACCTATAATTGATGTGTGTTCAGAGGAGAGTGACTAGGGCAGTGAGAAAACACTAAACGAAGCCATATGAGAAATAAAATATTGGCTCTTGAACCAGAGGAAAAATATCCAGGGATATAATGACCACCTTTAAGTATTTAAGGACTGTCATGAGGAAAAGGGACTTCACCTTTTTATGTTTCCCCTGACTGAATTAAAGAAAGCATTTTCTGATTATTTGTGCTCTCTGAGATTGGGATGAGTTCCTTTTGGGAGGGGGATGAGTTCCCTGTTCCAGGTTGCATGAAAATAAGCTACAGAGATGCTGCAGAGAGGATTAAAATTTCAGTAAGAGGATTAAAAACAGAGGGTATCCTAATAAAATTTTGTGATCCTTTTTCAGGGAATGGCCTTCATTAAATTTCATACTCATTAAAAAATATATAATAGCTTCTTTCACTTTGGGATTGAAATTTTAAAAAAATATTTTGCTTGAATTTGGTTCAATTTAAGACTCATATTTCTGGGGTGCCTGGGTGGCTTAGTTGTTAAGCGTCTGCCTTCAGCTCAGGGCATGAGCCCAGAGTCCTGGGATCAAGCCCCGCATCAGGCTCCCTGCTCTGCGGGAAACCTGCTTCTTCCTCTCCCACTCCCCCTGCTTGTGTTCCCTCTCTCGCTGGCTGTCTCTCGCTCTGTCAAATAAATAAATAAAACTTTTTTTTTAAAAAAAGACTCATATTTCTGAGTAAGGTTGCTCTTCTCTGATTAAATATTGGTTACCTCTTCTTTCTACCTTCTATGGTCCTTGACCATTAACAATTCTCTCAACAATATTAAAAAATATATTATTGAGAATTGACAATCTTCTTTGCTAGTAGTTGGAAAGATATAGTGGTGAAAATGACACAGTAGCCTACAGGTTAGTAGAGTACAATTCTGATAGTTCTGTGAAATCCCTATCTCAGAATAAGATAATTTAACAGGTATATTGAGCCAGGCTACCATTGAGTCAGGAAGCTTGTTTTGTGTATTTCATCAACTGTCTCTTCTGCTTCCCACCATCCTCCCACCTCCTCCCACTGAGTTGACCCATCTTTTCCAGAGTTGGAGGGGATTGGGAAGAAGGCAGAGGTGGGATGCAGAAGGTTTTACTTGATTTGTATAATTACAGAATTGTACTGGTGACAGTAGTTTTCTGGGTCTATTCGGGAGATAGAAACTATGCAGTAGATTCAACAGGGGGAGTTTAACACAAAGAACTATTAAGTATAATAGAGGTGTAACTAATATATATATATATATATATATATATATATATATATATATATAATCCCAGGGCTGAGGGAGAGTGTCCAAGGAAGGAAAAACTAGGAAGGAGTTCAGGCCTTCTTGCAGAAGGAGGGGTTCAACCTACTGCATAGTAGGAAAGTTTCTTAGTTTGGCTGGTCTAGAGCTGGTGGGAGTTGCTAGTAAACAACAGGCAACCTTCCTTGTGGAGTGCAAGCAGGATGGCAGAAAATCAGCAGCTGGGAGTGTGGGTTTGTAGTGGGAGTCCCAGTGTAGGTGTAGGCAGAAGGCCTTGAGACCACGTAGGCTGAGTGAGATTCTCGTTTCCAGGTACAGACGGCTGCAAAAATGTTGTCACCTGATGAGGCTGCAAGGTTGCCGAGGGACTGCATTCTGCACTCATGGCTGGGGCAGTGCTTTACTAGATGACCTCACAGCCACAATGTCGACCCTTGACTCTTGGTAGAATTGCAAGGACTGCCCCTTCCTCTTGCAGTGTCCCTCCAACACCCTGTAGTGAGAAAATTTAAACTTGTTCTCACTTTAAAGGAGAAATGCTTAAAGGGATTTTGTTGTTTATAATAGAACATATATTGAAAGGTTTGGGGTAAGAGGCAATGAATTGACAACTGACACAGTGACTGTGAGATGTGGAAGATGCTAAATAATGATTTTCATTTTTTTCATGATATGCTTTGTGTGTTCTTTGGAGAGTCCCACCCACTGTCTCTTTCCTCTTCATGCTGGTTGTATACGAGTCCCTGTTGGTCCTTTGCCTTTCAGCATTTTACCCCTCTGCTATGTCACTTCTCTCCTCTAGCGTCAGTGGGCATACCGAGCCTCTTCTGATCTAATACCTTTGCCCTCTTTTCCAGGGAAATGTAGATCCTCTTACAAGATCCTCTTGTAGCCAATGCCTCTCATGTTGGACTTTCCAGGCCTGAGTCAGGTATCGATCCCCAGGTCCTTCAAATTCCAGAATACCTGCTAAGCCCAGTGTCATGAAGTCCCCCTCATTTTTGAGAAGTCTCTTCCTTTCTATCCTTGAACCACTCCCATCCCTAACAGCATACTGACAACTCTCTCAAAACATTTATTTACTTGCTACCATTCTCTTTGATCTTACTGTGATGCAGCTTGGGTGTGCATGATAGGAGAATAGCAGCAGAACTGATTTCATAATCTCAGCATTGTCTGGATGTGGGGTCAGCCATCTCTCTAAGAGGTGTATGCAGGCACTTCACATTCTTGAAATTTTCCCTAACTTCGAGTTCCTAAGCAATAATGGGATGAAGGAAAAGTCACATTTAACAACTTGATAAAAGGTCATTTCCATATGATCTCATTGTTGCTCTTTTCCCCTTCATATCTTTATAGTTGAAAGTCTCAATTTTTATTTTCTTCCCACAAATCTCCAGATGGGGCCCATTGCTTTATCAGCTCTAACACCTGCACATTTCCCTCATATTTTTAGGAGTGGTTCTACTTTGTCTTTTTTTTTTTAATTAATGACATCATAAGTTAGTTGTTTTTGTTTTTTGTTTTTTTTCCCATTAAACTTTTCCCTTGAAAAAGTCAATCCCACCCACTTGATTCTCCCAGGGGGTGATAACCACAGATACATCAGAGAACATGATCAATGACAGTGCAGGGTACCTTCTGCCAACCACTCCAGGAAAATTTCCTTCAGCTACCATTTGGGAAAATACTTAAAGTACAGATTACCTTCAAGGATATGTGATGTGATGAGCACTGGGTGTTATATGCAACTGGTGAATCATTGAACACTATGTTTGAAACTAATGATGTACTTTATGTTGGCTAATTGAATTTAAAAAAAGTCTCTGGAAAATTCTCTTACCCTTCTTTTATGTACCTTGTATGTGGGTAAGGGGCAAATGCCAAGAGACTGACTTTATAATGTATTAATATGTCCTATCTCCTCACTTTCGAATATGGGATCCTCGGCATTCTTGAATATTTTTCTACTTTCCAAGTACCTGGAACAATTCTCAGTTGTTTTCATAGTGATACAATAATGACTACTGATTTGGAAATTTTTAATAACAAAATTTTTATGTCATATTCACGAATTGCTAGATGACCATATTGCTAAGTGGGCTGTAGTACCTTTGAATATCAAAGAAGGACTCTTTGGTCCTTACAGAGACAGTTATCTAAACTTTACATTCAGCACATGGCTGGTCAGTTGATGGCGCTGGAGCTGTCATGCCATCTGTAGCTTGACTCAAAGACCTATTTGGAGGCTTATGTTGCAGATCCCGTACCGCCCACGCAGTAGGGGCTTCGTTGTGTTGGCCAAATTTTTGCCATAGATTTTATTACACCTTCTACACCAGGGATGAAGAAATGTTGATCATTGCATGCAGTAAAAACCAAAGATTTTATTGAGAGTATGACGAAAACTTCTTGTATTATTTCCTCATTTAATGCGCTATTCACCTTGGGCAACAGATTTTATTTTCTCTGAAAAATATGTGGTATTTCTCAGTCACTATTTGATAGAAAGAGAGGGTAAAATTTTTTATATTCTTTCTTGGGAACTCTGAGTAGCTGACAAATAGTATGAAGAGCCAGAAATAGGATGAAAATACAGGAACAACTAAAACAGTGTACAATGTAGATATAGGCTGACTATAAATGGAAACTACATATCTAAAATATCTCTTCCTCATAATAAGCACATGGGAAAGCCTCTGGAATTTAAGAAGGGAGGGCATTATCTTGATTAATTTATAATTGCCTACAATCTGGCCTGCAGTCTCCTTAATTCCAATTGTGTGTTCTTGTGTACTTATATAGAGTTGCCTCTTATTCACCAAATTTGGAATTTCCTCCCATTCTCTCCCGTTGTGCTCTTCGTCTTTGAATACCCAACTCTGACAGCCCCTCTCCTGTAAGGCCACCCCTGTGCCCCAGATAGAGTTTGATGATATAGCCTTTCCCTCTACTCTGACAAAACTCTTTTTATTCTTTTTGTCTCAGAACCTGTTATGTTGACCAGTTATCTATTATCTATCATCTATCTATCATCTATTTTTCATCTCTTTCTTATTAAAATGTGCACCCACATAAGGTAGGACCTATATTTGACTCATCTTCTTGCCCTGGTACCTAGTAGGTACTTAAATAACTGGATGATGAAAGGATTTTTAAGCAATGAAATTGAGTTCTGAGTTATGAACATTGTGAATATTTAGAAAGGAAATTATAGATT
Source organism: Ailuropoda melanoleuca (assembly GCF_002007445.2). NCBI lineage: Eukaryota > Metazoa > Chordata > Mammalia > Carnivora > Ursidae > Ailuropoda > Ailuropoda melanoleuca. The sequence goes on from NC_048225.1 coordinate 47,097,352, forward strand.
ATTATTGTATTTCTTTAGCCTTTGTAGTTTCATTAACCAAACAGTTGGTTCTGGCTGCTGTCAAGCTCTTTGAAGCAGGGACAGGAGATTTCAAAACAGTGCTATGTACACAGAGCACAGATGCTGCTCAGTGTTTTTTAGCCCAAGTCCCTTCTTTTCAAGGCCACGGACTTTTGCCAAGTTACAAGGAAGCCAATAAAACAGGAGGCAAGGCATGTGTCCACTCTGTAGCAGCTTCCCTGATTCATGTGGTCAAGCAAAAACAAATGTCTTGGGTATCTACTGTTTACCAGGCGCTGGGCAAAATGTCTATCTAAATGAATCATATGATGGGACTTGGCCATTAATGGGGAAGTAGTGATTGGGGCAGCATGGAGAGAGCTAAGGCAGTGATCTTTGTTTATATCAAATGATGGGGGTGGTGGTGGCAGGATTGATTTGAGTATCTCTGTAAGCAGAAGCTGAAGTAAAGAAAGTATTCTTTTGCCATTGCCTTAATTCAGATCCTCCTCCTCTCTGCGAAGACTTAACTTTCTGTCTCCATTCCCACTTCCCTTATACCATCTAGCACACAGCTACAAGGATTGTATTTCTTTTCTTTTCTTTTTTTTAAAGATTTTATTTATTTATTTGACAAAGACAGCCAGTGAGAGAGGGAACACAAGCAGGGGGAGTGGGAGAGGAAGAAGCAGGCTCCTAGCGGAGGAGCCTGATGTGGGGCTTGATCTCAGAACACTGGGATCACGCCCTGAGCCGAAGGCAGACACTTAATGACCAAGCCACCCAGGCGCCCCGAGGATTGTATTTCTGATCATACCACTGCTCTGATGAAAAGGCTCCAGCACTTTTCATCAACTTCCTTAAAATGATTTACAAAGCTCTCTATTATTTGATCCCCTCTTGCCTCTTCAGCTTCATCCCTTCTGCTCTCTGCCTTGTATATTAAATGGTAATTTTTATGTCTATTTCCATTTGTTCACAATTGCCTTGAATACAGGGATGGTATCTCATTCGTCTTTTTCTCCTTAGTTATAAAGATAATGTTTGCATATAGTAGACACTCAATTTTTTTAATGATTTTTTTATTAAATTATGTTAGTCACCATACAGTACATCCCCGGATTCCGATGTAAAGTTCGATGCTTCATTGGTTGTGTATAACACCCAGTGCACCATGCAATACGTGCCCTCCTTACTACCCATCACCAGTCTATCCCATTCCCCCACCCCCTCCCCTCTGAAGTCTTCAGTTTGTTTCTCATAGTCCATAGTCTCTCATGTTTCATTCCCCCTTCTGATTACCCCCCTTTTCTTTATCCCTTTCTTCCCCTACCGATCATCCTAGTTCTTATGTTCCATAGATGAGAGAAATCATATGATAATTGTCTTTCTCTGCTTGACTTATTTCACTTAGCATTATCTCCTCCAGTGCCGTCCATGTTGCAGCAAATGTTGAGAATTCGTTCTTTCTGATAGCTGAGTAATATTCCATTGTATATATGGACCACAGCTTCTTAATCCAGTCATCTGTTGAAGGGCATCTCGGCTCCTTCCATGATTTGGCTATTGTGGACAATGCAGCTATGAACATTGGGGTGCATATGGCCCTTCTCTTTACTACGTCTGTATCTTTGGGGTAAACACCCAGTAGTGCAATGGCTGGGTCATAGGGTAGTTCAATTTTTAACTTTTTAAGGGACCTCCACACTGTTTTCCAGAGTGGCTGTACCAACTTGCATTCCCACCAACAATGTAGGAGGGATCCCCTTTCTCCACATCCTCTCCAACAATTGTTGTTTCTTGCCTTGTCTATCTTTGCCATTCTAACTGGCGTAAGGTGGTATCTCAGTGTGGTTTTGATTTGAATTTCCCTGATGGCTAATGATTTTGAACATTTTTTCATGTGTCTGTTAGCCATTTGTATGTCTTCATTGGAAAAGTGTCTGTTCATATCTTCTGCCCATTTTATGATTTGTTTATTTGTTTCTCGTGTATTGAGTTTGAGAAGTTCTTTGTAGATCTTGGATACCAGTCCTTTATCTGTAGTGTCCTTTGCAAATATATTCTCCCATTCCGTGGGCTGCCTCTTAGTTTTTTTGACTGTTTTCCTTGGCTGTGCAGAAGTTTTTATCCTGATAAAGTCCCATAAGTTCATTTTATCTTTTGTTTCTCTTGCCTTTGGAGATGTAGTAGACACTCAATAAATGTGAGTACATGGGTTTATTAAGATCAGAGACCATGCTTATACATGTTTATTTCTAGCTCTTACCACACTTCCTAGTATCTTATCAGTGTTCAATTTTGTTAAAGTGACCTGAACTGAAGTGGGACCTGCCACAGTAATAAATAGTTGTTTAATAATTGTTTTTTCTGAATGTGATATCTGTCCTCTATTGTAGCAGATTTCCTCCAATCATCTTCAGTGTGCGATAAGTTCACAATGCTAGCTGAGGGAGCATCCTCAGGCCAGATCTTCTTTGCCCCTCTCCTGTTCTGTTTTCTAGAGTCACATTGTTTGATATCTAACTATCCCAACCTTGTGTTTGTGAGTTTAATTCAGTTCAATTAAATTTGATATCCATATATTTATTAAACACATAATATTAGGTAAGACTATATAAATGTTCTAGTGTTTGGCCCTTCCTGACTTAAAAAATAGGAACTTCATATTGGGGTAAGGAGAATTTGGCCTTTCTTAAGCTTCTTATTTCTGTTTTGACAATCTGATAAGGGTAGAATGTCAATGATATTGCTAAACTACATTGCTGTGTTAAGAATATTTGAATGTTGCAATTAAAATTGAAGGAAGTATTTTAGATTCCACATATAAGTGAGATCATGCAACATTTGTCTTTCTTATGTGTCTGGCATATTTATTTAGCAGAATCCCCTCCAGGTGCATCCACACTATATTATGCAAATGGCAGGATTTCCTTTTTTTAAAGAACGAATTATATTCTACTGTATGTATATACCACATTTTTTTTATCCATTTGGCCATTGATAAACATTTAGATTGTTTCCATAACTTAGTCATTGTGGATAATATTTCAATGAACATGGGAGTACAGATATTTCTTTGGGATCTAAATTTCAATTCTTTTGGATACATACCCAGAGGTAAGATTGCTGGATCAAATGGTAATTTAATTTTTAGAGAAACCTCCATATTGATTTCTACGGAGGTTGTATCCATTTACATCCCCACCAACCATGTAAAAGGGTTCCCTTTCCTTCACTTCTTTGGCAACATTTGCCCTTTTTTTTTTAACAGCCATCCTAATAGGTGTGAAATTATATCATCTTGTTGTTTTGATTTGCATTTTAATGATTGGTGATATTGAACATCTTTTCTTTTTCTTTTTTATTTTATTTCTTATTTATTTTTATTATGTTTGGTTAGCCAACATAGAATACATCATTAGTTTTTGATGTAGTGTTCAACAATTCATTAGTTGCATTCAATTAGTTGCATAAAACTGAATGAACACCTTTTCATATCCTATTTGTTTATCTTCTTTGGAGAAAGAAGATTATTTTTAAAATCAATTTTTGTTGTTGTTGTTACAGAGTTGTAGAAGTTCCTTATATATTTTGGGTATTAACCCCTTATTAGATATATGGTCTACAGATATTTTCTCCCATTCTGTAGGTTGTATTTTCATTTTGTTATTTGCTTCCTTTGCCATGCAGAAGCCTTTTAATTTGATGTGGTCTCACTTGTCTATTGCTGCTTTTGTTGCTTTTGCTTTTGGTGTTACATCCAAAAAATCATTGTCCAGTCCAATCTTTAGAAGTGTTCTTCCCCTGTTTCTTCAAAAAATTTTATTATTTCAGGTTTTACATTTAAGTCTTTAATCCAGTTTGAGTTCATTTTCATGTATGCTGTAACAGTCCGATTTCATTCTTTTGCGTGTAGAAGCAACATCATTTTTTGAAGAGACCATCTTTTCCCTGTAGTGTATTCTTGGTGTCCTTGTCAAAGATCAGTTGACTGTATATGTGTGGGTTTATTCCTAGGCTCTCTATTCCATTTGATTTATATGTCTGTTTTTATGCCACTAGTATACTCTTTTGCTTACTGTAACTTTGTAATATGTTTTGAAATCAGGGAATGTGGTATCTTCAGCATTGTTCTTCTTGTTCAAAATTTCTTTGGCTGTGTGGGGTCTTTTGTGGTTCCAAATGAATTTTGGGATTATTTTTTCTATTTCTGTAACAAATACCATTGGAATTTTGATAAGGATTGCATCCAAAATAGTCAGACAAATAGCAACAGCGAGTGGAATGGAGATTGCCAGCAGCTGAGAGGAGGGAGGAGGGGGTGGTATTGGTCAAGTGTCCAAAGTTTCTTTTATGTAAAATATATAAGTCCTGGAAATTTGTACACATAGGGACTATAATTAATAGTACCATATTGTATATTTAAAAATTCATTAAGAGGGTAGATCTTCTGTTACATCTTCTTCCCACAAAGGAAAAGAAAACAAAAGGGGCAGGAGGAAGCTTTAGAGATGACATAATTTTATGACGTTGATTGTGATAATGGCTTCATGGTTATATACTTATATCTGTTCACATCAAATTTTACATGTTTAAATATTTACAGCTTTTTATATGGCAGTCATACCTCAATAAAATTAAAAAAAAAGATGTTAGAAAGTATATGAGGATTATAAATGTCTCATGCAAATGCCATACCTTAGACTTTCTGAGTATAGTAACTTGTAACTGTCTTGTCACCTGAGGGACCTGGAAGTTACACTTACGGATTTGTTATAAGAACTATTGACTCTTGTTGGAAATGAGGCATCTAAGCTACTTTGCTTTCCATGGTGCCTGTGATAGATAGTTTCCAAATTGGATCCCAGTAGTGCTTTACTTTTGTTATTTATGCCATGTGTAATTTCTTCCACTTGAATTTTGGCTGGACTTAGTGACTCACCTCTAACAAATAGAATATAGCAAAATCAATGGAATGTCAATTCCAAGGTTAGGTTACAAAAAGACCCTGGTTTTGTTTTTGTTCAACCTCTCTTGCTTTTGTGCTCTGATGGAAGCCTGGATTCTGCGTTATAAGCTGTTGTATAGAGAGGACCACATAGCCAGGAGTTGAGGAAAGCATCAGACCTGTAGCCAGAAGGAAGCTGATGCCCTCAATCCAATAACCTGTGAGAAACTGAACTCTGCCAACAC
>NC_048225.1:47103641-47185610 GCF_002007445.2 Ailuropoda melanoleuca
AAAATAGTCAGACAAATAGCAACAGCGAGTGGAATGGAGATTGCCAGCAGCTGAGAGGAGGGAGGAGGGGGTGGTATTGGTCAAGTGTCCAAAGTTTCTTTTATGTAAAATATATAAGTCCTGGAAATTTGTACACATAGGGACTATAATTAATAGTACCATATTGTATATTTAAAAATTCATTAAGAGGGTAGATCTTCTGTTACATCTTCTTCCCACAAAGGAAAAGAAAACAAAAGGGGCAGGAGGAAGCTTTAGAGATGACATAATTTTATGACGTTGATTGTGATAATGGCTTCATGGTTATATACTTATATCTGTTCACATCAAATTTTACATGTTTAAATATTTACAGCTTTTTATATGGCAGTCATACCTCAATAAAATTTTTTAAAAAAAAGATGTTAGAAAGTATATGAGGATTATAAATGTCTCATGCAAATGCCATACCTTAGACTTTCTGAGTATAGTAACTTGTAACTGTCTTGTCACCTGAGGGAGACCTGGAAGTTACACTTACGGATTTGTTATAAGAACTATTGACTCTTGTTGGAAATGAGGCATCTAAGCTACTTTGCTTTCCATGGTGCCTGTGATAGATAGTTTCCAAATTGGATCCCAGTAGTGCTTTACTTTTGTTATTTATGCCATGTGTAATTTCTTCCACTTGAATTTTGGCTGGACTTAAGTGACTCACCTCTAACAAATAGAATATAGCAAAATCAATGGAATGTCAATTCCAAGGTTAGGTTACAAAAAGACCCTGGTTTTGTTTTTGTTCAACCTCTCTTGCTTTTGTGCTCTGATGGAAGCCTGGATTCTGCGTTATAAGCTGTTGTATAGAGAGGACCACATAGCCAGGAGTTGAGGAAAGCATCAGACCTGTAGCCAGAAGGAAGCTGATGCCCTCAATCCAATAACCTGTGAGAAACTGAACTCTGCCAACACACAAACCAAAGACCTTGTAAGTGAATTCTCCCCAGGTTAAGTCTTGAGATGACTGCATTGCAGCTTTGATTACAGCCTTGGGAGAAATCCTGAGCCAGAAGACCCAGCTAAATTGCACCCAGATTCTTGAGCTACAGAAAATGTGGAATTGAGGGGGGCAGTGAAGGTTTGTTGTTTAAAGCCAGCAAATTTTAGAGGCAATTTGTTATGTATAAGTGGATAAGTGATAAACCTATCTGATGTAAATTTCATCTTGTTGCATCTGAGCAGTCACCTGAGAAATAGATACCTCCCTGAGAGCTGTGTACACTGATGTGCTAGATCATTACAGGGATTCCTATGAAGAGGAATGCTTGATGTTGTCCTGCTGATGAGTGGTGGTTTCCATTTGGTATCTTACTGATGACAAAATATATCCTATAGTAGTCTCATGAATCAGAATTTCAGTTGTACTATGAAGATTCCTATTGATACAGACATACAGTTAAACAATATATTCCAGATATTGTGCTAGAAACTGGAAGTAGAATTATAGAGACAATCTATGAGATCTCAAAGAAAATAGACATGGAGGCAAGTAAAATATATTTGATGTTTTAGTTTATTAAATGACTATGCTATCTTACCCTTGGTCCTTAGAACTTTTGGAGATGTCTGGCACATATATAATCCCGAATTATCACTAGTTCCTACAAGTTTGTTATTGTAACTAGTTAACAGATTGAAAAACTGAACCTAAGAAATTAGTTAATTGGGTATCAAAAATCTAAAAAATAGCAGATCTAGGATTCAATCCCACATCTTCCTGAACTAAAAGTCTGGTCATTTTAATGGCCACACATCAAGCACTGAAATATGGAGGATAAAGATGTCCAGTATGTATGATATGTTAGTAGGTTGGAGTAGGCTTTGAAGAAAGAAGAGTTGGTCAAGCAGATGAGATAATTTATTGGTTCTCTGTTTCATTTACTGAGGAACTGCCAAACATTTTCCACAATGGCTTCACTATTTACAAGGGTTTTAATTTCTGTACATCCTTGCTATAAACTGTGTTTGAAATAATTTATAGTTGATAATTGCAAAATTATCAAAATTATCTGAAGTTAATATGAGTTTGTTTCTGCTGGTTTATTTTTAATTCATTTTGTGGGCTGATTCTCCTCATGATGTCTTGTTTTCTTCTGGACTCATATTTGACTGCGAAATGTTTAGTGTCCATAGAACATTATTTGTGCGTCTTCTTTGAGGCTTAGGATGAGCTGCTTTTTTCTCCAGAGTCTTTGAATTGGCTAATCCCAAGTCACCAAGGGCCTTCCTTATCAAGGACCACTTTTACCTTGCTTCTTCTTGAAGTTCTCAGAACTACAAAGATGGTAAGAATTTTAGCCATAAATAGGCTTGAGATTTACCTATAGCCCTAATGTTCTTGTGGCATTATTTCCACACAGCATCTCCCTTCCTCAACCTCAGAGCCAAGGCATGTTTCCTTGCACTTTCCTAGGATTGGGACCAGGTTGGATGGGTTTATTTAGGTTGTTTTTACCTAAGTGAATTGCCCCTTCAGGCACAGATTTTATTGCTCTTGAGGTTTTATTATGATGTCCTAAGTCCTAGGAGACTCTTAAAATCTAACCCTTTTACAAGTTTGGGAAAAAGACAGAACAAAAGTGGTTTTAGTTCTCTACTCATCTCATTGGATTCCTGCCTTTGCATAGAGTTCAGTTTAATGATTAATAGATTCTTGTCAGCTCTGTATTATTTTAGGAAGATATTTAGAGTATTTTAACCTGAATTTTTAGTTAATTGTTTTCAGAAGTTTGATGCAAACCCCTGAAATTAACAGAAAGAGAAAATGTCTTCCATGTATCTTTCTTTTATAGTTTACTTTTTCTCGCTCTTTCTTTGCCTCACTTTGTATAATTTCTTCTAATTTAGTTTCCATTTCTCAACTTCTCTCTTTAGACATGTTTAATTAATTGTTCAGCCTTCCCATTGATTTTGGGGGGTGGGGCTACATACAAGTACCTTACCACACAAAGCAAAGATGTGATTATTGTTTGATGAGTTTTGGTAGATGTATACTATTGTGTAATAACCAGCCCAATTAGGATCTAAAATGTTTTCATACCCCAGGAAATTTTAAATTCTGTTGTGCCTCCTTCCAGTTAGTGATCCCCTTACCAGGCCACACTGTTCCAGTATCTATAGCCAAAGCTTACTTTTATCAGTTCTGCTCTAAAATTTTATATAAATAGTATCATATTTAGTACATTATTTTATATCTGTCTACTCAAACTGAATGTCATATTTTTCAAATTAATGCATATTACTATATTTATCATTACTTCATTCCTTTTTATTTCAAGTGAATTCAATTGTTTGAATATGCAGTAATGTGTTCTTCCATTTACCTGGTAATGGACATCTGGGTTATTTCCAAATCTTTGCTAGTGTAATGCCTATTGTATAGTGTTTTTGTTTGTTTGTTTGTTTGTTTGTTTGTTTTGTGGAGTTGTGTTGTCATTTCCCTTGGGTTATTACCTAAAAATAGAATTGCTAGGGCAACATATTTGAAAATTTATTCACTGAACATTTGACAAATCTGATTTAAAAAACAAGCAGAGCTTCGGGAAATTCAGTGAAAAATAATCAGGGTACATGCAAATAAAATCATATAGTAATCAAACAGTTCAAAATCAAAGGTAAAGAANTGTCATTTCCCTTGGGTTATTACCTAAAAATAGAATTGCTAGGGCAACATATTTGAAAATTTATTCACTGAACATTTGACAAATCTGATTTAAAAAACAAGCAGAGCTTCGGGAAATTCAGTGAAAAATAATCAGGGTACATGCAAATAAAATCATATAGTAATCAAACAGTTTAAAATCAAAGGTAAGGAGCATATCTTAAAAACTGCCAGAGAAAAATGAAACTACAGATAAGGGAACAATATTCTGAATGACATCTTGTTTCTTATAAGAAAAATTAAATGACAAAGGACAATGAGATGACATCATTGCAAGTCTGAAAAAAATTTGTTAACTTAAAATTCTATACTGAAGGAAAGGTTTTTTTGAAAAATGAAAGTGATATATAGACATTTTCAAATATACAGAAGATGGAAGAATTTGTCAATGGGATATCTGCACTATAATACATTCTATAGGCTACTGGGCTTGCTGCGGCTTTTGTGGTAATCACTCCTTCCTTGCTACTTCTCTGCCACCTACTCTGCTGCCTCAGTCGTGGGCATTCCATTGCCTCTGTGGGTATGTCCTCTCTTACCACTTTTTTGACTTTTCAGTTCTATAGTATTACCACTGCTTCTGCTGCTCCTTCTCCTCCTCCTGCTCTTTTCCTCCTCCTTCTCCTTCTCCTCCTTCTCCCCCTCTTCCTCCTCCTCCTTCTTCTTTTTTTTGGAGTAGCTTAGTTTTACTTTTTAGGTTCTTAATTCTACCTTAACTTTTTCTTTAAACACTGAACGCACTGTTAAATTTCACACTGTTAAATTTCATATCCAAGGTCTTTGATCATCTAGAGAAATTTATGATTTGTTGTTTCTCCTGAATCATATGGTGGTTTGTTTCCTTATATGTTTGTTAATATGTTTGTGGTCCAATTTAATCTGAGTGCACCCAAGGGTGTTAAACTGATGATGTTTTTCCTTCAGAGGACTGCATTTGTTTCTATTGGAAACTGGTGGGCATTGCTGATTTAGTACTGCTTTAGTCCTCGTTGAAGGTCTAAGCTTAAAGTGGAGGAGTCCCAGGTTCATCCTGTATGTCTTCTTGTGGGCTCAAGATAGCACAGCAGTAATGTGGGCATTTATCTTTAGGTAACCTGACTTCCATATTCTCCTATAGCCCACTACTCTTAAATCTTGTTTTGGCTCTTTGTTGCTACTGTTTTTCTTTTCCTTCTTTCCTCTTTTCCCCCCTTACTTCATGATATGTTTATAATTTATTATGAAGTCTGTTTTAATACACCCAGGAATTAGTTATATTGTTACAGAAGGGTCCTTCTAAACTGCCATACTGCAGAGGGTGACAGATGAGAGTCTAGTCTTTAGGCTGGAAATGTCACCCTGCCTCATTTAGTCTCAGTTGGTTTTCCCTGTGTGAAATGGAGACACAGATAAGGCCACTTCAGGATGATGCTGAGGACTGTTGAGGTATTGTTTGTGAACTCACTTTGCAACCATTGGTTACACAGCAGTTAGCACATAGAAGATGTTCAATTATTCCTTGTCAAATGAGCCAGTAGATGAACATAAAGGCTTTACCACCTGTGGACCTAGAGAGAAAAATTGGAGCATGCTTAGCAGTTTCCCTTACTCAAGATGGAGAAAGTCTTAGAAATGTTGTCTCCCTCCCTGTGAAGACATGCTGCGAGCAAACTAGAAACAAAAGGAAAATGTGAAGAAAATGTTGCTTGTTATATGGGATTCTACTGGGAATGCTTGAGAAAGGGAGATGGAAGAGGATGTGAGAAACATGTTGACAGGATAAAACACAACAAGATGGCTAGTGAACTTGAGAACAGCTGTGAAAGGAACGAGCACAATAACAATCAGAAATTGCCAGAAGGAGAAAATACTGAAATAGTTTTATGCTGTTTTTCATCTCAGGCCGTTATTGTCTGATAAGCAGCTGTATGTGGTATGCACACTCTTCTTGCCTTACTCTTCCCTCATTAATAAACCACTGACTGTTGTATTCTTAGCTACTGTTTATATAATTTTGTTTTCATTAACTTTTTTATTTTCAACACCAACACTAGCAGGATCTCTCATACGCACAATATTTTAATTAATACTTTAACACAGTTCCTGAAATGGGCATTTTTATCCTTTTTCCACTTAATAAAATTGAAGTTACTGTCTCATAATTCTTTCCTTTGATTTGCAAGACAAGATTCAGAGTCTTCCTAGTAGGATTATTTCCTTAGATTGTCTCCCCTTGACCCCACAGCTCAGATTTCTCAGCAATAGTCATGACATAAAACAGATTCTGCTCTTTGTATGCCTGAATTCTATGATGAATTTTTATGTATTGTATATTTCTAAAGGGATTGGGCAGGTCTTTAGCATTTGGAGCTTAATTATTGGTGTGGTTGCTTTTATAGTCTTTTATAGTCTTTTCTCTTTGGTTGACAGATGTTTTCATGAATGTGCTTTTTACTTTACTTTCTTTATTCCTCTTGGCAATAATAAATCAATGCCAATACAGGATACTTTAATCTTAATGAGGAAAAATAAGAGAACTACAAAACTGTGTTAATATACAGAAAGCATGACATAAGACACAGAGGTTTCAAAGTTTTGAGTTTGGTGGAAATAACCTGAGAGAGGAAAAAATGATCTTTTATGTGATTTAGTGTCCATAGGATAAAAATAAGCACAGTGTTTGAAAGTACCTCACATATTAATGAATATTTTTTGTTGCTGTTTATTGTCATAGAAGGAATGATGAACAACTCACTCGAAAGCATCCCTCCAGAAAATACAGCTTGTGTTGGTAGGACTACTTATTACTATATCTTTTGGGGGCTTTATGACACAACATAAAAATAAAGAACAATTCAATGAAAGCAGTTCCATGAGGGGAAATGTGGTACAGTCCAGGTGTGTGGTTTTCACAACTAAGTCCATGTATTTACATAAAATTTAAAAAGAGCCATTTGAAGTGTACATTTTGATGAGTTTTGACAAGTTGATACACCCGCATATCCATATATTCACCATAAACATTTTTGTCACCTCTAAAATTCCTGTGTCCCATTCTAGTGAACCCCCCACATTTTCTAAGGTACCACTGATATGCTTTCTTTACCAAAAATTTAGATTTGTCTTTGCTAGAGTTTCATCTAAATGGAATCATATATGTACTCTTTTATGTCTAGCTTCCTTTGCTAAGCATAGTGTCCTTGGGATTCATCTTTATTGTTGAATGTGTATCTACTTCATTCTGTTTTGTTGACCAGTATTCCATTGTATAACTAGGCCATGTTTCAAAGCTAAAAAGAAGTTTCGTTACCTAGAATAACTTTGACCTGATCCTTTGGGCTGAACAGTTTTTCTAGAGTTTAAATATATTAATTCCCCAAGGAAAATGTTTTTATTATGCAATATGATAATGTCACAAGATATTAAAATACATTTTTTCCCTGTCATTATTAGCTACAAGTTCAAGAAAATAGGTGGCAAATACTACCACATTCCAAAGTAAGGTGCAAATCTACCTGAATGGAATTTAGAAAGCAGGCAATCAAAACTGACTGTTTTCTCAGCTTTTGGTTTACCTTCCACCTCAGTTATTTAAGACATTGGAGAGACCAAGAGTGGCTGGGAATTCAAGCTGAATTTTCTAGAGTGTTGTTAGTGTGCTATGAGTCCTATAGAGTCATAAGCAATGCTGTCAGTAGTTCTTCCTTTTTGCCAAAGGAAATAGGCTTCAAGGAGACCACTTGGAGAACCCGATCCTGTGCCCCTAGAGTCTGTTAAGATGCATAGTCTGGTACTGGATGCATGCTTGAGAGGTCTCAAAATGAAAGGGTGTGGCTGGAGCTGCATGTTTGACATTGTAGAAGTACCTGTGTTGTACTCCTACCAACAATGAGGCAAGGTGTGTTTTGTGAGTAACAAAGGTGTGTGTGAGTGTGTGTTGAAGGGGGGAGATATAGAACCTGAGGCCATGTTAAAGGGATATTGTCCATGAGCACCTTGGAGGGATGGTAGAACACCAACAAAAAAATAAAAGAGATTATTTGTGGAAATTTCCATGTATACCCAGAGGTTGAAAGGGGGTGTATTTTCCATGTTAGGGAACTGTAGGAAAAGACTGCAACATTTGATTCAAGGGGCTTCTCCAAAGAACCTATGATAGCATCCTATGAGTGAATGAGTCCTCTTGATTATCTCAAATCCAGAGAGTAGAGACGTGAGTGTATGGTAGGCCAGTAAGCTAAGACCTTTCTGCCTTTACAACTTTTCTGCCTCCCCTGTGTTCAACCCTAGAGATACTGAAGCAACCTGGTAAATGGGGAAAGAAGAGTGAAAACACAGAACAGGTGGAAAATAAAATCAAACATACATCTTTATAGCAAGTCTAAGCTGGGAGAGAGTGGAATTCAACTCTAAGTCTAGATATTATTTATTTTATCCTTACACCTGATTGGACATATAGATAACTAAATGATGACTACTTTATGATTTAAAAACAGCATCTGAGGAGCAGTTATGAGATAGGCCTACAGGGGATGTCTGATGGGCAGTAGAGAAGAAAAGGATAACACCCCCCCCCCAGATTGTATTCCCTAAACTCAGCTTGTTCAAAAGTCATATAGTTTGTTTATTCTTGCATGATTGCAATTTATTTTCAAAAATAAATTTAACAGGCCAAAATGGGTAACAGTAACCACAATTAATGTGTTATCAGTGTGAAATCATGGCTACCATCTATTATGAAACACACCATCACACCATCATATCCATGTAATAGATAACCACCGTGCCATTAGCATGCCTGGTAGATATAACATTTTCACATACCATACAGCATGGAAATGAATGTTTTAATTTAAAAAANCGTGCCATTAGCATGCCTGGTAGATATAACATTTTCACATACCATACAGCATGGAAATGAATGTTTTAATTTTAAAAATGTTTTTTTTAAAGATTTTATTTATTTATTCGTCAGAGATAGATACAGCCAGGGAGAGAGGGAACACAAGCAGGGGGAGCGGGAGAGGAAGAAGCAGGCTCATAGCGGAGGAGCCTGATGTGGGGCTCGATCCCATAACCGCCGGGATCACGCCCTGAGCCAAAGGCAGACGCTTAACCGCTGTGCCACCCAGGCGCCCCTAAAAATGTTTTAATTTATAAAATGGATGATTGCAAAAATAGGATCTCTGTTAGAAGAATTTGCAGCTTGAATTATTCTGGTGGGTAACTTCCTAGATATGTAATCTTTTGTTGTATCTAGGATCATTTTCAGGCGGCAAGCCTTTTAAGTAATTCCCCAGAAGTATTAGCTCAAATAATAATACATAGTGGCTGGCAGACAGTGTTTAAAATAGCAACAAGTATTTCTGGGTAAGCAGCTGGGATTTTTGGTCTCAGCGGGTGGATGACTTCTGTTTTGGGGTGGTTGATTTGATTTGGAGAACTCCAAGTGAAGTTGGCTTCATCTCATGGCAAGAATTAAGCGGCAAGAGGTAGGTGAACTCTCAGGTTCTTAATCAAGCGGAGGAATTGAGTTCCTTATCATAGAGTCACAAGACAACTGGATCCAGGTTGACATCCAGATAATTGCTGTCCACTCTACCTGCTCTAGATGCTGGGAGTAAAGTAGCAGAAGTAATGCAGAAACCATCTACTATATGCGGGGGATTAAGATTTCATCTCCACCATGTTACCAATATTGCTTTAGTCAAAGTCACTCACTAATAACCTTCTGGTGGAAAAAGCCAGTGGTCTTGTTACTAGTCTTATTTTTGCACTTTGATACATTTGATACTTTCCTCCTCCTTGAAACATTTTATTCATTATCCCTCACAGGTACATCTTTCTGGGCCCTCCTATCTCAATGGTCCCTCCTCAGTGTCCTTTACTATATTGGAATGGCTTATACTAGAATTTTGTATATTGGAATGGCAGAGGTATCCATCTGCATACTTATTTTATTCTCTACCCAAATACACTCTTTAAGAGATTTCAACCATCCCATGTTTTAATGCCATGTATTTGTTGACAAACATCCCAGTATATAATACTATCTTTGACTGTTCTCTGAATTCCGGTGTCCTATCCAACAGCTTACTAGGTATGCCACCTGGATGATTTTTACCTTCAAACCCATTCCCCGGGTCTTCCTTTTCCACTAAGTGGTAACTGTAATTTTAGTGTTCAGGATAGAAAAAAAATGTAAGGTCATTCTGGAAACTTCTCTTCCTCTGACATTCTACATCTGTTATGGGCTGACTTGTGGCCTTGCAAAATTCATATGTTGAAGCCCTAACCCATAATACCTCAGCATATGACTGTATTTGGAGATAGGGCCTTATTTAAAGAGGTAATTAAGGTAAAATAAGTTCATGACTGTTGTCCTTATAAGAAGAGGAGATCATGACACAGATACACACAGCAGGAGGACTATGTGAAGGTACAGGGAAAAGAAGATGGCTATTTGCATGCCAAGGAGGGAAGGCTTTGAAGAAACCAGTCCTGCCAACACCTTGATCTTGGATTTCTAGCCTCCAGATCTGTGAGACAATGGATTTCTGTTGTTTAACCATCCAGTCGTGGTGTTTTGTTAAGGCAGCCCTAACAGCATAATACAATCTCTAATCTATCAGTCACTCCTCTTTTTTTCTGGTTTAAAACATATATCTCAAATATGATCATTTGCCATCACCTCCTGTGTTCTTCTCATGGTTCAGGTCACCACAACTTCTATTTGGTTCCTCTAATATCTTCTTAACTGAAATCCCTACTTTTATTAATTCTCTGTTTAGCTATTTCTATCAAGCTGCCATAGCAGTTCACCTAGGCTCAAAACCGTCCTGTAGCTTCTTAGTTTTTCTTCTCAAATTTTAAAATTTGAAGCATTTTGCTCTGGATTATAAGACCTTACATGATTTGTTCTCACTCCCCCCACCCCAACCCAGGTACCTTTCTCTTATTATCTTTCACCACTCTTCCCTTGAGGTGATTCTTAGACATGTGAGATAAGATTTGAGAGGAGAATAAAGTTAAATAGGAGAAGGGGCAGACAAAATAGCACATATGAATGAATGGTCTCAGGAGAAAGAAGCATGGCTATTGAGAGAGAAAGACCAGTGTAGCCGAAGCACAGAGCGATAAAGAAGATAGGCATAAAATGAAGCTTTGCTGAGGTGGAAAGGCTCTAAAAGATTCTGATCCTTATTTCAAAAGAAATGGGAAGATGACATGATTACATCTGGGTTTCCAAGAGGAAGATAGTCAGAGGACTCAGAAATACTTGAATCCTTTAGCTTAACCAAGCTTTTTCCTCAAGAAGAGCCATGGAAATAAAAATCCCAGAACAGACAAAGGAAAGCAAAGTGAAATTAAGTAAGCTTTAAGAGTATATTAGGCGTCTCTTTTGTGGAACTTCAATATCCTCTCAGCCACCTCTCATCCTAGGAATGCTTTGGTAACTGATACCTTGAGGTTTTTGACAAGACTTTGGCAGGTTCAATGGGACAGTGCCTTGGCAGGCCTATACCTTCTATCCTTCACTTCCTTCTCTAATGCTATCGGAGCTCTTGTGCATCCATGTGCAAACTGGAAGTGCGGGGCTACTCTTGACCAAGGTAGGCATAAACAATAGATAAATACTTTCCCATTAGTTCACCAGGGCAGACAATTCTGAAACAATTTTCCAAGAAAGTGTTCTTATTTGTTTGCTTACGTATTTTTTCCAGCTTTATTGAAGTACTATTGACAAATAAAAATGGTACATATTTAGGTTGTACAATGCAATTTTTTAAAAAAGATTTTATTTATTTATTCGACAGAGATAGAGACAGCCAGCGAGAGAGGGAACACAAGCAGGGGGAGTGGGAGAGGAAGAAGCAGGCTCATAGCGGAGGAGCCTGATGTGGGGCTCGATCTCATAATGCCGGGATCACGCCCTGAGCCAAAGCAGATGCTTAACTGCTGTGCCACCCAGGCGCCCCTACAATGCAATTTTTAAAGGTATACAATATGATGTTTTAACACACGTATACATTGCAAAACAATTACCATAATCAAGTTAATCAACACATCCATCACCTCACATAGTTAACTTTTTGNACAATGCAATTTTTAAAGGTATACAATATGATGTTTTAACACAAGTATACATTGCAAAACAATTACCATAATCAAGTTAATCAACACATCCATCACCTCACATAGTTAACTTTTTGTGTGTGATAACACTTAAGATCTACTCTCTTAGAAAATTTCCAGTATACAATGCAGTATTAACAGTAGTCACCAGTGTCTTCATTAGATCCCCAGAACTTATTCATCTTATAACTGGAAGTTTATACCCTTTGACCAACATTTCTACATTTCCCCATCGCCCTTGCCGCAACCCTTGACAACTGCCATTCTGCTCTGGTTCTGGGTTTGACTTTTTAAGATTCTACACATGACTGAGATCATACAATATTTGTGTTTCTGTATCTGACTTATTTCACTTTGTGTAATGTCCTCCAGTTTTATCCATGTTCTCACAAATGGCAAGACTTCCTTATTTTAAAAGAGTGATTAATATTCCACTTTGTTTATATATATATCTCCCACATTTTCATTATCCACTCATCTATCAATGGACACTTAATTTGTTTGCGTATCTTGGCTATTGTGAATAGTGCTGCAGTGAACATGGGGGTGCAGCTATCTCTTTTAGTTTCTAAGTTCCTTTCATTTTAATATATGCCCAGAAGTGGGATTGCTGGATTTTATGGTATTTTATTTTTTAATTTTTTGAGGAATCTCCATAGTGTTTTCCATAATGACCGAACCAATTTACATTCCCACCAATAGTGCACAAGGGTTCTGAGGAATCCCATGAAGGTCCCGGTAGGAACCTTATAAAAGCCCTGGAGGTGGCCAACCTGGTACACATTTCTGTATTACCTTTTCTTATTTACCGTTTTCACTCTCCCTCTCCTGTATCTTTCTCCTTGGGATCCCATTCCCAAATAAACTACGAGCATCTATGTTTTGGTCTCAGGCTCTGCTTTTTACGAGAAGCTCTCCCATGACTTGTGATTCAGAAATTGGATAAACTAGCAAACAAATTCTGAGTTTTCTGCCTAGTTTAACATTGCCTTTTTAATTTCCATAGGTGGCTATTCTTGCTTCCTGATACCAATCAGCCAAAGGTGATCACTGATATGAGTTTTTGTACCGCTTCTGTATCAGACTTTTCCATTTTGGCTGTATTCTTTGATCAGGATGAAATTCAACAAAAAATCAACAACGTAAATGAAAATACATCCCTGAACAGTTGGAAATTTAAAAACACATTTCTACATTAAGTCAAAGAATTTCTAAATGAATTGGAAAATGTTTACAACTGAATACTAACAAAGATAGTATGTATCAAAACTTGTGGATACAATCAGTGTTACTTTGAGGAAAAATTTTAGCTATAAATGCTTATATTAGCTTGAAAGAAAAACTGAAAACTTTTAATGAGCACTCAACCTAAAACATTTATAAATGCATAACAGATGAAACAGAAAAATAATAAAAAAAGTAAAAGTATGGTGAAAAAACAAAGATAAACTAAAAAGGATAAACAAAGCCAAAAATTGGTTCTTTGAAAACATTTTTAAAAAGAGACAAACCTATGGTAAAATCGATCATGAAAACTATACCATGGGATTTCTGGAACATAGTGTATGCATATGCTCAGATTAAGTAGATATTGACCAACAGTTTCCCAATTCACACTCTCCTCAGTGGAGTGAAGGCATCTTACCTTTCAACAACCTCTCCAACAATGTTTTATCAACAGAATCAACCTAATTTACTATAATTAACATAGGCTTTACAGGCCTGTAGGCCTGAGCTCAGACACTGGTTCTGCATTTATAAACTCTGTGATTTGCTTGAGTCTTTGCACCTTTCTGAGATTCAATTTCCTCACTTAAAAAAATGAAATATTTGTTTAATTTGAAGATTATTAGAGTATTAAAATGAGATATCCATGTAAGGATATAATATAGTTCCTCTTGCAATTTGATTAATAAAGAGAAGCTGTTGCTTTATGATGCTGATGCCCATATTTTAGTCTTCACACTAGATTAATATTCTCCTTCAGCCCAAGGGTTATATCTTATTCATCTTTTTAATCCTATCAACATGAAGCTCAATATCTTACATAGAAAATGCTCAATAAATACTTACTAAATAAATGAATATATAAATGCCATTATTAATACATACATAAAAGCTCATACATTTGGTGCCATTTTACTATGTAGACAATATGATAGGCAGGTTTGCCCTTGGGTTTTGCTACATAATCCTATGCTAATCCATTTGGCAGGAACTATAGCTAAACCACATGAAACTTGCCACTTTTGCAGATAAAAAGGCTTAAAACCAGCAACTTCTTATGGTTCAAACTAATGCCCTAGAGTAGTTATCTGCAGCTGTTCCTTCTTGGTTTCTATTAATTTTTATTTTCGTGCTCTTTAGGCAACATCTGCTTAGGGGCTTCCTTTAACTTTTAAGAATCTTACACTTTTTATAGAAGTTAGCTTCATAAGTCTTTCACCATAAATAAAGAAAATTTCCAGGATTACATTCTGTAAACTCGCATACTGTTGGAGGAAGAACCAAAGATTTGAATCAGAATGGGATTTTAGCTCTGGTGCAGATACTAACTAGTTGTGCAACGAAGTTACAAATTAGTTTACCTTTCTGAGTTTCATTTTCCTCCTCTCAAAGTGAAATGCCTTAAGCTGGAAAGATTATTCCTGAATCTTCTTTCAGTTATAAATGTCTTTAAATCTAAACATGAAGCAATGATTATTGTACACATGCTTTATTGAGTCTATTATTAATAAAATCCTATGTAAGGTACTGGTGATGCACATTTGACTACGTCAATAATTTGGTGTGAGGCTAAGTGTGTAACAGAATGGTGTAATTAAAGGAGTGGATAGAGTCTGAAATCTATCTTCATGGCTTATTTGTTGAATTCCCATAAGAAAAGCACATAATATCTCTTTATTCTCTTACTGTATGAAATGAGAATAACAATAATAGCTATTTTAGGTATACCAGAGGATAATAATGAGTATCAAAATTGGTAATGCTTGTAAGAGGTCTTCAAAAGGTCTAAAATAGGAGTTTGCAGGTTTGGTTATATCACAAGTCAGTAAAAGAGAAAGAAACAAAAATTTAGGAAATTACATAGTGTTAATGGTTTATTTACCTTTTAAGATACTTCTAATTTTATAACAATTTTAGATTCATAAAAATTTGTGAATATAGCACAGAAAGTTCCCATAACATTCCCCAGCCAGTTTTCCCTATTATTAGCACCTTACATTAGAATGGCACATTTGTTACAGTTAATGAATCAATATTGATAAATACTAATTAAAAAGTCCATACTTAGATTTCCCGAGTTTTTATTTAATGTCCTTTTTGTGATCCTCGATCCCATTCATGATACCACGTTACATTTTGTCATCCTGTCTCTCTAGGCTCTTCTTGACTGTGACAGTTTCTTAGACTTTCCTTTGTTTTTGGTGACACTGATAGTTTTGAGGTTTACTTGTATTTTCTAGCATATCTGTCAATTGAAATTTGTCTGATTTTTTTTTCATGATTAGACAGCAACTTTTTTAGTGGATTCCTGTGTTCCTTTGACATACGCATATACTCACCTAGTTGGCTTTTTGTTTTTGTTTTGCACACTTGCTAACTTCTGGCGTTACAAGGTGTTCCAGGTTCACCTTGTATATTTCCTGCCTCAGTTCTAGAATCAGCAATTTCTCCAAGGGTCCCTGGCTTCTTTTATTGGGAAATGGTATTACAAACCAAGGTCTGGGTGTTAAATGTACTTCTGCTATTGAGGTGTCATTCTTTTAGTCCTCTTAACTGACATAGCACAGAAATAGGTGTGTGTCTTTTACACATATATGTATATAATAATTTATATGTGTATCTATAGATATTCATATACAGAATCACGTATATCTATATGCGCCCAAGGATGAATTCCTACTCATGTCTCCAATTCTAAACTATTACTACATGGATTATTCTAGTCTCTTCCCTTGCTTATCCGTAAATTCCCACTCCTACAGTAAGGACCGTGGCTATCACCATTCGGCATCTATTTACTTAGCTGTTTAATTCAGTATTCATGTACAGTGCTATTAGAATTGTTGATCCATTTCTGTAGGATCAGTGAGAGTATAGTCTCTTTTACTTTAGTCTTACAAAGTCCACACATTTCTGAAGTTATTAGGCCGACACCTACCCCACCCTACCCCCTCAACCCCTTCAGTGATGTTATTTCATACATACAGTGAGGCTGTTTTATCACATTTTTGCTTTCAATCCTGGGATCCTTTGACCTCCTAAATGATTTTTTTAATTTGCATTCATTATGGTTCACTTTTTGTGCTGCAATGTTCAACAAACGTAAATGCACAAATGTGTAGTGCCATGTATCCTATATTACAGTATCAGAGTATGTTCACTGCCATAAAAACCACACTATGCTGCTCAAATTCAACTTCCCCTTCCCTCTTTAGAATTCCTGGCAACCAATGATCTTTTTTTTTTTTTTAAAGATTTTATTTATTTATTCGACAGAGATAGAGACAGCCAGCGAGAGAGGGAACACAAGCAGGGGGAGTGGGAGAGGAAGAAGCAGGCTCATAGCAGAGGAGCCTGATGTGGGGCTCGATCCCACAACGCCGGGATCACGCCCTGAGCCAAAGGCAGACGCTTAACCGCTGTGCCACCCAGGCACCCCAACCAATGGTCTTTTTAGCCTCTTAAGAGTTTTGTCTTTTATAGAATGCCTTATGCATGAAGTAGTGCAGTGTGTAGCTTTTCCATACNAATGGTCTTTTCAGCCTCTTAAGAGTTTTGTCTTTTATAGAATGCCTTATGCATGAAGTAGTGCAGTGTGTAGCTTTTCCATACTGACTTCCTTTACTTAGCAATGTGTACTTAAGTTTCCTCCATGTCTTTTGTGGCTTAGTAGCTCATTTCTTTTTTCTTTTTTTTTTCTGAATAAAATTCTATTGTGTAAATGTACCGCCATTTGCTTATTCATTTACCTATTGAAGGACATCTTGATTGTTTCCAATTTTGGGCTATAATAGATGAAAGAGCTATAAAGATTGCATGTTGGATTTTGTGTGGACATAGCTTTCAAATCAGTTGGATAAATACCTAGAAACATGGTGGCTGCATCATAGGGTAAAACTATGTTTAGCTTTGTAAAAAAAAAAAATTAGGAAAATGTCTACTAAAGTGGCTGAACTATTTCAAATTCCCACGGATAATGCACGAGACGTATGATCTGCATACTCGCTGGCAATTGGTATTGTCAGTTTTTTAGAAAAAATTTAGCCATTCTAATAGGTGCAGAGTGGTATCTAATTGTCGGTTTAATTTGCAATTTCCTAAAGACAACTGACGTTTAATATCGTTTCACTTCCTTATTTTTTATTTGTGTATCTTCTTTACCAAGATGTCTGTTCAGGTCATTTTCCCATTTTACAATGGGTTGTTTGCCTACTTACTGCTGAGTTTTAGAGGTTCTTTGTATAGTTCATATGCCAGTTTTTTTTAATCAGCTATGCATTTTTGAAATATTTTCTTCTTATTTTTGGCTTGTCTCTGGATTTTAACAGTGTATTTTACAAAGAATTTAAAAATTTTATCAAATTGCAATTTTGTAATTTTTTTCATGGATTATGCAGTTAGTTTTATATCTAAAGACTGATTGCCAAGGTGGAGTTAAGATGGGCAGAGGAGTAGAGGGACCCTAGGTTTGTGTCATCCCTCATATACAACTAGTTACCAAATCATTCTGAACATCAGAGAAGTCTAGAGTTCCGAGAAAACAAACGCTGCAAGTTTACAAGTAGAAAAGCAACAACCATTTGGAAGGTAGGAGGTGCGGAGACTTGAATCTGGAGTGATATATCTGAGGATACAGCGGTGGGGAGGGAGACTACTTAAGGAGGCTAATGAAAGCATTTTAAGCAGTGAGTGCGAAATCAGAACTTCTGAAAGTCTGCTAGAGGACATGCCTGGCTTAAAGGTGGTCAGGTGGCAAGGTGGGGTGGAATCCCAGGTATGATGGCATGGTATGAGGATCCCCAGGGTGTCAGAAGAACAGGTGGTGCGTAAGTGTGATGGGGCACTTGGAAGCCACTGAGAACAGTGACTCTAGGTGCCAGCTTTCTGCTCTGTGTTGCCATAAACTGTGAACTGCTGTGCAGCCATGTGACTGCTTTCTTGGGATGGGTCCAGCAAAAGGCAGACCCTCTCCTAGAGGAATAGTGCTGGTCCCTCCTGCAGGAGTCCCTAAAATTTGGAGTTTTGAAACTTAGTTGTGTGCCTGTTATAAAAACGCTTGGACACAGGCTGGGTGAACAGAGTCCTGAGGGAAACCAGGAAGATAACAGTGATTGATTGTTCTTCTGTGGTGCCTCACTGAAGGCGGGGGGCAGGGCATGAATTTTCAGCTCCAGGTCTAGAGAGTAGGGCACTGCCATATTCATCTCACCCATCAGTGCTGGAAGCCTTCAGGGAGCAAAACAGCACCTCCTAGTGGAGTCCAACGCTTCTTACCCTTTGCACTGGAGGCACATTTCCACTAGGGCAAGCCCACCTGAGAATCAACACAATAGGCCTCTCCCCCAGAAGACGCGCAAAAACAACTTGCTAGCACCAAGTTTACTGATCATAGAGGGCTGTGAAGCTTCAGCTCTAGGGGAAAACAGTATATAGCATTCTTTGTGTTTTTATTCTTTAGTCTTATTTTCAGTTTTCTTATTTTTCAATTCTTTCTAAATTTTATTTTCATGTATACTTTATATATATTTATTTTTATTTTTTTAAAGATTTATTTATTTATTTATTTATTTTTTAAAGATTTTATTTATTTATTTGACAGAGAGAGAGACAGCCAGAGAGAGGGAACACAAGCAGGGGGAGTGGGAGAGGAAGAAGCAGGCTCCCAGCAGAGGAGCCTGATGTGGGGCTCGATCCCAGNAGTTTGTATATATCTATAGAATAGTTTCCTGGGATTTTTATTGAGATTATATTGCCTCTATAGATCATATTGGGAAGAATTAACATTTAATAATATTGAGTTCCACTTATAAAAATGGAATATTTCTCCATTTATGTAGCTTTTTAAAATTTCTTCATAGTTTTGTAGTTTTTCACATTTAGTTGTGTTCATACTTTATTAGATTTATATCCAGGTACTTCACTTTTTTGGTAATATTTTATTCTTTTTTTTTTAATTAAGAAATGAATCCCATTTACCTACTGAGTCTTAAGATACCTGGAAATAAACCTAACCAAAGAGGGTAAGAGATCTGTACTCTGAGAACTATAAAACACTGATAAAAAGAACTTGAAGATGACACAAAGAAATGGAAAAAACATTCCATGCTCATGGATTGGAAGAACAAATATTGTTAAAATGTCTATATTACCCAAAGCAATCTACACGTTTAATGCAATCCCTGTCAATATGCCAGCAGCATTTTTCAAAGAGCTAGAACAAACAATCTAAAAATTTGTATGGAACCACAGAAGACCCCAATAGCCAAAGCAAACCTGAAAAAGAAAAGCAAAACTGGAGGCATCATAATTCCAGATTTCAAGTTCTATTACAAAACTGTAGGGATCAAGACAGTATGGTACTGGCATAGAAATAAATTCAAATTCCATTTGTTCATTACTGGCATATAGAAGAGCATTTGAGACTTATGTATATTAACATTGTCTCCTGCAAACTTGCTATTAGTTCTAGTAATTTTTTGAGTAATACATTGAGATTTTCTACAGAAGCAATCATGTCATCTATGAACAAAGACAATCTTGTTTTTCCTTCCCAATTTTGTATATATTTAATTCCCTTTTTGTCTTTTTGTCTCATTTCACTAGTTTGGTCTTCCAGTACAGTGTTGAATAGAAATGATGAGAGAGTACAACCTTGTCTTCTTCCTGTTCTTAAGGGGAAAACGTCCATTTTCTTGCTATTAAATATAATGTTAGCTGTAGGGTTTTTATACCTGTTCTGTAACAAGTGAAGAAATTCCCTTCTAGTCCTAGTTTAAGAATTTTTATCAATAATGGGTGTTGAATTTTTGCCAAATGGTTTTTCTGGATTAATTGATATGATTGTATGGGGTTTTTTCCCCTTTTCATTGTCTTTCTTTTCTTTCTTTCTCTCTTTTTTTTTTGTTTCTGTTTTAGCCTGTTGAGGGAGTGGTTTTAATTGACCAGTTTTTGAATTTGGAATCAGCTTTGCATTCTGGAATAAATCCTACTTGTTCACAATGTATAATTCCTTTTAGACATTGTTGTATTGATTTGCTAATATTTTGTTGAGGATTTTCACATCTATATTCATAAGAGATATCAGTTTGTAGTTTTCCTTTTTTCAATGTGTTTACTTGATTTTGGCATCAGGTAATGTTGACCTCATAGAATGAATTAGAAAATATTCCTTTTGCTTCTATTTTCTGGAAGATATTGTAGAGAATTTATGTTACCTTTTTCTTAAATGTTTGGCAGAATTAACCAATGAACCATCTAGGGGCATTGGCACTTTTGGGGGGAAAATTATTAATAATTGGTTCAAATTATTTAATCACTATAATCTATTCAGATTAATTATTTCTCCATGTATGATTTTCAGTAGTTTGTGTCTTTTGACGAATTTGTCCATTTCATCCCAGTTATCAAATTCATGGTCCTTTATAATCCTTTTATGTGTGTTCCTTTATAATCCTTTTAGGTCCATAAAATCAATAATGATGCCCCTCTTTTATTTCTGATATTGATGATTTATGTCCTCTCCCTTTCTCTCTCTCTCTGCTTAGATTTTATTTTACATTCAAATACTCATTCTTTCATTCTCTTCCTTTCTTTATGTAGATCTGAAATTGTGCTCTATATTACTTTCCTTTTTCTCTAAAATACTCCTTTTTGCAGGACAGGCAGCTGGTGACAAATTTCACATTTTTCTTTGAGAAAGCCATTATTTCTCCTTCACTTTTGAAGATTAATTTTGTTAGTTATTGAATTTGAGGTTGATTTACTTTTTCTAACACTTCAATTGTTTCACTCCTCTCTTTTTGATTCCATAGTTCCTGGGGAGATGTCTCCTGTAATTCTGACCCTTGTTCCTCTATAGGTGGTAAATGGCTTTTTTTTTTCCTTCCTTTGATTTCTTTCAGTGTTTTCTCCTTGTCTTTGGTTTTCTTCAGTTTGATTATGATATACCCAGATGTTGTTTTTGTTGGTATTTTACATGTTTCCTGAACTTCCCTGATCTGTCATTGAATATTTCAATGTTTGTCGTTAAAAATTCTCAGTGACTTTTACTACAAGTATTTTTTCTTCTCCTTTATCTCTTTCTTGCCCTTCTGGTATTCTAGTTATGTGTAAGTTAAACCATTTGAAATTGTTCCACAGGTTTTGAATATTCTTATTTTTTTTTTGTCCATTCTTTTTTTTCTTTGCCTGTCAATTAGAAAAGCTTCTATTGACCTATCTTCAAACTCACTATTTGTTCTTCCATATTTAGTATACTGATGAGCCCATTAAAGACTTTGACTTTTTGTTATGGTGTTTTTGATATAAACAATTACCTCTTGATTTGTTCTTATAATTCTCATTTCTCTAATTAGGTCACCCATCTAGACTTGCATGTTTTCTACTTTTTCCATTTGACCTCTTGATAGATTTATCATAGTTATTTTAAATTCCATGACTGATCATTTCAACATATGTGCCATATTTGAGTCTAGTTCTAATGCCTGTTTCATCTCTTCAGACTGTTTTTTCTTACCTTTACACATGCTTTATAATTTTTTGTTATAACTAAATGTGATGTCTGTGTAATAGACCCTTAGTGTGAGATTTTATGGTAATTTGGCTAGGATGTGGGTTGTATTTAATGTTTGCTATAGTTGAAGGTCCTGCGTGCTTCAAATTTTTCTTCCTTGTGTTTGTGAGAATTTTCATTTAACTGTTTTCTTTTTAAGGTTTTTATTTCTGTGTGAGATTCCTTAAGTGTTAATGTATTTTGGCCCACCTTTTCTGGTAAATCATTTAATATATTACTGCTTTACAGTCTTTTTCTGCATATTCCAAGATGTGGGTCATCTGTGATTCTGCTTCTACTGACAGTATTTTATATTGACTTTAGGTCACATTGTCCTACCTTTTTCTTTTTTCTTTTTTTTTTTTTTTTAGAGATTTTATTTATTTATTTGACACAGAGAGAGACAGCCAGCGAGAGGGAACACAAGCAGGGGGAGTAAGAGACGGAGAAGCAGGCTTCCAGTGGAGGAGCCTGATGTGGGGCTCGATCCCGGAACGCTGGGATCACGCCCTGAGCCGAAGGCAGATGCTTAACGACTGAGCCACCCAGGCGCCCCTGTCCTACCTTTTTCACATCTCATAATTTTTAACTGTATGCCAGCAACAGTTTAAAGGTAAATGATAGAGATGAGAGTAAATACTACTTAACTCTAGAAGAGGGAATCCTTTTTCTCTTTGAGGCTGCTAATTTAAGGGCCTAATTTCTTTGATCTGATCTAATACTGAGCTGAATCTGGGCTGGGTTCCAGTTTTAATAAACTTCAATTTATTACTTATTATAAATATTTTGAAAACATCTTCAGGACTTCCATTTCAGCTGGGCTTTAGATATAAACCTCAGTAAGATTCTGGTTATCTCTGTTTTACAGTTCACCTGTCAGCTCTGTTGGCTACTGAATAGCTAGCTGTCTCCTGCTCTAAGCCTTGAGAGATTTCTCTTCTCTCCCTGCCTTCTTACCTCACCTAATTCTTTGATATGCTACCATATAGTTCGTGATGGACTCCATGCTGACTTATGTGTTACCATTAAAAGTTCTGCTTGTTTCTCCTTAAACCAGTAAAACTTCCTATATATGGTAGATTTGCTCCTCAGCCTGCAGAAGTCTCCTTGAAAGGGATTATACTTTTCTGGAATTTAGTTCATTTATATTTTTTAACATCATTATCTCTCTCACGGGAGTAAAAAAAACCCCATTGACTTACTTTAACTTTATTCAGTGATTTTTTAAAAATTATTTTGATGAGAGGAAGAGTCTCTTGCTCTTCTATATCTTAACCAAAAATGGAAAACTCTTTCTTCTGTTTTTATTTTTATTTTTTCTCATTTAATTGTAGACCTAAAAATTCAACAAAGACAGGCATTAGTCTTGTGCCTGGTGTTTGGGAATGACTCCTCTAAAACATTAAACAAATTTATGGTACTATTATTATTGTTATATTTTACATTTTTAAATTAAGAGACAATAAATAATTTACCCATTATATTGAAGAATGTAAGCAAATGAACTGAGCTGGAAGCAACAAGCATTCTACTTACAATGTTAAGTAACTTATCCCAGAGACACTGTTGACTGTAAATAATGTAAATGAGTTTCACAGAAGATTGGGCACATTCAGAAAAGAAAAAGTATACTTAATCATAATCAACTAACTTCTAAATATCAAAATCCACATGTAGGGCTCATTGCCACCTAGTAGGAAAAGACACAACCTTAGTATTTAAATGAAGTTTCTTTTATAAACATGTATAATATGAGATAAAAAGGAGATGCGAGAAGTGTCCCACGACAGCACTATGGAAGTTTGAGGAAGGGCTATTTTAAAGATACAGGATGAGGATCTGGTATTTGAATACTGTGCTTTTTATTTTTCGCATTTTGGTTTCCTGCTAAACTAGTATAACAGAAAAACTAGAGCCAAATAGAGAACACAGTTTCACTTTATTAATGACTGAACAAACACAATCCCAAATCAGGATTCTGTGGTGAACTCTACCAGAGTCTTAAGCCTGGAAACATCTAAGGCTCTCCTCTTGTTTTGTCATCCATGATTTATGAGGTGGATTGCCAAGAACAGAAGTGACTTGACTTAGGGACATAGTCTGGTCTCTAAGACAGAAAGAATGAATAAAACAGAAAGAGTATTCAAGGTCCTGTAGGCTTACTGCTCAGATATGCTTACTGTGTGGAGGCAAGAAACAAAGAAAGTATAACTTGCACTTTCTCTCTCTCTTTCTTAAGTCTTTAAGTCTCTCTCTTTCTTAACCCTCTAGTGGCCCAACAAGTGATTAGATTCTACTCAACAATGTTATCGATATCCCTGGGGACATCCCTGGATATACCTTTGATGAACTTTCTTGCTTTTTAGTCATGGTTACTGTGGATCAAAATACTGAGGATAGTCAAGGGAAAGCAAATTAATACCGTATATCCTTGGAAGACCAGATCTGGGGATAGTATGTAAGGAGGTGGGAAAAATCCCATTGGTCCAGGATCTTCTCATAAGCTGCTAGGAACTATGCCCAACTGATAAAATGAGAAGTCATGAGAGGCTTAATAGGATTGAGAAATTCTACTAAATTTCAACTTTGTTTGGTTCTTAAAACTAGAATTATTAATTATGAAGCATGTTTTGGAAATCATTCCAAAATAACATTTTTGTTAATAGGTTCATATAGATTTTTTTTTCAAAGATTTTATTTATTTATTCGACAGAGATAGAGACAGCCAGCGAGAGAGGGAACACAAGCAGGGGGAGTGGGAGAGGAAGAAGCAGGCTCATAGCAGAAGAGCCTGATGTGGGGCTCGATCCCGTAACGCCGGGATCACGCCCTGAGCCAAAGGCAGACGCTTAACCGCTGTGCCACCCAGGCGCCCCAGTTTTTTATCCAATGATTTATAAGATCCGTATTTCAAGACTGAATACTTGTTCTGGGTCCCTTAGTCTCATTTAGTTCAATTCTTGAGTTTGGGACCAAATATTATCTTCTCTTATTTGTTTTCATCTAGTGATTTCATATATCATACTTACTACCATAAAGGAAGATGAGAGGGCAAATGATGTGACCTTAGTGTACTTGAGATAAATCAAGTATTAGTGATAATAATAAGAATAATTATTGAGATATTGTATACTTTAAGATTAAATTGTCTTATTTGAAAATTTATTTGGCCCTGGCCTTTTCCTAATTCATCCTTTAGACTGACATTTACCTATTTAGTTTTTTATTTCCTTAGAGGTTTTCTAGAAGACTAACTTGAGAGTTTGGTTTAAAAAAAAAGGTGGCAGGGGCGTCTGGGTGGCACAGCGGTTGGGTGTCTGCCTTCGGCTCAGGGCGTGATCCCGGTGTTGTGGGATCGAGCCCCGCATCAGGCTCCTCTGCCGTGAGCCTGCTTCTTCCTCTCCCACTCCCCCTGCTTGTGTTCCCTCTCTCGCTGCTGTCTCTATCTCTGTCAAATAAATAAATAAATAAAAATCTTTAAAAAAAAAAAGTGGCCATTAATGGTGAAACTTACAGTTATTGATGACTTATAGATAAATGAAGTAAGGAGTAATATAATCTGGTTTGGGACATAATCTGACCTTTTTCCCCCAAGGGTAGAATTTGAATTTTTATATTCTTAGGTTCTTAAAAGGATTATATTCTTACTGGTTCATTCTACATATTAGAAAACTAAGACTTGGATATAGAGGTGAATTGGCTTTTTCAGGATTACACGGCTACAGACAGAAAGCCATCAGAATCTTTGTTTAAGCCTCAGTACACTGCTATTTGCACCACGCAGTATGGGGTTGATCCTCCATACACGCATGCTGTTAGAAATGCTGAGGACAGTTTTTAATGAATCATATATATTAATGGACAACAGAATTACCAAATAGAAGACTTGGAGCCTATACTCATTAGAAAACTTGGAGCATATACTCAGGATGCTAAATATATTCTCCAGTAGGATGTTCATTCTTAAATAGACAGAGTGAAGAGCTTTTCACACTCCTACTTCTCTGCCCATTCTGTGGTTTGCAGCACAGCATGTCATGATTTACAAGCTAATGCTTAAATGCACTGCCTAAGCTGAAGAAACTTGAACAAATACTCTGTTAAACTGAACAGAAACATAACACAGCCAAATGTCTCTAAAGAATACTGTCAATATTTACATATAAAGCATATTATGGCAAACACACATCTGGGCTGAAATGGGGCTAAATCTACTAAGCAACTTTGAAAAACACTGTTCAATAATTAATATACTAACAAATGTGAGACCATATTGATATCAAGGAAAATGATCTGATTAATTGACTGTTTTTAACTATGATTTATTACTTCCACCTGTAAATGCCCTGTTTGCTCTTAATTTTTGTTTCCAGTTAGTAGGTAACACATTATACACAATGAAAAGAGGACTGGTATTAACTTCTCTTATCCACATGGAATCTTCACTATATGGCAAACTATGACAGTAGTAGCAACAATAATTATATTAAAAACTAATTGTATAGTTTATACTTGGTAGCACAAAATATAACTAATGTTGATCAAGTGACTGTCATATTTAACATCTTTTTCATGATTTCACTTTGATTCTATAGTGTGAGTACCATTATCTTTATTTTAGGTGATCACACAAATTCAGGAAGAGTAAGTTTGCTCAAGGTTAAAAAAAAAAACCAACAACTTTTATGTAAGGGAGAGAGCTGTGTTTTGAATACAAGCTTGTGCGACTGGCTCCAAAATAAATGTTCTTTAATATGCTACTATATTTAACTTCACAATAATCCCATGTGGTAACTGGGTCTACTAATCTATGAGAGAGTGCAGGGAGGAGAGGGGGAGAGGGGAAAAAGGAGAGAGAGAGGCAAAGAAAGGGGGAGAGAGGGAGAGAGAGAGAGGGAGAAGGAGAGGAAAAGAGAGAGAGATTTTCAATGAATTGGTTCACACAGTTGTAGAAGATGGTCTGAAATCTATAGGGCAAGCCAACAAGCTGAAGATTCAAGTGAGAGTTGATATTACAGTCTTGAGTGGAAACTGGAGATTCAGGTAGGCTTCATATGCTGCAATGGGAGCATAATTCCATCTTTCTCAGGAAACATCAATCTTTGCTTTTAAGAACTTCAAATGATTGGATAAGGCCCACTCACATAATGATGGTAATCTACTGTACCTAAATTTAACTGATTGTAAGTGTTAACCACTAAAAAATTACCTTTATAGCAATATCTAGGCTTGCGTTTGACCAAACAGCTGGTCACTATATCCTGGTCAAGTTGACACAAAAATAATCATCCCAGTATGAGAATCTCAAATCTCTGAGTAGGAAGATGTGGTACCCTGTAAGGTGCTCTCCATTGATTCCTGCCTCCTGTTACTCATGGCCTTACGTAATGCTCTCCTTTGAGTGTGGGCTGGACCTGGTGGCTCACTTCTTTTTTTTTTTTTTTTTTTTTTTTTTTTTAAAATTTTTTTTTTTTTTNTATTTATTTGACAGAGATAGAGACAGCCAGCGAGAGAGGGAACACAAGCAGGGGGAGTGGGAGAGGAAGAAGCAGGCTCATAGCAGAGGAGCCTGATGTGGGGCCTCGATCCCATAACGCCAGGATCACGCCCTGAGCCGAAGGCAGACGCTTAACCGCTGTGCCACCCAGGCGCCCCCTGGTGGCTCACTTCTAACAAACAGAATATTGTAAAAGTGATGGTTTGCCACCTGACACATTAATTTATAAAAAGGCTATGGTTTCTCTCTTAGGTGCCTTTTCTTCTTTATTTTGTATGTTAATTCCAAGGGAAGACCCTTCTATTTTGTAAGCTGTCTAATGGAGAGGCTTTTGTGTCATGAAATTGATGTCTCCAGTCAACAGCCACCAAGGACCTTCTACCTAACAATGTGAGTGACCTTGGGAGCTGGTCCTTCTTTAGTCAGGCCTTGGGGTGATTGCAGCCATAGTGAACAACTTTACTATGGCCTTAGGAGAGACCCTTAGTCAGAGGCACTTGTTTAAGCCACATCCGGATCCCTGAACCAAAAAAGCAATTAAATAATGAATGTTTATTGTTTCAAGCTGCAAATTTTGGAGTGATTTTTTACATAGCTACAGATAACTAATATGGGAACCAACTTTATCTTGCCTGTAAATTAGAGTTATGTCAGAGAGTAATTCCTCTTTCCTTATATGACATTTTTATTGAGGATTCATGGCTAGATGTAGAAATGCCATTGAATAATAGAGAATAAAGAACATCTTGCCTTGTAGAATTTTAACTGGGAGTTGTTAAGACTAGAATACTTGATAATTACTCAATGAATGCTTTTTAAAGAATAGAAACCAGAACCACCAGAATTAGTAAGAAACTACATAAGATTGCTAGTAAATAAACTTTCTAAATGCCTGCTCATGCTTATTTCTGTTATTTTTCCTGTTCCAGTTAAAGTAATCTGAGCGATCCAAAATACAATCAGAAATCAAGATCATCTCCTTATTAAAATTCAGCTTTTCTCTATATACTTAGAAAATGCTTTCATGCATGCCATACATTAATTGGAGGATATTCAGTTAGATTACTTTTCACAACCAAATGATTTTTCTCAGAGGGT
This sequence comes from Ailuropoda melanoleuca, assembly GCF_002007445.2. Classification (NCBI taxonomy): domain Eukaryota; kingdom Metazoa; phylum Chordata; class Mammalia; order Carnivora; family Ursidae; genus Ailuropoda; species Ailuropoda melanoleuca. Next base: position 47,131,827 of record NC_048225.1, read on the forward strand.
GAACATGCCATTTGAGACTCTACCCTTGTCTCAGGTATATTTGAGCACACTTACACGAGCAAAATTTATGAGAAAAAAATATATACATCATTCTTGAGCCTGATTTTGGCAATCAGATGGTGTGATTAGAATACACAGAACTGTAGCAACAGATTTCAGCAATGGCCCCCAGATGGAGCTACCAGATTTAAAAAGTAAAATTTGACTTTGGAGACCCTATTTTAATTTCATTTGTGTGATAGTATGCACAGTTTTTAAATGATATGACTTCTAGATTATACCTGGGTTCCTTACAACAGGATATACCAGCATTGAAACTTCGCTGTGATAAAATCTGCAAGAATAAATGGCCTCAGGGTTTTTGAGGAAACTCAGAATTCCTTCAAATAACACTTTCTTTCTCTTGAGGGGGGATTGGTGCAATGATGGTAATTATTCCAGGAAGCCCATGACTTTTGACATTATCCCAGATGTGAGCTCACTAAAATGTGGTGCTGTGATACACCAGCATATCAAGGTCATTGTGAGATGTATCACAATTATGTTTGTCCTTTATCATGGCTAAATATGAACATGCATATGACTTCTCTTAAAATAAATTATTTAGAAAAGTTGTATATGCATCCCTGTATTAGTGGTACAACTTGCTCTACTTTTTTGAGATAAAAAGAAATGCTTAGAATTAGACCTGGGAATTGCATGGAACTATTAGCCAAAGTTACCTATTTCTGTAATTGTACTATTAGTATATAACATGCTCATTAATATATTAATTCATTTATTTGACAAATATTTCAGTATATAGAATGTATTGGACATTGTTCTGGTGCTGGAGATATAGTGGTGTACAGGACAAACAAGGTTTTTGATATTCCTTGAACTTACTTTCTAGAAGAATCTAACACAGAACAAAGGAATGAATAAAATAACTTCAGTTATTGATATGGTACTAGGTTCTAGTTGCTGCTGTAATAAATTACTACAAGCTTTTGGCTCAAAACTCTACTCTTTGGGCTTTTGGTTTTGTCCTCTAGTCTGGTGGCTTTGCCCTCCAAGTAATCTTTCTTTTTCAGGAAGATAAGCAAGTGTTTGCCATTGAATACTTTTATCAATCTGTTTCATGCCTGTAGAATTTAGGGAGTCTGACAACCTTTTTTTTATTTCATCTTTCTTTGTCCCTTTCAATCCAAGCTGGCAATATTTCTGCTGGTGTTACATTCTCAAATACTAGTGGGTCTTTCATGTATATCTCAGGAATTCACTCAATTAGACAAGAGTCTGCCATAGTATTTTCTGAATAGTCGTATATGTTTTCCTACCTTAAAATTAGATGGCTGAGGAGATCTATGACTCACAGGCCTACTCTCTTCAAAAGCCTTCTCTGTGTTTGAATACGCTTACCTTCAATCTTTCCAAGGCACTAGCAAAATGTTGTCCAGCCACACCCTTGATTTCCTCCTAGAGCATTCTTCCCTGACGGTGAATCTACTAATTTGGGTATTGTTTGCAGTCTGGATAGGCTGAAAATTTTCCAAATCATCAGGTGTTGGTTCCTTTTTGCTCAACACTACTTCTATCAATTTATATCTTTCACTTCACGGTTTACTGTAGGCAGCAACAGGAAACCAGGCTGTAATTCCAGGCTTCACCTTTGACACTTTGCTTAGAAATCATATCAGCTAAATATCCAAGTTCGTTTCTTATAAGTCAGCCTTCCCACATATCTGTAAAACACAATTCTGCGAAGTTTTCTGCCACTTTATAACAAGGATTCCTTTCCTCCAGTTTCCAATAATATGTTCCTAATTTTCTTCTGAGTCCTTATCAGTAGTTCCTTTAATGCTCATATTTCTAACAACAATCCATTTGACTCCTTAGGTATTTTTTAAGACTATATAAGGTTTTTTTCTACTTTCCTCCTTATTTCTTTCTCCGCCCTAGAATTTCTAGTGGTCTTTTTTTTTCATGTTTTTATTTAAATTCCAGTTATTTAATATACAGTATAAATTACTTTCAGGTGTAGAATTCAGTGATTCATCACTTACCTACAACACCTAGTGCTCTGCAGAATGAAAGCCCTCCTCAATACCCATCACCTATTTTACTCATCCCCCCACCCACCTTCCCTCCAGCAACCATCAGTTTGTTATCTAGAGTTAAGTGTCTGGCTTGTCTCTCTCTCTTTTTCCCCCTATGTTTGTTTTATTTCTTGAATTTCACATATTAGTGAAATCATATGGTATTTGTCTTTCTTTGACTGATTTATTTTGCTTAGCACAGTGAACTCTAACTCCATCCACATCATTGCAAATGGCAAGATTTCACTCTTTTTGATGGCTGGGTATTATTCCATTGTATTTATATGCCACCTCTTCTTTATCCATTCATCAGTCAGTGGATGTTTGGGATCTTTTCATAGTTTGGCTATTGTAGATAATGTTGCTATAAACATCGGGATACAAGTACCTCTTCAAAAATGTATTTTTGAGGCCTTTGAGTAAATACCTAGTAGTGCGATTGCTGTATTGTAGGGTAGTTCTATTGTTAACTTTTTGAGGAAACTCCATGCTGTTTTCCAGAGTACCTGCGCCAGTTTGCATTCCCACCAACAGTATAAAAGGGCTCCTCTTTCTCCTCATCCTTTCACTGGCAGTCTTTAAAGTCTGTATTTCTAGTAGCAGTGGACAAGGCAAGTGTTGTTTTATCATGATAAAATGGAGGAACATGTCCTCAACATTCTTCTAGCTTCTGCCCATCAATCAGTTTCAAAACCACTTCAAAATTGTTAGGTATTTGTTACAGCAACACCTTACTTTCAGTTACCCAACTCTGTATGCTTGCTATTGCTGCTTCTGTACAAATGCAGTGGCTTTAAACCATGCAAATTTATTATCTTAAAATTCTGGAGGTCAGAAGTCCTAAAATCAGTCATCAGGGCTACATTTCTTATGAAGGCTCTAGGTAAAGTTCTCTTCCCTTGTCTTTTCTAGCTCCTAAAGATTACCTGTGTTCTTTGCTCATAGTCCCATCCTTCATCTTCAAAGTTAGCTGCATAGCATCTTTCAGTACCCTCCTCTAACTCTTAACCTCCTGCCTCTCTTATAAGGACCAATGTGATTATATTGGGCCCTCCCAGATTATCCAGAATAACCTTCACATCTCAAGATCCTTAATAGTATCTTTAAAGTTTCTTTTGCCTTTAAAGGATACCTTGGTGGTACCATATTTCAGCCTATCACAGATATATTATGTGAAGATGATGAAAATGAGAGTGCAATAACAGGCAGCAACTTTAGATTAGGTGGTCAGAGAAAACTTCTCTGAGGTGATTGTGTTTAAGCTGAGACCTGAATTGTAAGAGGAAGCCAACTATGCTGAAAACTGAGGGTGGAATATTGTGGCAAACAAACATCAAGTGGAATGCCCTAAGGTGGTAACTTGTCATATTTTAGAAATAGAAAAAAGCCAGTGAATCTGAAGCAAAGAGGGAGACTTGTTTAAAATTAGGTCATATAGTGGTTAGTCAAAGAAAGGAGTTCAGGTTTTGTTCTAATTTCAACAAGAAAACCTCGCCAGATAGTTTTAAGCAAGGAAATGCCATGATCTGATACATACTTAGTAAGATCATTCTTTTGATTGTGTGGAGAATGAATTATAAAGGGAAAAGAGAGCAGAGAAATAAGACAAGAGGCTGTAGTAGTAAGAGCAATTGTTGAGGTAAAAAATTATGGCGGCTTTAAACCTAGTAGAGGTGTACAGGTTTGAGATTCATTTTGGAGGCAGCATTATCAAGACTCGCTGATAGTGGGTGGAGGGAGTGAGAAAAATACAGGGATTAAGGATGACTTCTGGGTTTGAGTCTTGAGTAACTGTATGTTTTATAATGAAAAATAGAACAGTAAGGGCAGGAGCAGTTTGGAGTGTCAAAAACAAGAGGTAAGTGTATTATTATTATTAGATGTTCAAGTGGAGATGCCACTCTCTCATGATGGATATTTGACATGGAAGATAACCTCAACAAAGAGTTTAAGGGTAGAGAGATTCTTCTAAAATTTAAGTCAGATATGGACACTTCTTGCTATGCTTCTATTTCCCTTGGAGTCTTTACCATGGTTCATAAGGCTCTCACAGTCTAGCCCCTTCTAGCTGATTTCACTTTGTGTCATTCCTTTTTATTCATTTGCTCTAGTCACAGTGACTTTCCCTCTCATTTCATTTAGGTTTCTGCTCAAATGTTACAGCATCAGAGGCCCCTTCTTTGGACAGTTTGCTAAAGTAGCACCTTTCTCCTTTCACTTTGATTTACTTTTCTTCATTGAATTTATCTTCAGTATGTATGCTAGTACATGTATGCATGCATTTATTGACCTGTCTCAATTCCAGAATTTGATTTGTCCACTGCTATAGATTTAATGCCTGGACTAGTGCTTTGCACAAGTATTTAGTTATTTGTTGGGATTAATGAATGTTAACAAGACTGGATTTGGAGGGATGATTGGCCACAAAGGATATGGATGAGGAAGAGTTTGGTATGAGGTAATTTACTGATGTTGCCACCAAGACGAATACTAGAAAAGGAAGATATTTTGGGGAAAGATGATAAATTCCCTTTTATACATGGACTTAAGATATCTTTATATATCCAGAAGGAGAGAAATTAATGATTCTGAAGCTCAGGATAGGAGTTCATGGAGGAAATATAGATTAGAACATGTAATTTGGGTAATAGTTGCTCCCATGGAAATAGTTGACAAAAAATAGTTGACAAAAAATATGCTAGTTAAATTAGTGGTCAAGAAATAAAACTTTCAAACAGTATGGAGGTCGCTCAAAAAACTGAAAACAAAACTACCATATGATCCAGCAATCCTACTTCTGGAGATATATATATATTATATATATATATTATATATATATATATAAAAAATATGAAATCATGATCTTGAGGAGATATCTTCACCCCCATGTTCATTGAGGCATTATTCACAGTAGCTAAGACATGGAAACAAACCAAGTATCATTGATGAATGAATGGATAAAGAACATATGATTAATTAAATATATATTATATATATTCAGCTACTGAAAAAGACAGTAGATCTTTAATGTTGTAAACATACACACAAAAATGGTAACACGTGAGATGATGGAGGTGTTAACTGATCTAGTGTGATAATCCATTTGACAGATGGATATACTGTGAAACATCATCGTGTTTTACACCTTAAACTTACAAAACGTTATATGTCAATTATATCTCAATAAAGCTGGAAATTAATAAAATAGCCTCATAAGGCTCTTGCATATTGTTTAAAAAAGAATATCAACTCTTGTTTTTCATATCTTCTGTCTTAATAAAAATCATAGGAGAAATTCTAGCTAGAATAATATTTCATATTTTTTTCTACTACAAAGCACCTACTTTGTGCCAAGTCCTATACTTTCACATATTTCATATAATCTCCTTAACATAGGCACAAAATGTTTATCACTATACCTGTTTCACAGACAAAGAAAATGAGACTTAGCAAGGCATTCTCTAAATTCTACTTTTCAATTAGGAAGTGAGATTTTTGTGTGAACTAGAAATATGTATTTCAACATGGTATGTTTGTGGACCTTCTGCTTCCTGCTGTCCCAATTCTTGATACTGACCTTTTATTAAAACTTTAGTCAAGTTTGGTATATATTGAGTATTTTCTTCATGGTAGTAAATATAGTAGAAATGGTATGGATATGAAAAAGAACAAGTACCTAATCTCAGTGAGTTTACAGACCAAAGCAAGAAATGTGATTGAAACTATCATCACCATAATTCTGTTGCATCCTATAATAGAAATGTGCACAGGATGTTAGTGAAGTGCAAAGGTGGGGCATCTAATACATTCTATAGGGATAGGGAGAGTTTGGGAAGGTTTCTTACAGGATGTTCAACATTATCTGAGTCTTGGTGGTGAATAAATTTTGTTAGGTCAAGAAAAAGGAAGGAAGGATATCCTATATAGAAACATAAATAAAATAATGGAGGTCTAAAATTAGGTGGTATGGACAAGAATCTGCAAGAAATTGAGTTCCTTTATTTGAATTTTACATAAATCCAGCATTCTTTTTCTTCTGCTAACGTGTCCCAAACAAAGGCACTAAAATAGTTGGTCCATATTGTCATCCAAAGTAGAACATGAATTGTGGACAAGAGGAATGCAGGGCTGGATGTAGTTGTGGAGATAGTGCTGAGTGTGAGAGCAAACAGACCGAAAGCTTGGAGAAGAAGAACAGGATAAAGACACTGGAGCAAGTCTGATGAACTGGTTCATAAATGAGGCTCTGATGTGGTGTCTTGCATGAATGCCTGACACAGGGTTGAGGGGTTTTTAAAACTCCAAGGACTAGGCAGAGGGGAAGCTAGTTTTGTACTTTATCTCAAATCAAATTATCTTCCCAGGCAGATTAGAATTTTGCATAGAACTTCATTTTATGACAAGTAAAATCAGACTAAGGAAGAATACTTTTTTTCCTGTTCTTGCACTCTTCGAAAGAAAACAAGGAAATGATTTAGAAATCAAAAGTAGGACAGCAGGCCTGACATCAATTAATGTATCATGTGTTAAGGAATTCTCCTGGTATGTATACACCAAAATGTTTCAAAGAATAATTTTGGATAATAAGATACAGGTAATGACAGGAACATACGTCTTCCCAGATGCAAAAGATATTAAGCAGGGATCAGGAGAGAATAAGTAGCATGGTTCCGGTCTCTGTCTCCTTAGGAATTATTGAGAGGATAGGTTGCTAAATTTCATATAGCTGAGCAACTTGAGTTTTGAAGGGAGAAGGAATAAAGCATTAATTCAGTTCCAAATACATGCTAGTCATATAGACATGCTAGTCATATAGCATATATATAGACATTTGTATACATTGCTGAAAGTCTCACGTTCATTCCAGGAACTGCATGCCTGGTCCAGAGTGCAAAGTTGGCAGAGAAATGTGAGTCTGCCTAGCTCTGAATAGCGCACTGTTAATACCATACTTCATTGTCCATTGGATTTGTAAATCTTAATGAAAAGAAATTCAGAAGATGTCAGGAAAATGCATGTTGAAAGTTAGGAAAGTAGATACAGGAATTGAGAAGCAGCCTGGGGAGTTACTGTAACTGTATTCTGCTCCTGGTTCTGTCAGTGACCTAGCTGTCAATGACAAATTATCTCTCCTCTCTGGACTTCAGTATAAATGAGGGCTTTTGACAAGAATAATTGCCAAACTACTTTGATTGAGAGTCCAGGCTCTGGTGGCAAGTTTTTTAGTTTGGTAAATAGTTAAATTTTGCTGAGAGAGAAGTTCCCTCTTTCTACCTCCATGTCCCTTCCTTCATTTGGTTATCAGACTCCTGTGATGTGACAGGATGCTCAGAGCTCCTCAGTGCCTGCACCTTTCCAGCTATAACCACTTGCTATAACACCTTGTTTCTTTATCCTTCATTGTGAATTATAATCAAATTTACTTCACAGAGTTTTTGTGATTGAACAAGTTGATGTATGTAAAGTGCTTATACCAAAATCTGGCACAAAGAAATACTTCAGTAAATGTTATATTGTAGTTGTTATTATGATTATTACTCTGACCACAACCCTAATCATTCACAAACTGTCTGGAAGGTCCAATGTGGTTCATTCCTTGATCTATAATCTCAAGCATTATCTTCTCTGGATCCCTGAGGTGAAACCATGATGAAGCTTGGATATGTGAGATAAGGAGGAAGCAGCCACCAGAGGAGCACACATAGCGCAGGCTTATGTACCCTGGACAGAAATGACTCTGGGGTTCTCCTAGAAAAGAGCCGCCGAGGACGTGATGTACCAGTTTGTTATGGTATGACATAAGGGTGCATAAATTTTGTGAAAATGTATCATGTTATATTCATTTAAAGACCAGATAATAAAAAAAATAAGAAAAGAAAAGCTAAAGGTCATCTGCAGTGGCATTCTGTGCATTTTGTAGCCTTTTAAAAATCATCCATGGATCAGGCTGAATTAGGGAGATGGGGAGCCGGAATTTGTAAATTCAGTTATGTTAAGGATCTGAAGCAGGTGTCAGTATGTTGACAGGTGTAGATCTGTACTCAGAGGTACAGGGAAGGGTGTGGAGTTTTGATTGATGTATCCTATGCATTTTGGCAGTTTTTATAGCATTTCTTTGACCATACTAGGCACCTCCAGGGTCTATTTAAAAGAAATGCCCTATTTGAAGGCATGTTTTCATTGACTGAAAGCACAGTGGGAAAATGCAGGCATCGAATGCTGTAGACCAGAGTTTGAATTAATTGTGTAATGAATAGTTTGTGAAATGCCTAGAGTATTTCAGGGCCAAGGGAGTATCATTTTTTGTTGTTGTTGGAATTAATTGGAATACCTCTATAAGTAGGTAGCAAGAACATGGTAGAATTTTAAAGAGGAGAATTCCTTTGATAACAGACTGAAGATGTGGAGATAGAAGTCAATAAAGCAGTTTTCCAGAAGAAGGCAGCAGTTGATGGGTTTTTATTTTAGAAGGAGAAATACCTCGTTGACTGGAGAAAAGGAAATGAAGATGGTGGTGGATGTTAAACACTGAAACATGTAAAAATGTTGCATAATTAAAGGAAAAGTAAATTGGAAGAAAAGTAAAGCAATTCCCAAAGCTGAAAAAAAAATGAACCTATCTATCAGGGTGGTTGCATAATTGTATACTGAAAGAAAATTTCAAGTAATTCTAAAACATATATTTTGATATATGCTAAAGATGAAAACAGTTGCTAAGAAATCTTAAACTGTTTATTTAAAGGGGTTCTAACTGGTTAAAGACAGGAAAAAAAAACATCAAAGAGAATAATGGTGGGGCGCCAGTCATTAAGCGTTTGCCTTCAGCTCAGGGCGTGATCTCAGAGTCCTGGGATCGAGGAACCCGGCATAGGGCTCCTCCTCTGGGAGGCTGCTTCTTCCTCTCCCGCTCCCCCTGCTTGTATTCCCTCTCTCTCTGGCTGTCTCTCTCTCTCTCTCTTCAAATAAATAAACAAAATCTTAAAAAAAAAGAATAATGGTAATGGATTAAAGCATATCAAACCTAGAAAAATCTCTGAGCCCATGATAAAACTCACAAAGGAAAAAAGTGGTTGTATTTAGAGGTTGTTTTGGAAACTACTTATTAGTCTAAAAATCAATTAAAAATGAATCAAGTATTTGTCTTGCTCACCTGCATAAATGTCATTTTAGGGCAGTAAAAAGGTGAAGAAGAAATGTTCTTTTTTGTAGAACAGATGCAGGAGGAATGATGACTTTAGAAAATTACTGTTTGAAATTCCCAATGGGGATGAAACAATTTTATGTAAAAATGATCAGTGAGTATTAAAACCAGTATGTGAAAGAAACTTTATAATGGACAGATCACAATGACAACATCTGGGCCTAATAATCTTAATGTCTTTAAATTAAGAGGACATGATGTGTTTACTAGTGTTATATAGTAGAAGGTATACAGTATATCTATAATGTGTGAGGTATTCTTGCAAAATTTTTTTAAAAGAATGTGAATCCAATCACACTTATAGATCCAACTACTAGCAAAGTGTGAAATATAAAGGAAAAACTTAAAAACCATGAGAAGGCAATCAGCTTGATTAAAAATATGGGACATTGTACAGGACAAATGACCCATTTAGTTTAAAAAAATAAATTGCAGCACAAAGATAAGTTTTAGATAAGTTTAGGTATTCAGAGTGTAGGCTTTTGAATGATAGAAGGCTAGGGGAGTAAGAAAATGTAGGTGTGTATGAGGATAGTTGAAATAAAACCTTGTGGAGTCCAGAATCAACAGGAAAGGAGAGGTCTGGGAGGAGATGTGCAGGTAGGAAATGAGGGGTCAATTGACTGGAAGTCTCTGAATTTAAAGTATAGAGGAAAGAAAAGGGGCATGAGAGAGACAGGAAGCTAGGAAATCATGCTCAGGGTAGAATTTGAAGCAAGTGGCTTCTAAGGTAGAACAGATCTGTAGATATTATTTATTTTATGTCCAGCTACATGAGGGACTGAAGTTCTAAAGAGGGGAAGGCATTAGAGTGAAGGAGGCTTAAGGTGAAGTTTTTGTGATCCAGTTACATGAATTTTGAATACTCTAAGGGTGGATGCAGGAGCTGGGGTAGAAAGGCAAACTGTACCACAGACTCTAGAAACTTCATTGAATAAAGGAGAATACTTAAGATATAGTAAGTTGATAGTTTTAAGTTAAATAAGAGGTGAGATGCCATTAGTTGCAAAGGATGCGTGTTGACCAGAACGTAGAATATCGATGATCTGGAAATAGCAATGGGAAATCAGGAGAGTACCAAACCCCTCCTGAACTCATGTGTGCTTGAGAAGAAGAAATTGAATAGTTTCCTCTGGAGAAGACAAAGTTTAAATCCTCAGGTAAGGCATGAACTTTAGAGGGTGAGATAAGTACAGTCCTGCCAAAATGGATGAACTAAGCATTTTTTTAAACAGTGAAAAGTGGTTTTCAGAGAAATGAGTAGAAAATGCGGAGAATCTATCAACAAAAGGCATGGAGATGCATGAAAGATAGGAGGTAATTGAGTGAATTTCCAGATTAAGAGGCACATTGGCAATTGAACCTCCAACATATTTGCCTTTTCTCTATGGGGATAGCTATGATTTTTATTATTATTCATCTACTCCCAGACTAGAAACACTGTGGCATTACTGTATTACTCTTCCATATTTGTTAGTCTATGCATGGCTTTGCATATCTGTTCTATTCCTTATAATGCAAAAGGCATTGATAAAATTTACTTAATAAGTAGAAAGAATCTTCACATTTGTACCAGATATATTCTTAGGCTTCTGTAAATTTTTTTCAGTTTAGAATATGGATTACCTTAGAAAGAAGCTGCTTATCAACAGAGAAAAATCAAAGGTGATTTTAGATACAGTGGGGTTAAACACACCTGCCTAAGTAACTTGCTCTAACAATTGGGTGAGCCTATGTGTGACTCAAATTCATTACTTGGCAAAATTAAAAATTTTTAATGGATTTACAGTTATTTTGGATTAATCTTAAAATTCTAATGTTAATTCTGAATTACAAGGGTTTAATAGCATTTTTGGACTGATTCATGGTAATATATATTAATGTGTGTATGAATATAATAATAAATGACCTTAAAATTTGAATTTCTCCAGAGTTCCGGAATGGATCTTGATTGCTTTGTTGGCCAGCTTAAGATTCTTAATTTTTAAATTCTACTTTTTTCAGAAAGTATTTCAAACATTAAGTCTCTGAAGCATCTGCTGGCATGCCATTTTAAGATATTCAGAGATTATAAAATTGGATTAGAAATGATAAAAATCATATAGCCCAATGACCTCTTAGCAATACTGCCCCTATTAAAGATAATTTACATGCTTTGGGAGACTCACAATAAATCTATAAGTAGACTGAGGATTAGGTTTAGAGATGGGGAAGCTGAAGATCAGATGGGTTAAGCAGTTTTCCCAGCTGGGGGTTGAACTCAAAATTGAACTATCTGACTTCAGATGACTTAATCTTCCAAAGACACATTTTCCCTATTAAAGGACTTATGGATGGAAGTGAAAAATAATTTCTTGAAACATATATAGAAGAGCTTATGAGGTTAATTGCTTATAAGACTGCCATTTGGATTTGTACACAAACAGTGAAAGATGATGGGGTGAGCATAGACTTAGAGTCAAACTTGGGTATAAGTCCCGGATCAGCTTTTTGACCCTGGGGAAAGATACTTAACCTCTCTGATCCTTAGATGCCTTCCAGAGTGAATGGGAGTAATGATATATACTTTAAGAAATAGTTATTAAATAATAGCTGTATGTTAAGGTACTTGTGAATGGCAGCGGATGCTTATAATGCTTGATGTTGTTGCTGTCATCCTTGTTAGTTATAGAAAGAAGCACATAGTTTCCAAACAATAAGCCTCCCAATTCCCCCAGTGCTCTTTCTTGTGTGACCAAGGGACCAGGAGACACACAGCTTAACTTTGGAAGAGCTGTCTGGAAGGAATGTAAAATGAGTCCTGGAAAGGCCAGTTGGAATTTAATAATGCATGAAAAATACACCAAGGGGAGGAAGGAACCAATTAGGAAGCAATTAAGGAGATTGCAATTACAATGCATCTTAATAAAGTCCAAAAAAATGTAGCCTAGAAATACAAGACAAGCTTGTTACCTGTGGAAGAAAAGAAAAATGGGGGAATAAGGAAAGTTTCAAAGCAGATGAAAATAAATAACAGGAAAGGAAAACATAGAACTATATTCCAGCATCTTCTTCTTTGCATGTCCAAATCCCAAGCATCCTTCAAGAACCTATTCTTATGACATTCCTGTAAGAGACTTCTATTCAGCACTGTTATGAAATTATTGGTCTTCCTTCCAATTAGAAGGCTAACTCTGATAATTCCCCAAATAGGAGGTACAAATGGTAAGTGAATTCTTAAAAAATGATCAACTATCTTAGAAGTCGAATAATGCAAATTAAAACAATTTAACATCCCACTTTACTTCGGAAATTAGAAAAGATTTTTAAGCATCATTTGCCTGCTCCCTGTTGACAGACATTTGCATGGGGATCCTCCGAGAATTGAGCAGCTAATTGAGGAGCAGTGCTTTCTTGGAACATGGCTGTCAAACAAGTGTGCTGTAGAGAAAGGAATTTTGGAAAAAGTTGGGAGACTAAGCCAATTAAGACCTCAGCTCTAACAATGGGGTCAGGAGAATTCCGATTTAGAGTCAATGACTATTTATTAATAACTACTGTGCGAGCGGTAAGAACTTTATATTACATAGTTAATCTCTGCAGTAATCTCTTCCTTTTGTTCTATCCCCATTTGTTCAGAGTAGGGAGGAGGACATATAACTCAGGGATTAGGTACCTTTCCTAAATTCAGGTTATTAGTGAAAACCGTCTAGTTAATATGTGTGAAAGGATTTGGAAACTAGTTTTTTATCATCCTTGTAAAAACAAGGAACCTATTTGAGCAATGTTAGATGCTAATGGTTACAAATAAGCAAATTGCAGGTGTACGTAAAATTTACTAATATGGAAAATAGTGACAGTTTTTGAATTTTATTTCAAAGGTTTACATTCTTTTTCTATTTTAAAATGGAATTGTATATCAAAGGCAAAAATGTGGTCATGATATTTGAAGTCAGCTTAAAACAGCTTTATTAGACTTGGTTTTTTATTATTTAGAATATAATGTGATTTCCTCAGTCACTCATTTAAAACCCTTAGTAAGATGTGTCCAGACCAGAGAGATCTGGTTGGTTATTGATCTCGTTCCCCAAAGACTGAGTCTATTCCAAAAGCTTTGTTTTCTAAGCTTCTTATTCTTTTCACCTTAGTTAGATATACATGGTATTTTATTATTTACCTTCTTTTAATTTTTGCTAATTATAAAAATGAGTGTGGAAGTATATTTTTCTTGTCTGATCTTTCCATATGTGTCATTTTCTCACAATGGGTTTATATATTCCTTGGAATAAAGCCTATATTTTATTGTGTGTATGTCTTACACTTTTATTCCATGTGTGTTTCCTCAGCACTCCTTGACATAATGCTGGGTATATTGCATGTCATGCCTCCCAATGTATGTGGAATCAGTAATAACAAAAAAAATGGACTCACAGCATTGGAAGACACGGTGAGGCAACATATGACCTGTCTATGCCCTCACAGAGCAGTTTGTTTCTCTATACTCCTGTGTCCATTTGACCTTTATTTAAACCTCTATCCACAGTTTCACCAAGATTCTGGGAATAGCTCTGGCTTTAGGCAGAGAGGAGTTTTGAGAAATGCTATCACATTCAAAAACTAGCTGACTCAGCATTAAGAATCCTTGTTTCTGGACTAGTTCTGGCTTCTTTTTTTTTTTTTTTAATATGCTATTTTTTTTTAATTTATTCGACAGAGATAGAGACAGCCAGCGAGAGAGGGAACACAAGCAGGGGGAGTGGGAGAGGAAGAAGCAGGCTCATAGCAGAGGAGCCTGATGTTGGGGCTCGATCCCACAACGCCGGGATCACGCCCTGAGCCGAAGGCAGACGCTCAACCGCTGTGCCACCCAGGCGCCCCCTAGTTCTGGCTTCTTGATCCACTTAAAACTCCGGGTTTCTGTCTTACTACCAAGTCAAGTTTCCACATTGTAGATCTTTCCTGGCTTCCCACCTTCCATTAATGCAAGGCTATCATCAGCCTTCCATTGCTCCATTCCTTCTGCTTGAGGTATTATTTTCTCTTTTGAAGTAGCACTGCAGATTGTAAAGGACATTGGATTTGCGATCACACATGCCCAAGTGAATGCTTATTCCATAATTCCCTGCTGTGTGATCATAGATGATCCTTTATAAAATTGAGTTATCTAATCTGCAAAATAAGATAAATTGTACCCAACTCAAATAGCTGTAGTAAAGATTAAATGAGATTACAGAAATTTAACTATTGCCTAGCATTTTTTAGTTAAAAAAATACTGGTTTCTTTCTACTTTCTTTTCCTTTTATCTTGTCCATCCAACTTAGAAACTAGAGCCCTCTCCTAAACTTCAGGTTTATATCTCAACCTTGCTCTGTGTTTGTAGATCTTCACATTATCCAGTCTGTCTCCACTGCTAGCCTGCCTTTGTATTTCAATTTAGGCAGTCTTTTGCTTTCATATATAATGTACTCCTGGAAGATTGTGTGAAAGTCACAGATGCAAAAGAAAGAATAATAGATTTAAATATTGTTAAGAGCTCCATTCTAAAACATCATATAAGTATTCCCCAAATTATGATTTAAATATTTTATTTTCTGATAAGTGTAATATAAGGTATATGTATATTCATTTGAGATGCTGGTTAAAATATCAAATATAAACAAAAATCGTTTTTGATTTTTCTTTTTCAAATTGTCTTGCTCAGCTTATTTGAAAAGCAATGAAAATACTTTAATGTTGGAAAAAAGAACATACTATTTATCATTTTGCAAGGTATTTTGCAACTTTGGAAAAATTTTACAAAGATAATATGGACCACCAGCCTTCTTTTCATAAAGAAATATTTCTGCTCTAGAAAAATATGAACTTCTTGTGCATGTAAATTATTGGGATACTTGTATAATGCCCACTGTCAAGTTACAATTTCAAATATCATTGGTAATTTTTCTTAGAGAAGCTGCCAGCATTCCTTCCCTCTATGTAACTCAGTTCTCCATATATGCTGAATTTGGTTTGCACTGGGAGGAAGGTGACTATCCACATTTCTCACCAGTCCATTTCCATGATGTCATGTTGGCAGGCCATGTTGGTAATATTTGCATAATGAAAATTGGCAAATGCCAATTTCTTTCAGAGCTGACTGTTAAAGTTTTATCAGCACCCCACCACCCCAAACCCCATTCTTTATGCTTATACATTAGGGTAGAAACAGAGTCATCAGGTTATATCGACTATTATTCATCCTCAGAAGAATCTCTTGAGTGCTCACCTTAGGTAGGTTTAAAAGACACCCATTAACCTGGAGAAAAGAGAGAAACAAGGTCTTTAATTTCTTTTTGCTTAACAAAAGTAAGCATCCCTTGAGCTTAAACATTCCTAAGGCTGGTCACTGGGTAGAAAATAGATTTTCTGTATAAGGCTTTCTTGAGACCAAAGAGATCAAGACCTAGCTATTACTTCCCAAATTTTCTGGAAGGGAGATGGTTTAGTGTGAACTGAAGTGTTTGCATTTAAGATGCAGAGAGACAAGATGTCCATTGATGATGAATGGATAAAGAAGATGTGGTATATATGTACAATGGAATATTACTCAGCCATCAAAAGAATGAAAGAATGTTGCTATTTGCAACAATGTGGATTTAACTGGAGGGTATTATGCTAAATGAAATAAGTCAGTCAGAAAAAGACAAATACTATATGATTTCACTCATATGTGGAATTTAATAATCAAAACAGATGAACATAAGGGAAAGGAAAGAAAAATAAAATAAGAGGAAAACAGAGAGAGGCAAATCATAAAAGAGTCTTGACTATAGGGAACAAACTGAGGGTTGCTGGAGGGGTGGTGAGGGGGATGGGGTAACTGGGTAATGGGTATTAAGGAGGGCACTGGAAGTAATGAGCACTGGGTGTTGTATACAACTGATGAATCACTGAATTCTACCTCTGAAACTAAAAGTTCAGTATATGTTAATTAAACTGAATTTAAATAAAAATTTAAAAAAAGATGCAGTGAGAAGGAAGGTAAATAAGTCAAGTGTAATTAATTCTAACGAAGTCAGAGGAAGTTTGATAAGGTGAACTGGGCTTACTACAAGAGTCTAAAGGTCTATGAGATAGGCCTGGTTTCAGCTCCTCCTGCTGATGCTATTGGCAATGGCTCCCATCCTGGCCACTGTTGCAGTTAGAAAGTGGCAAGTGGCTGTGCTTAGGAAATGAGCTGAAATTCAGAATATGAAAGGAGAGTGTGATTTGGGACCCCATTTGTAAACAGGAAGTTGGATTAGCAAGGGTTGCCAGTTTATAGAGGATTGTCGCGAGTCCTCGAGTACTGCACACAAGACAAAAGGCAATGACTAGATAGAACCTATCACATTATTCTTTCTCTACTTGACCTTTGAAATTAGGCCTGCCTTCCTGAGTTCCTAGGCAGTTTGGAGGAACACACCCTCAGGAGTGAATTATTGGACTTCCCAACACTAGGCTAGGGAGAAATTAGTAATTAATTTGGAAAATAAAAGAGTTAGGATTATATTTATTATTTGTTATTTAACAATCATTTATTGAACTCTCATTATGTTGAAGACACTCTTATGTGCACTTGGGATATATCAGTGAAGAAAATAGCCAAAGACCCTTGCCCCCCTGGACCATCTTTGACATATTTCCTTAAATATATGAGCAAATCACACGGTATATTTCCCTTTGCTTGCATTGCTCCTTTTAGAAAAAGTTATCAGAAATTGATTTACAACATTTAGTATATGCTTTAAATTCTTTTCTCTCACAATTGAACATACTTAGTTGGCATTCAAAGGCCATTCAATTTTGGCTAAGCATTTACATTTCTGACATGCCTATTTATTTTTACCTTTGCACGATTATCACTAATATCTATATTTAAATTTTTCTGTTTTCCACTCAAACGGTAAAATAGGTAATTAAATTGATCTGAATCAATTTGGCGATTTTCTTTTTGCCTGTTGTTCTACTTGTTGGACATACTTAATAATTACTTGGTGGATATTTGATCAATAATTATTGATTATTTCCTTGAACTGTTCTAAGGGAAATATGGGATAGGGACAGTGTGATGGGCTTTTTGGGCTTGGATAATCCATAAATAAGTCAGAATTTTTAAAGATTTTAAGTTGATCCTATTAGCTTTGATTTCTAAGCAGAAAATTAGATCTAGATTTAACACATCCAAAAATATTGTAATTACATGCATTGGGTTAGCTTGCAAAGAGGATTTAGAAGCCTGAATTTATCTCCTGTACTCCTTCTCACAACTAGGTAAGCTTCTACAAATAATCTAAACTTGCTGACACTCTATTTCTAATTAATAACACAGGCACAATATGCTCTTCACTGGTTAAGACAAAGGAGATCATGTCTACGAAATAATACTAATAACTAATACTGTTGAATGGTAACTATGTGCTGGCACTTTATATGCGGTCTCATGTCTCACCATAGCCTTTTAGGTGGCTATTGTCATTATCCCAATTTGACAGATAACTGAACCACAGAGATTAAATCACTAGCCAAAAGGTGCACCACTAGTAAGTAGAAAAGTTGGGTTATGGCTCAGGCAGTCTGCCTACAGCATTTGCTTGTAATCACTTCTCTGCCACAGAGCATCTCAGCAGCAGCACCATTGGCATTTTGAGCTGAATAACTGCTGTGAAGGGCTGTCCTTGTGCATTGTGTAAAGTTCAGTGGTCTCTCAGCCTTCTACCCACTAGCTACCTATAGCATCCCTACCCCCAAATATGACAACCAAAAATATCTCAGACTTTATCATGTGTCTAGGGGTGAAATCACCCTTTGTTAAGAACCATAGCTCTACTATATATTGTCAAATAAGAATAAATAATATATAACCCTCCATAAGTGAAATTAGCATTAGTAAGAAAGTGCTTTTGAGAATCTTATTTGTTTTTCTACTTTGAGCACCAGAACTCTAACCAAAATTCATGTTTATATGTCTGTGTATTAAAATACTTCAGATATTTATTAAGAGGAGTGCTAAAAAGTTAATGAAGGATTTTTTAAGAATTATTGAAACTATGATGAAAAATAGTTTTACTTTACATACCCATATACATTGGATAGCAACAGTTAAACAGATAAATTTCTGGTCATAATAAGAATGAAAATATTAATGGTGATGATGATAATGGCAGGATTTGCCAGACTTTGTAAAAAGTACTTTCTATAGGTTATTACATTTAATCAAACGTAGGTCTAATTGCTATCTATTATCTAAGTTTAAAATATGTTCAAACCGAGTTTCAGAAAATTAAATTATCTTTCCCACAGATACCCAGCTAGTAAGTATGGTGGAGCTGATGTTTGAAATCAGGTCAATCTGACTATGCTTTTCTACTTCCTTTGCCTCTGATTCTGTTTAACTATGAATATCTCAGTTATAACTGTGGTTCTGGGATTCAGGGCATTCAGAGGAGAGTATTTTTAAATCTCTTCTGGTGATAATATTCACTTCTACTTGTATTCTGAATATACTCCATAGGACCATTTTCTAGTTTTCACCACTGAATATTGTTTGGCAACTGTACCTTTGTGCATTATTTAATCTCTTTATGTTCCATAGCATTGACAATGCACTGAATCTAGAAAAAAAGGGGAAATGGAATTACATGGTAATTTGTATTGACTTCTTCTGAACATTCATAGTACACATGTAACTCCTTAACAATTTTAAATAAAAATGAGAAATAAAATACATAATTTTTATCCATCAGTACTCTTACCAATGATGACAGAGAATATTTAGATCTAATATTAAAGAACATTAAATAGCTTATAGAATCTTAAAATAGACCAGAGAAATAAGCAGCTAGGGCCAATTATTCAAGCACGCAACTACACAATGGTACTATTCTTCCAAAAAACACCATTGCAGCTACTTCCAACCCCTGTACACCTATGATGAGAGAATTAGATTCTAGGGCTCGAGGACTTCAGTCTCCCCAGATATACCAAATGTCTTTCTCTGTTTGCTTATCTAAAGGGCCTGACCATAACTACCAGCAAATACCAGTTTACTCCTCTTGATCATTTTACATCCAAATCTTGACAGTCTGTGTCTGTTTGGTAGAAACAAAGTCATGTGCTGTTCTGTAGCTATAACGGAGTCTGAGAAATGGAATTTTGCCTTTTTCGTCTCCATAATAAGAGAGTGCAAACTAGAAGTAGTTTGAAGTGAGTGTATAAATAGTCAACTTTCAGAACTCTCTTCAACTTTTTATATAGAATTATAGAAATAGAAACATGTCATCTTTGTCTCAGTGCAAAAATCTTGAAGGCATAGCAGTTTAATCCTTACAACATAAAAAGGACTGGATACATTGCCCGGCATATAATAGTGGTGAAATAAGTATTTGTTGAATTAGGTTAGGTGTGCAACATAACTTTAGGGCACTTTAGAAGAAAAGAAACATTTACTGAGTAGTTACTATGTACTAGCAACTTTATGTACCAATTATATTTATTCTCCCCTAAAACTGTATGAAGTTATCCCTGTGTTGTAGATAGCAGAACTAGAGGTCAGTAGATAAGTAATTTGTATAAGAACCCACAACTAGTAAGTGGGAAAACTAAGTTAGTACTTTGCTCCCAACTAGTTGGGTTATAAGATATATTTTCCCCCACCTGTTTATGTATTTATCTACATATGTACTTACTACCTTTATTTTGTCTCTTGTTTAACCTGCTTGGTCTCGTTCAAATATTCTGATTATTAGGTTGCAAGTGCATATATAATAGAAGTGACTGTGAGGAGTCTTATTTTACCTTTTTATTCCTGGATTTCTGAAAGGAGAGCTATCTGTTCCTGAAAATAACAAGGGAAAAACAAAACAAAAATATACTTCACTGTCTGAAGTCTCATGGAGGAATTGGTAAAACTATTCAAATAAAATCCTTCCCAAGAATTTCGTTTAAGGAATATAAAGGGAAGGGGCGCCTGGGGGCGCAGAGCGTCTGCCTTCGGCTCAGGGCGTGATCCCGGCGTTCTGGGATCGAGCCCCACATCAGGCTCCTCCACTATGAGCCTGCTTCTTCCTCTCCCACTCCCCCTGCTTGTGTTCCCTCTCTCACTGGGTGTCTCTCTCTCTGTCAAATAAATAAATAAGATCTTTAAAAAAAAAAGAAAGAAAAGAAATATAAAGGGAACTGTTGTGAATTACTTGGTAGTAACTCACAAATACCCATTATTTACTTAAGTATTTACACAGAGATTCTCCACATAACTTTATTCACAGTGCATTTGCTGAACATTTTGAAAAAAAGTGTGTTCTCTCAGAGCTCATGAAATATTTAGTTTTTTTTAAAAAGAAGGAACATTACACAAATGACCTTCCCAATAAGAGTTAAAGGTTGACTATATGATTTAGTGGAGAAATTCAAGAATACAATGTATCCCAAATCTAAGTTCTTGCAACTCATGCAAGAAGATGAGGTGTGTGTTTGTTTATTTGTTTGTTTTGATGAGTAATGTGAACAAATGAATGAAGAGACAGAAACAAGGGCTTCATAAAATATTTTGAAAGATATGACTGAAGATGAAGCTTTTAGTATAGATAAGATTTAAAGCTCACACTTAGGTCTTTCATCCATTTTGATTTTTTGTGTGTGTGTATGGTGTGAGAAAGTGGTCAGTTTAGTTTCATTCTTTTGCGTGTTGCTGTCCAGTTTTCCCAACACATTTGATGAGACTGTCTTTTTCCCATTGTACATTCTTTTCCTGCTTTGTTGAAGGTTAATTGACCATAGAGTTGTGAATTCATTTCTGAATTCATTTCTATTCTGTTCCATTGATCTATGTGTCCATTTTTGAGCCAGTACTATACTATCTTGAGGCCACTACAGTTTTGTAATATGACTTGAAGTATGGAATTGTGATGCCTCCAGCTTTGCTTTTATTTTTCAATATTACTTTAGCTTTTGTGGCTCCATACAAATTTTAGGATCATTTGTTCTAGTTCTGTGAAAAATGCTGATGGTGTTTTGATAGGGATTGTATAAAATGAGTAAATTGCTTTGCGTAATACAGACATTTTAACAATATTTAGTCTTCCAATTCCAGAGCATGGGGTGTTTTTCCATTTCTTTTTGTCATCTTCAAGTTATTTCATTAGTGTTTTGTAGTTTTCAAAGTACAGATCTCTTACCCCTTGCATTAGGTTTATTCTTAGGTATTTTAAGATTTTTGGTACAATTGTAAATGATATGGATTACTTATCATATTTCTGCTGCTTCATTATTGGTGTATAGAAATGCAACAGATTTCTGTACATTGATTTTGTATCAACTTTACTGAATTCATTTATCAGTTCTAACAGTTTTTTGGTGGAATCCTTTGGGATTTCTATATAGGGTATCATGTCATCTCTAAGATAGTGAAAGTTTTACTTCGTCCTTACCAATTTGGCTGCCTTTTATTTCTTTTTGTTGTCTAATTGCCATGGCTAGAACTTCTAGTACTATGTTAAATAACAGTGTGGAGAGCCATAAAAATCCTAGAGAAGAACACAGGCAGTAACTTCTTTGACATTGGCCACAGCAACTTCTTTCTCATGGGCAAGGAAAAAAAAGTAAAAATAACCTATTAGGACTTCATTAAAATAAAAAGCTTATGCACAGCAAAGGAAACAATCAACAAAATATAAGGCAGCCTATAGAATGGGAGAAGAGCTTTGCAAATGATATCCAATAAAGGGTTAGTATCCAAAATATATAAAGAACTTCCAGAACTCAACACCTAAAAAATGAATAATCCAGTTAAAAAAACGGGCAGAAGATATGAATCAATACTTATCCAAAGAAGACAAGCAGGTGGCCAACAGACACATGAAAAGATGTTCATCATAACTTACCATCAGGGAAATACAAATCAAAACTACAATGAGATATCACTTCACACATGTCAGAATGGCTAAACACACACACACACACACACACGAAACATCAAGTGTGGGTGAGGATGTGGAGAAAAGCAATCCTCTTATACTGTTGGTTGGAATGCAAACTTGTACAGCCAATCTGAGAAACACTATGGAGTTTTTCAAAAAGTTGAAAAAAGAACTACCTTATTATTAAGCAATTGCACTACTAGGTATTTATCCAAAGGATACAAAAACACTGATTCAAAGGACTACATGCACCCTGGTGTTTATAGAAACATTATCAACAATAGCCAAACTGGAAAGAACCCAAATGTCCATCTACTGATGAATGGATAAAGAAAAGGTGGTACACACACACACACACACACACACACACACACACTGGAATATTATTCAGCCATCAAAAAGAATGAAATCTTGCCATTTGCAATAACACAGATGGAGCTGGAGTATATTATGCTAAGTGAAAAAGTCAGTCAGAGAAAGACGAATGCCATATGATTTCACTCATATGTAGAATTTAAGAAACAAAACATAGGAACAACGGAAAAAAAGAGAGGGAGGCAAACCAAGAAATAGACTCTTAACACTAGAGAGCAAACTGATGATTACCAGATGGGAGGTGGGTGGAGGAGTTGGGTAAAATACGTGGTGGGGATTAGGAGTGTACTTGCTGTGTTGAGCAGTGGGTGTTGTACAGAAATGTTGAATTAGTGTATTGTACACCTGAAACTAATATAACACTGTATGTTAACTAACTGGAATTTAAATAAAAAGTAAAAAACAAAAAAAAAAAACCCCAGAGAAGATACAAGGAAAAGAAAATTAAGTAAAATTCTGTTGCCTTAAGAAATTCTCATGCTGGCTAATTACCTTCCAATACAAATTCTCTTTTCCAACAGCATTGACTTCTTATGTTGGCTGATAACAATTCTCACATGTTTCCGGGTTATTCCCTTTCTTCAAGGGGCATATCAAATCCCACTTCTCTCTGAAGGCTACCCTACTCTACTGCCTTCCTCTGGACACTTATAGGAGCAATGGGAGGGAGAGGTCTTCAAGTTTGGGGAGATAGTAAGTTTTCTACAGAGGCCATTGAAGTCCCAAATTATTCTCAGCAAAATCAGGCCAGCAAGGAGAAAGACAGAGTTGGCAGAGCATATAGTC
This sequence comes from Ailuropoda melanoleuca, assembly GCF_002007445.2. Classification (NCBI taxonomy): domain Eukaryota; kingdom Metazoa; phylum Chordata; class Mammalia; order Carnivora; family Ursidae; genus Ailuropoda; species Ailuropoda melanoleuca. Next base: position 47,155,182 of record NC_048225.1, read on the forward strand.
AGCATGAGTTTGAAAAGGGAGTGTTAGTTGCCTGAGAGTTCTCATGGAAGAAGCAGATTCCTGCTTCATAACAAACCCAGAATTCAGTTGGTTAGCACAAAAATGGAACTGCTTGGAACATTTCTTGTTACATATTGACATTATAATTTATAAGATTTACATAAACTTTTTTTAAATTAAATTCTTTTTGAGATAACTGTAGATTCATACGCAGTCATATGTAGTATAGAAAGATCTCAGGTGCCCTTTCCCCAGTTTACTCCAATGGTAACATCTTGCAAAACTATGGTACAATAACAAACCAGGATATTGGTATTAATACAGTCAAGATATACAACATTTCAATCACCACAAGGATTTCTTAAGTTGCCCTTTCATAGTCATTCAATTTCCCTGCCATTCCCATTTTCTTTTTAACCCCTGACAAAGTGCAATCTCTTCTCCATTTGTATAATTTTGTCATTTCAAGAATTGTATAAATAGCCATACAGTATGTAACTCTCTAGGTTGACTTTTTTCACTCAGCATAATTCTCTGGGGATTCATGCTTGTATCAATAATTCATTATTTTTTTATTACTAAGTAATATTCCACAGTATAGATATATCACAGTTACCTGTTGAAGGACATCCATTTATTTCCATTTCCAGCTTTTGATTTACAAATAAAGCTGCAATAAAGTTCTATGTGCAGATATTTCTGTGAACATTAAGACTTAATTTTCTGGAATGAATGTCCAAGAGTGGAATTACTGGACTATATGATAGTTGCATGTTTAATTTTTAAATAAACTGCCAAACTGTTTTCCAAAGTGTTTGTAGCATTTTATATTCCTACCAGTTTCTCCATATTCTTGCTAGCCTTTGGTGTTGTCACTATTTTATATTTTACTATTCTGATAGATGGGTAGTGGTATTTTATTGTGGTTTTAATTTGTATTTTTGAAATGGCTAGTGATGTTGAATATCGTGCATTTATTTACCATGTCTGTATTCCTTGATAAAATGTCCATTTCTAGGGCTTAGGTTTTAATTGGATTGGATTCCTTGCTTTTTTTTGCTGTTTCATTTTGAGAGTTCTTTATGTATTCTAGTTACTAGTCCTTTGTTAGATATGTGGTTTACAGATATTTCCCCCAGTATTAGTTTGTCTTTTCCTCCTCCAACCTTAGTCTTTCATAGAGTAAAATATTTTAATTTTGATGAATTCCAGTTAATCATTTTCTGCCTTTTGTGGTTTGTACATTTGGTATGAAGTTTAAGAATTCTTTGCCTGTACTTCTATCCCAAAGATTTTCTCCTCTGATTTTCAGAAGTTGTAAGGTTATGTATTTTACACTTAAGCCCATGATCCCTTTAAAACTAATTGTATAACTTGTGAGACTTAGGTCACAGTCACTCCCCCCTTTCCCCTAGGTGTCTAGTTGTTCTGGCCTCATTTGTTGAAAAGCCTACCTTTTCTTTATTGAATTGTAAGAAATCAATTGGGCATATTTCTCTGGATCATTTCTGTTTCTCTACTTTATGCCATTGATCTATGTTTCTATCCCTCTGCTAATATCCCACACAGACTTGAATATTATATCTATACAGTAAGTCTTGAAATCCAGCAGAGTATTCCTCTTATCTATTCTTTTCAAAAATTTTAACTATTCTAGTTCATTTGTGTTTTGACATAATTTTTAGAATAATCTATTCTATACTTACAAAGAATTGCTAGAATTTTAATAGCAATTGCATTAAATCCATATATCATTTTAGGAAAAATTGACATAGTGACTTTGTTGAGTCTTTCAATTGATGAACATACCTTTTCTTTCCATTTGTTTAGATCTTCTTTGATTTATTTTATCCATGTTATGTAGTTTTTGGCATACAAGTCCTATACGTGATTATTAGATTGACACCTTAGAATTTCACTTTTTGAGTGATTATAATGGTGTTGCATTTTTTAAAAAAGATTTTATTGGTTTATTTGTCAGAGAGAGAGATTGAGCACAAGCAGGGAGGGGCAAAAGGAGAGGAAGAAGCAGGGTCCCCCCCCTGAGCAGACAGCCCAATGTGGGACGTGATCCCAGTACACTGGGATCATGACCTGAGCTGAAGGTAGACACTTAATTGACTGAGCTACTCAGGCATCCCAATGCTGAATTTTTTTTTTTAATTTAGTGTCTGTGTGGTCATTGTTAATACCTAGAAATACAATTGGTTATTTTAGCCTATATATTGTATCTTGTGAATTTGCTGAACTCACTAGTTCTAGGAATTTTTCTTGTAGATTCCTAGGGATCTTCTATGTAGACAATTATGTCATCTTCAAATAAAAACTGTTTTATTTCTTTCCTTCCAAACCGTATGCCTTTAATTTCACCCTCTTGCCTTATTCCACTAGGTAGAATGGCATGGCTTGGTCATGGTACATAAGTCTTATTAAATAGGGCTGATTATTAACTAATTATTCATATTAATGAGGGATGTCAGTTAGTCTGTAGTCTCTTTTCATACTTTTGTCTACCTTTGGTATCAGAGTAATACTAGCTTCATAAAATTAGTTGGGATGTGTTCATTCACTTTTTATTTTGAAGACATTGGGTAGAACTGATGCTAAATCTTTTTTAAATTTGGTAAAATTCTCCAGTGAAATTATCTGAGCCTGGAGATTTTGTTTTGGGAGTTTTAAAACTATGAATTTAGTTTCCTCAGTGAGTACAGTATATTCAAATAATGTAGTTCATTTTGAGTTGATTGTAGTAGTTTGTGTTTTTCGAGGAACTGGTCCATTTCTTCTAACTTGTCAAATTTAAGTATGTAGAATTGTTTGTAGTATTCCTTTATTGTTCTTTTGATGTCTATATGATTCGTAGTGATAACCCCTGCTGCATTTTGATATTGAGAATTGGCATCTTTTTTTCATTTCATCTTTCTTACTAGAGGGTTGTCAATTTTATCAATCTTTTCAAAGAGTCAGCTTTTTGTTTCATTGATCTTCTCTATTATTTTATAATTCTCAATTTTAATGATTTCTACATTTATCTTTATTTCTTTCCCTCTGCTGGATTTAGGTTTATTTTGCTTTCTTCTTTTAGATTTTTGATGTGAAACTTAGATTATTGATTTTTCTTTTTTAATGTATACATTTAATGCTAGAAATTTTCTGCTTGCTACTACTTTAATTGTATTTAGCACATTTTAATATATTCTATTTTCATATATTCTATTTTCATTTTTATTTAGGTCAGTGTAATTTTTTATTTCCCCTGAGATTTTCTCCTTGACCCATGAATAATTAAAAATATGTTACTCAGTTTCTGTTTGGAGATTTTCCTGTTATCTTTCTGTTACTGATTTTTAGCTTGATTCCATTGCGGTAGCACAGCATCATCTCTATGGTTAAAATTCTTTTAAATTTTTCAGAATTGTTTTATGGTCCAAGAAATGGCATATCTTGGTATATGATTTGTGTGCACTTATAAAGATGTTATGTTATAATGTTTTCAGGTGGAGTGTTCTCTACATTTGTTTAGATTCTGTTGATTGGTGATCTCAGTTCTCGTATATATTTGCTAATTTTCTATCTAGTTGTTTTATCAATAGTTGAGAAAGAGGTTTTAGAGTCTTCTAGTATCATAGTAGAGTCGTCTATTTCTTATTTCATTTCTACCAGATTTTACCTCGCATATTTTTTAGGTGAAAGTAAATGGATGGAAAATAATATATCATGTATTTTAAAGGAGACCAGGAATGGCTATATTAATATCAGGCAAAGTAGACTTTAGAATAAAGAAAATTGCTAAAGGTAGGGAGACACATTACGTAATAATAAAAGGGTCAATTTCTCAGTAAGACCTAGCAATCCAAAATGCATATGCACTAGTCAACAGATGTGCAAACTATGTGAAGTCAACATCATTATTTGAAGTGATTTTCTTACAGACAGCATAAAGTTGGGGCATGATTTTTAATCTGCACTGCCAGTCTCTCTTTCTTAAGTGGCATAGATCATTATATTTAATGTAATTATTGTTAATGTTAGGGCTTATGCTTATAATTCTATCTTAAATTTTTGTTAGTTGTCTCTATTTTGCTTTATCTCTTTTAATTTTTCTGCCTTCCTGTGGGTTATTTGAACATTGCTACACCAAAAATTAGTATCTTAAAACAATAAAGATTTATTTGGCTCAAGATTCTATGATTTGGCAGTTTGAGCTGGGTTTTGCTGATCTGGGCTCTTCTGGTCTCAGCTGTGCTGCCAGACTACTGGTGGGTTTGTTGAACTAAGACAGTCTCATTCACATGTCTGATAGTTGGCTTGCTGTCGCCCAGGGCTATGAGGGTAACAGGACTACCATGTATCATCATACAGCAGGCTAATCTGAACAACAGGCCTTTAAGAGCGGAAGTATACACACCCTCATGATTCCTAGATATAGAACTTGTACTTATTATTTCTGGAGAATTCTAATGGCTATAAAAAGTTACAAGCCTCGCCAGATTCAAGGGTTGGATAANTTCCTAGATATAGAATTCCTAGATATATATACTTATTATTTCTGGAGAATTCTAATGGCTATAAAAAGTTACAAGCCTCGCCAGATTCAAGGGTTGGATAAATATCCATTTATGGATATTTTATGGAAGGAACTTTAAAGTCGTGTTGCAAAAGAATGTGCATGCAGGAAGGAGTGGCAAATTATGACAGTTTATGCAATCTACCACAGGTTCCCCATGTTTTTATATTTTATAAGCTGAATTAGATTATAAAATCTTTCAGTAGCTTAAAGAAAAACAGCATGGCCTTACTAATTAAGAAAACTCAAATGGAATGAGGAGGATATATGGAAAAGCAATCCTCACATAGTGTCAGAAAGGAAATAATTTCAGCCAGAGAGGGGAACACCTTTTCATGTAAGATCTAAATGGGAATTGTTTTCCTACTAAAAACCAGAGTGAGATATCCCTTCCATAGACTAAATATTTTTGTCTCTTCAAAATCCATATGTTGAAATCCTAACCCCCATATGTTGAAATCCCAATGTGATGGCATTTGGAGGTAGGGCCTTTGGTAGGTGATTAGGTCATTAAATGGAGTTCTCATGAATGGGATTAGTGCACTTATAATGGAGACCCCAAATAGCTTCCTTGCCCATTCTGCCATGTAAAGACAAAATGAGAAGTAGGAGGTAGGTTCTCACAAGACACTGAATATGCTGGTGCATTGATCTTGGGATCGCAGCCTCCAGATTTATGAGAAATAAATTTGTTTTGTAAAATCACCCAGTCTCTTTCTGTTAGAGCAGCTTTAATGAACTAAGATAACGCCTCAATTTCAGTTTTTAAAAATGTAGTGCTAAGGAGATCTATAGCAAGTATTTGGGGGGAAAAAAAGAAAGAAAAGAATCATACAAGAAAGAACACACCACCCCTAGGTCAGGGTAAGACGTAAGTCAGATATATTGGCAACATTTTTTCCTTTTTTTTTTTTTTAATTGAACCTGGAATATATTAGGATATACTAGAGAAAACAATGTAATTTAAGCTACATTTGATGTAGAGACAGCTTGAATCCAGGGTAATTGGAAACTAAGACATGAGAATTTTTTTTATAACTATTATCACACTCTGATTACTAAACAAAAACAACTTTTTTGATAATACAGAAGGCTTTGTATGACAATTTAGAGTATAAAATAAGAGCAGCTGTCAAAGAAGATAAAGTCCTGGGTCAAGATATGTTCCTTAGCTATATTTGGATATACTTGTACTAGTTCTTAGTGTGAAAGAATTGAAAGTTAATACTAAGAGTGTACTATGCATATTTTGAAATTATACTTAAATTATCTTTATCATGAAATATATGTTTCTCCTTCTATATTGTGGGTTCAAACATTTTACCTAATACTTTGTTTTTATTCCTGAACCAAAATATAAGCTGTAGAATACAAATTTTTTGGAGATTTCAGAATTATAGGCGAAGTTCCAAATGTATGTATGTATGTATGTATGTATTCACTAGGTTTTAAAATTATGTTTTGGTATTCATACAATGGAATCTTTTTTTTTTAAAGATTTTTTTTAAAGATTTTATTTATTTATTCGACAGAGATAGAGACAGCCAGCGAGAGAGGGAACACAAGCAGAGGGAGTGGGAGAGGAAGAAGCAGGCTCATAGCAGAGGAGCCTGATGTGGGGCTCGATCCCATAACGCCGGGATCACGCCCTGAGCCGAAGGCAGACGCCTAACCGCTGTGCCACCCAGGCGCCCCTAAAGATTTTATTTATTCATTTGATAGAGAGAGAAAGCACAAGCAAAGAGGTTGCTGCCTGTTTTCTACTCTAGGATTTTGATGGTTTCCTGTTTCACATTTAGGTCTTTCATCGATTTTGAATTTATTTTTGTGTATGGTGTAAGAAAGTGGTCCAATTTCATTCTTCTGCACATTCCTATCTAGTTTTTCCGACACCATTTGTTGAAGAGACTTTATTTCCATTGGATATTTTTTCCTGTGCATGCTCATTATTATGTCTCTTGTGCATAAATACAAGTATTTTTGTTTGTTTTTCTTTTGTATTCTATTAATGGCAGTGAAAGTGAGTACCCTGACAGATAATATTCTTTTCCTTTTATTAATTCAGTATGCTCTGATCTCCTATATTTAAAAGTCCATTAATTTTTTATTACACTTTTTATTGATTACTTAAAATATTTTGTAGAATTAGATTTTATCTAATTCAGATTCAACAACCTTTTTAAACTCAATTTTGTAGTAAGTTTTGAACTTGACACCTTTGTATATATTTTTTAGTCACAAAACAATCTATTTTTATTTTACTTTGGTAATGAAATTGACATCCAAAGATGTTATAGGACTTTGAAAAGTGCCCCAACTGGAAAGCATTAGAACAGCATAGGGAGTACATAAGTATTTTATGGCATGGCTACCAAGCAACAAGGGAAGATGCCTAAGCAGTATATACCAGACTTGCTGGGGCAGTTTTTATGGAGGAACACTCATGCAGACAGAGCAGTAGAAAATGTTTCAGTCCCATGTTTCCCATTACATTGTAGGCAGTGCAGAGCCATCTGTGAGGACCAGATATGGGATTGCAGGGCAGGGACCCTGACCTTCGGCTACAGTGCTCTGAAGCTACATTATTAGGAAAGTCCTGCCCTTTCCTTGTGTGGACAGAAGCTGAGATATAATAGGGAAATGATTTGTGGAAACTTGGCTTCAGCCTTATCCTGTCATCTAAGTGTCCATGTTTAGGAAAGCACTGGCACCTGGTGATGATAAAATCGCACTTTTTGTTGACCAAAATTGGTTATTTTAAGCACTTAGTCATGTCACTTTCCATGGGACTTTTCAGGCATTTGAGTGATAANGCAGGGACCCTGACCTTCGGCTACAGTGCTCTGAAGCTACATTATTAGGAAAGTCCTGCCCTTTCCTTGTGTGGACAGAAGCTGAGATATAATAGGGAAATGATTTGTGGAAACTTGGCTTCAGCCTTATCCTGTCATCTAAGTGTCCATGTTTAGGAAAGCACTGGCACCTGGTGATGATAAAATCGCACTTTTTGTTGACCAAAATTGGTTATTTTAAGCACTTAGTCATGTCACTTTCCATGGGACTTTTCAGGCATTTGAGTGATAAATCTTAGAGCAGTTAAAACCCTACCTCTCAATTGTTTCTATTGGAACCTTATACTTATTTTATGGATATTTTTATTCTATCTAAATAATGTTAATTTAAAAATATTATTTAAAAGCAAGTGTTAGACTTGGATTTGAAACTGGCTCTTCTGACTCCTCTGTCTATAATCACTTCATTTCACTATAGAAGCTAAAGAAAATCCATGACAAAATAAATACTATCGTTTGGAGTTTAAAAATTTGTGTCTGTAGGAAATGAGGGGCCAAGGAACATTTTTAAAGAGTAGAGATATGGGACACCTGGGTGGCTCAGTCAGTTAATTGTCTGCCTTTGGCTCAGGTTGCGATCCCAGGGTCCTGGGATGGAGCCCTGCATTGGGCTCCTTCCTCAGTGGAGACCCTGCTTCTCCCTCTGCCTGCCACTTACCCTGCTTCTGCGTTCTCTCTCTCTCTAACAAATACATAATAAATACAATCTTTAAAAAAATAAAGAGTAGAGATGTATGATGTTGGTTGTCCTTAAGGATGTCTATCAGTGGCATCAGAGGCACTACTGGCACAAATAAATGAGTCAAAAAGGAAATAGAATATTAAAGACAAGAAATTAAAATGAGCTAAATAAGGGTCATTGGGGTTGTGAGGTGGAAACAAAGTTCTGACCTGGGCCGTGGAATATTATGTTGCAAAACGAACTTACTTTTGAAAGAGCAATTTCATGACTGGGGAGAACTGGAGTTGGATTATAAGAGGGAAAGGTTGATATAAAAGTAGATAACACAGTAAATAAAAAACGTATTTAATAGAAATTTGGCAAGGAAACAGAGGATAGGAATATGGAGGGATTTCCATCTTGAGAAGAGCTTTTTTATGTTTTTGTTTTCAGGATAGGGAAATTTAAATTTTTGTGTGGTCCAATAAAGGAAGGATCATGTTGAGAGGGTTATGTTTAAATTTTAAGAGGGTAATATGTAGAAAGTAGTTCTAGAAGTCCTAGGAAGAATCGAGAATTTAGATTACACGTGTAGAACTGAAGCTTAGAAAAGTGAGATCATGTTTTTTCTTTGATAATCAGAGAAAGCAATGAAAAGTAAGGAGAAGACATTTTGAGGTGAAAGTGAAGAGGGTGGATGTAATTTATATTATTCTTGGCAGTGTTTAATACGTATTTATTGGGAGTCACCTGCCTGAAAATGAAGCCAACACAGAAAAAAGCAGAGCAAAGAGAGAGTACCTGAGTTTAATGACATTACTGAACAATTCCTGGATATTAATCGCATTCATGGGCTTCTCAGTTATGAGGCAATACAGCTTATATTTTGCGTGAGATAGTTTGGGTTTACTTAAAATAGCTAGATATCTGTCACTTGCAAAATGACCTCATCAACTACAACCATAGTTTCCTCCTTCCTATCTAATTTAACTTTACCCATGGCCATATCATGCATGACCACTCCCAGTAATACTTCTCAAACCAAAAATCAAGGTTCCCATTCCCTACCATATCCTGTATTTCAAGCCCAATTCTCCCAGTACCCTCTCTCTAAAATGCTTTTACTGCCCAGAGGTTTCCCCCTTGTTGAGTATATTCCATTTCCTTTATGTACTATTCTTTCACTTTCTAACTTCCATTTTGAGTAGTTTAGTTTTCACTGTCCAACACAGTAAATGTTTCCTTACAAATATTCTTGACTCCCTTTCTCTTGTTTCCAACCCACCTGGTAAAATACCAACCAGAGCTAAACTTAATTATCTGTCTTCTTCGTGGTATTTGCTCATTTAAGATTTGAACATCAAAGAAGGGGTTAAAAAGCTCCCTTTGAGAGGGAGAGACTTACCAACTCTGAGCTGATAATAAAGTGACCTGTGTACTCTAATTTGTTGGGGAAACTCTGATGTGAATTTCTCCAGGTGATGTTCCATGGACTGGAGAGAGCCATTCTCACCTATAGAACATAATCTTGGGTGCCAGAATTCTGGGAGCTGAATGAGGGTAGAAGGTATGGGTATCAAAACCTAGCATGAGAATTTTCACTTAGTAACTCTGTTTACTAAAATCAAGCCTCAATTGTGCTTGGTTTTCTCAATTTTGAGACCTTCTGAAATACATATTTAGAAATAAAAATCAGTTCTTTTGGGATGGGAATAAGCAATGATCCATCTGTGCTGAACAAAAGATGGGATCTGGAGTTGAACTTATTAAACATATTTTCAGACAGTCTGCTGATTTTAGCCCCATTTTATCTCTATTTCCAGAGATATTAGGGCCACAGTTTTTGGTTCCTCTGGGAGTCCTAAAAGGAAAATTAGGTTGCTTCTAAGTTTATCCTACTTTTAACACACAGATTTCTCACAGGTGCTGTCAATACTACCTAGTTCATTTGTTTTTCAGATTCCAAAGTTTTATTGCTCTTATATTCTTTCACATCTTCTTTGTTCTTATGGATTGATGCCTTCAAATATGTTCTTTACCTTCATTTTAATAGATTTGAGGGAAAGCAGAGGTTAACACAAATTTTAAATCTACAGACTGTACCTAGAAATGATTCCATTCCTGAAGTACTGGAAATTTTCACTCTTCCCTGTACTTTTGCTCTTAAATTAGTTAACAAATTAGCCTGTTCAAGTCGAGAAGACCTCCTTCATGACTGATGGAAAATTTGTCAAGTCCTACAAAAGGACAGCTTCTACTCGTCCTTACAGAGGAAGTATTCCTGAGTATCCCTATGCAACTAATTCAATTAAAATATGTGGCTTATCAGCTTTATAACAGGTAATGTGCTTGGCAGTTTTACATATTTTATTTCATTTGCTTCTCAAAAATAACCCTATGCATTATTTTGTAATGTAAACACTGAAACTCTGAGAGGTTAAGTTACTTTTCCCAAAACACAAAGGTGGTAAGTAGCTGAGCTAAAATGCAAACTTGGTGTCCCTGATTTCTATTCTTTCCATTCAGTTTCTTTTTGCATTTTACCTAGGTGCTATTGACAAAAGAGGTACTTCTGCTGTTCTCTAAAGGATCATGTTTTCTGCCTCTCTCATTAAGAGTGTTTTATTTTGATTTGTTTTGTTCCAGCTAAGTGAAGAGCAGTGTAAGAAAAGAATATCTAGTTGTTTTCTCTTGGGTTGTTGTTTTGCAAATATCTAGCACATGGTCACTATAAATAATAGTGTGTGTGCGTTTTTTTTTGTTGTTGTTCTCTTTCATAATTATCCCAGTTGTGATGATGTTAGACATCACTTAAAGTGATGTCTGTTAGAGTCCTTCACTGTAAAGTTAGCATTATTTTCTTTGTAATTAAAAAGGATTTTGTAAGAAGATACTTTGAGATTATGTCAATAACCATTCCTTATTTAAGTATCTCCTACTGGTTTTAGCACTCAGCTGATTTTTGAAAACTTTAAGAAATTTCAAAAATTCCTTCTTTTTTTTTTTTAAAGACTTATTTATTTATATGAGGGGAGGAGAGACCAGGGGAGAGAGACAGCTTCCTGAAGTAGACTTCCTGCTGAGCAAGGAGCCAGACACCCTTTGGATCCCAGGATCCTAAGATCATAACCTGAGCCAAAATCAAGAGTCAAAATCAAGAGTTGGCCACTTACCTGACTGAGCTAGCCAGGCACCCCTCATTCCTTCTATGTGTAGTATTTTATCTTCTACAATGAAAAAGAGCATTATCTCTCTCTTTCTATTCAGTATAGACTCATGGATTTCTTCCTTATTAAACTTCTTGAGAAATCATAATTTCTTTAAATACACTTTTGGCACCATAGTCTTTCTCTTCTTTTTGGTAACTTCAATGACACAAATAGTAGATCTTTTGTAACTGTTTCTCATGTTCCTGAGGCTCTGTTTATGTTTTTAAAATCTTTTTTTCTCAGTTGATTACATACTTTCTATTAATTCATCTGCAATTTCACTGACTCTTTGTACTATCATTTTCATTCTGCTGTTGAGTCCATCTAATGAGGCCTTTTTTCTTTAGCGTCATTTATTTCACTTTTTCAGTTCTCATATTTCCATTTTGGTTTTCTTTACATGTTTTTCTTTGATTTAATTTTTTATTTTAACATTTGTTTCACAAACATTTGCAGTTGCTCTTTTGAGTATTTTTTATAACAGATACTTTAAAGCATTTGAATGATTATTACAGTTATCTGTGGTATCTTGACACTGACATCAGTTGATTGTCATTTCCCATGGGAGTTCAGCCTTTCAAAGTTCTTCCAATGCTTGGTAATTTTGAATTGAATTTTGGGCATTTAAAATATTATAAAACTCTAGGTCTTGTTTAAATCCCATAGAAAATGTTGATGTTTTTGTTTTAGCAGACACTGTACCCATTTAAGGTTCTTGCTGCAGGTTCTTAACATCCTTCTGTGGGTTGGGATTCTGGTCAGTTTAGATTTCAAAGCGTTTGTGGAGTGTTTCACAGTTCTTACCAATGTGTGCCACCCAGTGGACAGTCTGGAACCCTGGGCAGTGGTCTGTCTCAGACTTGTGTATGCTAATTAGTATTAGATCCTTGCATTCTTGGCATGGGTTTTAGCCTGGAGTTCATAAATGACTTTATGGGCCACTTCCCCAGGAACCTCTTCCTCTGTAACCTCCCTGGTGATTTTTGGCTCCCTGGAGTCCTTCTTTAGGGTTTAGTTCTATCCTGTTGGAACTGTAGCCTTTAGACTTTTGGCTCCTGTGGGTTTCCATTACAGGTTGCTTGTCCTCTTACACCTACTTGCACCCCCATAGGATTGCTTGAGATGTGGGGTACAAGAAAGCGGAGGAAAAAAAGAGAGAAAAATGGGGGATTTCTGCACTCTCTTTGCATAGGATTTCCCCTTTCGGCTCCTCCTCCTAGACCTAGAGGGATTTTCCTGGAGCTCTCAGCACTGTGGTGCTCACTTGAGGGTTTGGAGCTTCTTGCATTCAGGCCAGGAAGTTCTGGACGGAAAAAACTGGTTAATGTGCTTACTTCATCTTGCATAGATCCAGCCAGCCTCCTGTGCCCATTTGACATGTGCTATTGGCAGGAGTTTAAGAGGCTTGGATTTTATAGTATAAAGGATAGGGAGAGCAAGAGTGTAGGATCCAGAAGTGAGGCTGGGAGGCAGCAAGGCAATCTAAGCAGAGGAGTCATAAACCATGAAAAGTAGAACATTTTAGATGTGGCTTTTGGTTTTTGAGACTCCAAATATATATTTTTAAAAAATGCTGGAAAACTACAAAATTTATATTCTATATAAAATTTTACACTGACAAAATAATGATCTTATGATAAAAATACAAGTAGGTATAATCCCATGTGCTGATTAAAAACAACATGAGACTTTATATGAATGTTTACAGTGGGCCAAATGCTCTCTTACCTGGGTTCCCTCTTGCTGTGTATGGCTCATCCAGCGCAACCGGGTGGTTTATCTGGAGATTGGTGAGAAGCTAGTGAAAGATTTCAAGCAAGGAATTTGTACTGTGGAACAGTGTTTTGGTGGCACATGCGGATGCATTAGAGAGAAAAAAGGTAGATGTGGAAACACTAGTTGGATAGCTATTTGAGTAATCTAGGCAATGGTAGGCAGAATAATGGCCACCACATATACCCAAGTCCTAAGACCCAGAAGCTCTAAATGTGTTACCTTACATGGCAAAATAGACTTTGAATGTGTGATTAAGGACCTTGAAGTCTGGAGATTTACCAGGATTACTGTGGGAGTGCTGACAACACTGACTCCGTCTTTGGCCTTTCATCTTGTTCATACCTGTGCAATGCTGTAACTCAGGGTTATGTCTTCCAGGCCCCATGGAGGTTAATGTATGCCCTGACTGGAATATGGGAAGGCTTGTTCTGATCTTCCCTAAAGTGGTGCACAGAAGGCTCCATTTTTTTTTTTTTTAGCTAACTAGTAGAGATCCTCTGGCATACACATGTTGCCACTTTAGATAACTACCCTTTGATATTACCATAATGGCCCTCATTCTATAAAACCTGTGACTTAAGGTCCAGATGGGGTCGAGAATAGCTGTGTAGTGTTGGGATCATTTGTCTGCTGATCCCTCCCTGTCAGTAAGTTACCCTGAATAAAATGCTGTGTAAATGGTATGGAGCGGTTTGCTTCATTTTTTAGTTTCAAAGTGCCTTCTCAGTCTGGAGGATATTTTGCTGTCCCTACTCTACCTTCTAATAATTGCCCAATCTAATCACACATGTCCTTAAAACTAGACAGCCTTTCTTGCCTTCTTATCATGGAAAGGTATTGGAGCTCAGAAGCTGGGTCATTTAACCTCTGGGTGATTTAGTTTTCACATCTATAACATGCTGGTATTAATGTTACTCATTTATTTGAGTTAACGTGAGTATTAACTGAGCAATTATGGAAGACTTGGTCCGTTGTCTGCACAGAGGAAGCACGATAAATGTTTGCTATTGTTATTAGGTATTACCATGTTAAATACATTTTTTTTTTTTTGCTTCTTGGGGGAATGGATCTCCTAATCTAGCCTTTGATTTGGAGGCCATAGCAATTGCACTTCTTGATTTGTACAAAATTGTGAAGATATAAACTCAACTGTATCCTGGTGGTATTCTTAAACACTGTGTTTGCAGCCAGTCTGACTTGTGTTCACTCATGGATGACTGATTTGGTATCTGTTTGAAGATAAGAAATATACTTCTCCAAAACTCATCTCAATAACTGATGGAATTGGTTTATGTGATTTTTCATCTTGTTTCTAAATGTAAAATTCTATGATTTTTATTCCATGTAAAAATACATAATTACTAAAATAGAATGCAATATTATATGAACAAATTTCTGCCTTTCTTTCCCAACATAGCTATCCCATATTCTTTATCTCTGATGCATATGATTATGTGAAATTTCAAACAGCTTCATCTTTAGGCTTTGATACATACTCTACTGATATGATTATATAGCTATATATTATTTATTATGCTCCAGTATGCTATTTCATGCTGAGTGAGAAGTAGAGGAAAATAAAATATCTGCTCAATTACACTGAAATAAGAGGGCAAACAAAACAAGATATGAATAGACAGCTCAGAAAATTATTTCTATGGTGAATTTTTGTGTTCTTTTTGTTGTTTTACTAGTTCATTCATTTAGTAAATATTTTCAGGGAACTCTGTGTTATTGGGCCCTGATACAAATGGGGGAGCATGTTATGATTCAAATATTCCAGTTGCTATTGTAATGATTTCAGTGATTTAAATTGTTAAGTGCTAAAAACTTCAGACTACTTTTCACATTCATTTTTACATTTCATATGTATCACAGTGTACTGAAATAGGGAGGGGACAGCCTTAGAAGAGTATCTTGAACCTGATAATAATCAATAAATTCAATAAATGTATGAGCTAGTCTTATTTTTATTGTTCTTTACAACCTGAAATCCAGGATACAATGATGTTAGTCTGGGCTTCTTCATTTAACTATACAACATTGAGCAGGTTGGTTAAGTTCTTTGGTCTCAGATCTCTTCTCTAAGTTAGGTGAGGGACCAATAAACTTTTAGGTCTATTCTGTTGATAGCATTGTATGATGTGGACCATGCTTACTTAAGAAGTATATCCATCTGTTATTTTTTTGATTGAACATTTTGGGTTGTCCTGAATTTGCAAGTTGACCATATTACATGGATAATTCAGAAATTTACCTATCCTCATTGTTCTTACTATCCAGTAGATGGACAATAAGTATTTTGAAAGACTAAATTAGTTGATGATTAGGGCAGCCCCAGTGTTACCCGGAGCAGCTCTTGTCAATCTATCTGGGATAACTTGGCTTGGAATTTGATAGATATACCAGCACAGTACTTGGCACTTGGCAGTAAAAAATGTTGGTGTAGTCTAGCCCACATGGTAACTTTAAGATTTCTCTAAGAAATTCTGAATTGCTGAAGTTTTTGTATTTTTCTTTTATGCCTTGGATTGAGAAAGTGGCTAGAGAAGTGGTTTTGGACTTTGAACATAAAAATCCAGTGTAGAAAGTGGACTGGACTGTAGAAGTGATCTCAATGTCCCTAAGATCTAGGAAAGCAGCCCTCAGAACTTGTTGAGGGATTGGCTGTCTTTTTTGTTTGTTTGTTTTAATAGGATAACATTGGTTTTCTTGGGCTTCGACATAGATAGGAATTTGGATCAGTCTATAACTTTCTGTGGTCTCCAATTATCTGTCTGGGGTAGGGCAGTTCTTATATATCAAGTATAGTTCTTATATATTAGCTGTGGACAAGCCTCTGTTTAACTGCAACTTTTCTTTTTTTCTTGTTGTTGTTGTTGTTGTTGTTTTTAGATTTTATTTATTTGTTAGAGAGAGAGAGAGCGCACAAGCAGGGGGAGCAGCAGAGGGAGAGGGAGAGGTGAACTCCCTGCTGAGCAGAGCCTATTGTGGTACTCTATCCCAGGACCCTGGGATCATGACCTGAGCTGAAGGCAGATGCTTAACCAACTGAGCCACATGGGCGTCCCTACAACTTTTATTTCAATTGCCCATTTACTTGTTTTTCTTCACTACTGAAATTTAAGGCCCATCATGGCAGTGATCATATCTCTCTGATGTACTTCTTTATTCCTGGCACCTTTCCCAGTACCTGGTGATAGGAGCCACTCAGTAGGCAATTATTGGGTCAGTGTAAACCAAGACTTCATAATAACCCTAGTTCGGTGTCAAAGAGATTTCAGTATTGACGGGAATGCTGATTTTTTTATGTGTGGGGAGGTGGAGACTCAGAATGATGGCAATGCTCACCATGAAGAAAGAAATGTCATTCTCTATGTTGGCAAAGCAAAGAACACATTTTCTTTACAAATACCCAGAGTATATAAAATTGGATTATTGGATTTCAGTTCCATGTTTTTAAGGATTCATAAAAGGAAGACCAACCAGACACAGGGCTGAACCAGCAAAATATCAGACAATTTTAAATGGTAGTTGAAAAAGTGTGTGAGGAGCATTACAGAAGAGGGAAGGAAGGTGGTACTGGTTGAGGATTAGCTGAGGCAGCCAAGGGTATTTACAACATGATTTTGGCTGACACAGCAGACACAGCTTGAACCAAAGTCAAGGGCAGGAGAGGGAGGCAGGGACTTAGAGAAATTGCTGTACAAACCTCCAGGCTACTACCAACAGAGAGATCAAGACATGTTTTTACTGATAAGCAGGGCCAATGCAAAGGTCAGAACTTTGATCATGAGAAATTTTAATTACTCAGATATTGATCAGAACACCTAGGAGCCAACTACAGAAGGGAGAGTTTGCGAACAGAGCTGGATTTCTTAGATTCACACTGGGGGACCTGACTGCTCCTCCTAGCTGTGGCCAGTTGCTATTCTAAATGCATCCTAGGAAAAAAGCCAACTATGATAATGGGTTCGACTTTGGGGAATGGCAATGACCACAATATTATTAGACTTTAAATGCTAAGTGGAAGAAACATTAAAGGAAGTTGATTTTGAAGGAACGTGTGGAAAGCCCTAAGGACCTTTGATGGAAATTTTATAATGTAAAGGGGAAGAAGAGAAGAATATTTAAAGGTGAATTGAAGTGCTTCTTCAAAATCAATAAAGAAAATTAAACCTTCTTAATGATCTCAGACCAATAATACAGTCTCAGAGCCAGGATCTCTCCCATATATCAGGTGTCTCTCTGCCCTTTGAAAAATTGCTTTTTCTGACTTTACATGTGTCTGGTTGAGTGAATGAGCTTTTATTTGGACCTTGGTTTTAGTGGTTACTATCATATCAACAAAGATGCCCTAATTAATGTTCTCAAAATCTTTCACCTGGGCTTTGCAACGTTCCCACAACTATGCAATTTTCTCCATGCCTTGCCTCCCTTCAAATTATCTTCTGTAAAGACACCAGAATCCTGTTTCTAAAAGACAGATTTGTTTCTAAAAGACAGTTTCATCCTTTGTTGAACTCTTATTGTCTTGTATGGGAAAAACAATTATCTAAAATTTGGTCACAGCACTTATTTTGTCTCAGTGTTTGCTGCCCTGCTCTTATAGGAATCTTGCACTCTAGCCATTCCTAAATACATTTTATTTTGAAATAATCTTTTTTTTTAAAAATACTTTTACTTTAGAATAATCTTAGATTTACAGAAAACTTGCAAAGACAGAATAGAGTTTACATATACTCCCACCCATTTTTTCCTATACTTAGCATCTTCTACTACCATGGTGTATCTTAAAACAAGGAACAAATACTGGTACATTATTAGTAATTGAAATCTATTCCTCGTGAAGATTTTACCAATTTCTCCTTTAATGTCATTTTTCTGTTCCAGGATCCCATGCAGTCTACCACATTGCGTGTAATCATCATGTCTCCTTATTCTCCTCTGGTATGTAACAGTTTCTCAGATTTTCCTTAATTTTTATGGTCTCGAGAATTTTGAGGAGTAATGGTCAGACATTTTGTAGGACATTTGTCAGTTGGAATTGTTTGATGTTTTTCTTTGTAATTATACTGGAGTTACGGGGTTTTGTGAAGTATACCCATGGAGGTGAAATTTTTTTTTCATCACATTATATCAAAAGGAACATGCTATCAGTATGACTTGTCTCTGTGATATTAACTCTGACCTGTTGGCTTGCCAGGTTTCTGGACTGTAATGTTAATAGTGTTTCCTTTCTATATTCTTTGGAACTGAGTCACTAAGTCAGCCCGCATTTAAAGGTGAGAGGAAGATTGAGCTCCACCTCCTAGGGGGAACAGTGTCAACATGTATTATTAGGAATTTCTCTTCAAGGATCATTCATCTCTTTTACCACATTTGGGTTTGTTTTGTGTGTGTGTGTGTTTTGTTTTTGTTTTATTTTGTCTGTCTATTTTTTTAGTCATGAATTTATATCAGTATGGTCTTAGGAATATTCATTTTATACTTAGGTTAAAATCCAATACTACATTATTTATTTTGTTGCTCCCTGTGTTCCAGCTTTGGCCATTGTGAGCTTGAAATGGTTGGCTCAAATTTTTTAATACCTGAATTAGTAAGGACTCTTTAGCTACCAGTAATGAAACCAGTTCAAACCTTCTTAAGCCAGAAAGGGGAAGTTTATTATAAGGACAGAGGTGCATCTCCTAGAACCTTTGAGTTAGATTACAACTGGGTCTCAAAAGGACTGAGAGAAGTCAGGACCTGTACTTCTCTTTTTGCTTTACTGCCTGTGTCTAGTTCATTTTTTTCTCCCTCTATAACCTCTGGCTACATAGTGGGACACAGCTGCTATTTCAGACTTACTGACTTCTCGTGTTAAAGTTACAGCCATATATGGAGAGTGATATGACTTTCTTAAGTTTCCACATCAAATTTATTTGG
The DNA here is from genome assembly GCF_002007445.2 of Ailuropoda melanoleuca. NCBI lineage: Eukaryota > Metazoa > Chordata > Mammalia > Carnivora > Ursidae > Ailuropoda > Ailuropoda melanoleuca. The sequence goes on from NC_048225.1 coordinate 47,174,175, forward strand.
AAAAACAATTGTATTTGCCTAACTTAGTTTAACTGGTCCAAAAATGTATGGTCAAGAGTATGGTGTGGGTCATGAAGTACAAACTTGGCTCAATATCATAGATGGGGAAGATATTTCCCAGAGGATGGTAGGTGCTTCGAGCTTGCCAGACACCCCTGAAGCATCTACTATAAACATATGTGGCCTTACTAATGCTACTTTAAATGCACCTTTATCTTTGGTCTGTACAGAAAGTTTCACATGAAGCATGTGTTTGAGGATATTATCTCTGCTCAACTACTTCTCTTAGTTATACTCTCATGTGATCACCTACATTATTTTATTAATAATGAATACACTTCCTACTTCCTACTTCACCCAACGGTATCTATTCACATATTTTTTTTCAACATTCTAAGCCTCTTGAGAAAGTTCTCTTGTGTAGTTTATCTTAACATCTCTAAGATCTAATGCAATCTGTAACACATTATAGTTTCAGTAAGTGGATTTTGGATGAATAAATAAATGCATATTAGTAGGATATGTATTAAATTATGGTAGGGCTGAGGGCACTGAAATTAAAGGGCAAAACTAATGAATTTTAGTTAAAAATATTAATACTTGCTGATAAAACCATTAAAAAGATAATTTTCTCTCTGCCACTCCCCACAAAGAATCCCTAGAAAATAGGATGCCTTAAAAGAAAACCACAGCTCTTCAGTAATGGAAAGAATTGNTTTGTTGAACTCTTATTGTCTTGTATGGGAAAAACAATTATCTAAAATTTGGTCACAGCACTTATTTTGTCTCAGTGTTTGCTGCCCTGCTCTTATAGGAATCTTGCACTCTAGCCATTCCTAAATANCTTGTTGAACTCATATTGTCTTGTATGGGAAAAACAATTATCTAAAATTTGGTCAGCACTTATTTTGTCTCAGTGTTTGCTGCCCTGCTCTTATAGGAATCTTGCACTCTAGCCATTCCTAAATACATTTTATTTTGAAATAATCTTTTTTTAAAAAATACTTTTACTTTAGAATAATCTTAGATTTACAGAAAACTTGCAAAGACAGAATAGAGTTTACATATACTCCCACCCATTTTTTCCTATACTTAGCATCTTCTACTACCATGGTGTATCTTAAAACAAGGAACAAATACTGGTACATTATTAGTAATTGAAATCTATTCCTCGTGAAGATTTTACCAATTTCTCCTTTAATGTCATTTTTCTGTTCCAGGATCCCATGCAGTCTACCACATTGCGTGTAATCATCATGTCTCCTTATTCTCCTCTGGTATGTAACAGTTTCTCAGATTTTCCTTAATTTTTATGGTCTCGAGAATTTTGAGGAGTAATGGTCAGACATTTTGTAGGACATTTGTCAGTTGGAATTGTTTGATGTTTTTCTTTGTAATTATACTGGAGTTACGGGGTTTTGTGAAGTATACCCATGGAGGTGAAATTTTTTTTTCATCACATTATATCAAAAGGAACATGCTATCGGTATGACTTGTCTCTGTGATATTAACTCTGACCTGTTGGCTTGCCAGGTTTCTGGACTGTAATGTTAATAGTGTTTCCTTTCTATATTCTTTGGAACTGAGTCACTAAGTCAGCCCGCATTTAAAGGTGAGAGGAAGATTGAGCTCCACCTCCTAGGGGGAACAGTGTCAACATGTATTATTAGGAATTTCTCTTCAAGGATCATTCATCTCTTTTACCACATTTGGGTTTTTTTTTTTTGTGTGTGTGTGTTTTGTTTTTGTTTTATTTTGTCTATCTATTTATTTTTTTAGTCATGAATTTATATCAGTATGGTCTTAGGAATATTCATTTTATACTTAGGTTAAAATCCAATACTACATTATTTATTTTGTTGCTCCCTGTGTTCCAGCTTTGGCCATTGTGAGCTTGAAATGGTTGGCTCAAATTTTTTAATACCTGAATTAGTAAGGACTCTTTAGCTACCAGTAATGAAACCAGTTCAAACCTTCTTAAGCCAGAAAGGGGAAGTTTATTATAAGGACAGAGGTGCATCTCCTAGAACCTTTGAGTTAGATTACAACTGGGTCTCAAAAGGACTGAGAGAAGTCAGGACCTGTACTTCTCTTTTTGCTTTACTGCCTGTGTCTAGTTCATTTTTTTCTCCCTCTATAACCTCTGGCTACATAGTGGGACACAGCTGCTATTTCAGACTTACTGACTTCTCGTGTTAAAGTTACAGCCATATATGGAGAGTGATATGACTTTCTTAAGTTTCCACATCAAATTTATTTGGAAAAACAATTGTATTTGCCTAACTTAGTTTAACTGGTCCAAAAATGTATGGTCAAGAGTATGGTGTGGGTCATGAAGTACAAACTTGGCTCAATATCATAGATGGGGAAGATATTTCCCAGAGAATGGTAGGTGCTTCGAGCTTGCCAGACACCCCTGAAGCATCTACTATAAACATATGTGGCCTTACTAATGCTACTTTAAATGCACCTTTATCTTTGGTCTGTACAGAAAGTTTCACATGAAGCATGTGTTTGAGGATATTATCTCTGCTCAACTACTTCTCTTAGTTATACTCTCATGTGATCACCTACATTATTTTATTAATAATGAATACACTTCCTACTTCCTACTTCACCCAACAGTATCGATTCACATATTTTTTTTCAACATTCTAAGCCTCTTGAGAAAGTTCTCTTGTGTAGTTTATCTTAACATCTCTAAGATCTAATACAATCTGTAACACATTATAGTTTCAGTAAGTGGATTTTGGATGAATAAATAAATGTATATTAGTAGGATATGAATTAAATTATGGTAGGGCTGAGGGCACTGAAATTAAAGTGAAAAACTAATGAATTTTAGTTAAAAATATTAATACTTGCTGATAAAACCATTAAAAAGATAATTTTCTCTCTGCCACTCCCCACAAAGAATCCCTAGAAAATAGGATGCCTTAAAAGAAAACCACAGCTCTTCAGTAATGGAAAGAATTGGGGAGATTCAAAAGCAAGTAAGCTGAAAAAAATTTTAAGAGATAAGTGGAAGTGAAAGAAAAAAAAAAACAGAGTATTAATTTTCAGGGTCTAATTCAGTCAGCAAGAAAGGATTTCGCAAATTGTAGGAGACAGACAGTAAAGAGAAAATTGGTTTCCTGAAAAATGAGAACAGGGAATTAGAGACATAGGCTGAGCAAAGGGAAATGTGTTAAACAGCTGCATTTGCTTTGGTCTTTACAAATCTAAGGGGAGATAAGGAATCGCGTAGAATAGAAACCATAGTTCTGTTTTAAAATAGGGAAGCCACAGCCGAGGATGAATACATGACTCAGAAGAGAAGGGCAGGTCAGACTACCAACTCTGTCTAGGCTTGCTGAATTCACGATGGGAGTCCTCATCTCACACTTGGTCTTGTCTGGTTTTGGAGTTTTCAGTCACCTACCAATAATCCAGTGCAGTTTTAGGAACTCCACTTGGAATTCTCAACCTACTATTACTTTACTTTTACAAAAATATTGCACTGGAAAGAGTACACATTGATAAATCAGAGAGAAGAATTGGAATTCTGGCCTCGTGTTGGAGAAAAGAGTTTGGATTACAGTAGCCTGTCATTTTAAGTTAAAACTTTGACAGAAGTGCATGGTGCACTGGGTGTTATACGCAAGTAATGAATCATGGAACTTTACATCAAAAACTAGGGATGTACTGTATGGTGACTAACATAATATAATAAATATCATTAAAAATTTAAAAAAAAACTTTGACAGAAGTAGTTAAAAAAACCATATGCAATAAAATGAGCAATAGGCCAAGAAAGATTAAGGAGAATACTTGCACTTAAGGGATGGAAAAAGCAGAGAAAAAGATTTTAAAAGAATGGTCCAGAAGTTAAGAGGAGAATAAGGAATGTCACAAAGAGAGGAGACCATTCCAAGTAGGAGAAAGTGGTCACCAAATCAAATGCTGCACATTAAGCAACAGTTGGGTTTTTAAGAAGTCTTTTGAATTAAATATTATTATAGCCATTTATAGAATATTATTTTTGATTATCTTTCCAGAGATACATGACTTTCCTTTGATTTTTGTTATTTTGACTTTTATTGAAATGACCTACATTTTCTAATGCCCAAACAATGATATGTTTGATATAGAGTTGCTCTGATAACATTATCTTTTAAGTAACATTATATTTTTAAATCTTGTAACATAGTTTTGCTACTTTATTTTTTTTCAATATTACTACCAACAACTTCTTAAGAAGATAAACTGTGATGTTATATGATTCTTCTCCCAATCCCTGCTCCAAAAAAAAAAAAAGCCACCAAAAACCATTATTGGTGGTTCTTTTGCTCTTTAGGAGGATAATTTTGATCTAGAGAAAAATTTGGATTTTGCATAGAGAAGCTTTTTAATTTAAATCTCAGTTCTGTCATTTCATATCTATAGGTTCTTGGATAAGTTAGACAAGTCAATTTATCTATCAGAGGATTATTTTTCTCATTTGTACATCTAGAAAATGGGTCTAATAATATCCGTGTCATAGAATGGCTCTAAAGATAGATGTGAAAAGTAGTGCACAACCAAAGACACTAGTTTCTCTGTTGCCGTGTAAGCTTATATTTAATGTTTATTTCAAATGAAACGATTTTTGAACAGATTAATTTTCTCGAGGTTAAAAGGTGAGGCTCAGTCCATGAACCTAGAAGCCAAAGTCTTTCCATATTACATTAGCCCAGAGCAGTCCCTGTAGTAAACCATTCATCTTGGGTAAATAGCAACTTAAGGTCATTTTCTTTTTGTGCGTGGTCTCTGCAGATTTCCAATTACACTTACACAAATACGTTAGGCTCCCCCCAATTAAGTGATATCTTGTTCTATAGTTAGTCTGCTGAAAACATTGAATACCAGAAATTGAAATGTCTGAGTTGTCATTTCTTCAGGGTTCCAGAGAAACAGTGGGATTATTCAGGCAAATATATTATTTGACTTTCATTGCCTCAGGCTTTGCTTTCACAATCTGCCATTGGCTGTCAGAGTAAACTCATGGATCATCTTGAAGAAAAGGAAGGTCAAAAGTCACTTGCCTCAGGCAGAGCCTTGATTATATTATTACATACCTGGACCTATATCACTGACTTCCTGACTCCATATTCACACCAGATACTGGAATGTTGACTGCAGTAAATGATGGATTTCTTCATCTATTTTATAATCTCAAATTTGGTGACCTGTTACCTCCAGGACTATAAATAAGTTCTTTTATAACACTATCTCCTATAGAAAACTCTCTCTGACCTAATTGCCCAACTCTGCTCCTCTATCTCCCCAGAAAGCTTGATTGAGTGCCTCTGAGTCTCCTGTGCATACCCCTCACAGCACTTACTCATCCCATTGTACTTCATATATTTCCATGACTGTCTCCTCTGTTACCTATGTCAGCCTTGGAGGAAGGTTTATCTTTATGACCTATGTGTCTATATCCCTATGTTCAAAATACCTGCATTGGAGTAGACATGCATTAAATATCAGTTGAATAACTCAGTGAATGGTCATTATTTGACTTCAGATCCTATGATATTTAATATTTCTATGATTCCACAGCTCTTATTTGTAATGCATGCATCAACAGGAATACTTTATCTCTTACGCTCTTGGTTCCACAGTGGCCTTTGCCTTTTTCTGTTTTCAACATACTTTGAAAACATATGCTCATTTTCATATTACTCTGAAACCATGTTAGGATACTTGAATCCTAACTAGATTGCAGTAGAATCATTAGTGTTTTTGCCCAGCTTCTAAAAGAATCCACTTGGGAAGAGGGCATTTGAAGGTTGAAGATTCAAATCAAATGTTACCTTCTTTTTCTGTAAAACTTGTCTTGACTTTCCAGAGAGTGTTATATCACTAATGAACTTTCTTCATTCTGTCTTACAGAACTCAACTGGTCATGGTTTAATTCATCCATTTATAGGGAAGACAAAGACTGAGAGCTCCCAGAATAATATCTTTCTTATCCATATTTTGGTTTTTTTTGCCTGGCAGAGTGTCACCTGCTAAGACTTTGCACGTATTATTCCCTCTGAATAGAACACTCTAGTCAAACACTATTATTACCACCTCCTGCCCTATTCCAGTGCTAAGGCAAACACATACTTCACTGAGTAACCCCTAAATATCCTTTCTATTTTAGATTTTTCCTATCTTCAGAAATGTCCCACATGGTTGTATTTATCATATTGTGTTTGAATTTTCACTTTATTTTTTCATACTAGCTTATGAGGTCCTTAAGGTCAAGAACTGTGTCTTGTTCTCCTTTGTGCCTCTCAAGGCTCGTTTAAGCCTGAATATAATACATGATGAATACAAATAGTTTTAAAATAAATATACCACTGTACCATTCTTCTGGGCATGTATCTCGTCATTATTGGCAAGAGAGTGAATCCTTCTGGCCAGTTTTGCATGCTGGTATCTATACCTAAACTTCATTAAGTGAGTTCATTGCTGTGGTGATATTTAGAGAGACTTTACAGCTATTGTCTTGGGTTAAGATTCAGTGAGTAATAATGGGAACATAATAGTTACACTTTACATGACTGCTATTGATTGGATTTCAAGAGAAAGTTTATTAATCTTAGCATTTCCTGTGGCAGAAGAGTGGATTTGTAGATTTGTCTTTCTCTGGGGGGATGACTCAGCTTACAGAAATTTAGTTCCAGGAACTTTAAGTAAAAAAGGTACAATTGCAAAATACCACACAGACTGTGTCTACCATGTCAATGGTTTTTCTTGGTGGTAGCCTGAATGAGGGCCTCCTGAGAAGTATCAAATGTTACCTGTATTACGCATAGAATTTCTTAAATAGCACTGATGAGTGTTTCTTATTTTCTATAGATCACCTGTTTCCTTATAATCAAGCTATCCATCAACCCAGATAAGGTGCCATTATATTCAGTTCCCTATTGATTATTGTTTTGACGAGATCTTCAGGGAAAATATTAGTTAGTGGTTCTTCAAAATTCGTAACCTAATTAGCAATGCTGATTTAGTATAGTTGTGAGTGAAAACACTTTTTAGAGTTAACTACTCCATGACCCATTTTCTATGCCAATCTACCTGAGCTCTCCCTTTTCTTTTCTTTGTCTCTCGCTTTATTCCACTCTTATACCTAACTTTGTTGAGTTTCTATCATATGTAGGCCTTTCTTTCAACACTAGAGACAGAAAAAATTAAAACCCAAATGCTATCTTCAAAATTTTTTAAGGTCTTATGTAAGTAAACAAATAATTTCAGCATAGTTCAAGTATTTTGATGGAGATGTGTACAAAATATTGAGGATGAAAAAATAATTCAGTCCATCTGAGATGGAGAGAGATGGAAAACATTCTCCCAACAAAAAACTCATATACAAATAAACAACAATAAAAACAAAGATTCTTGGTGGAAATTATCAAATAATAGTTCACTAGGGTTGAGAAAATAGGGCATCTTAAGAGGCAATCACATTTTCTACAGGGAATCACATAGACTTTTAAGGGAAGTAGGGATCTGTGCTATCCAATATGGTGGCTAATAACCACATGTGGCTATTCAAATTTAAATGAAATAACATTAAAAAAATTACAAATTCACTTTTTCAGTTACACAAAGCACATTCCAAATGCTCAATAGCCACACGATGCTATCATATTGGACAATATAGGTATAGAACTTTTCTTATTTTTTTTTATTATGTTCAGTTGACCAGCATATAGCACATCGTTAGTTTTTGATGTAGTGTTCAACAATCCATTAGTTGTGTATGGTATAGAACTTCTCTAACACCAAAGGAAATTCCATCAGTTACCAGTGGTCTAAATTTTAATAATTATGCTAAGGGCAGAGGGCATGTTTTGGAGAAATGGCTTATAATTCAGATAGTTTTGTGAAAGAGAAGCTGAGATAAATTATAATAATTACATTCACAGCTGTCATTGATTAAATACTGTGTTTCATACTGAAACATTTGATAACAAATATTAGTATTTCCACTTATGGAAGTGGACATTGAAGTTCAGAGAGGGTAAGTACTTTCTGAGATCTCTTAGCTACTGAATGAGTGGAAGGAGAAGACTGGGCCCAAAGAGAAGGGTATTTAAGAAGTTTGAATTGTGTATANGCAATCTGTAACACATTATAGTTTCAGTAAGTGGATTTTGGATGAATAAATAAATGCATATTAGTAGGATATGTATTAAATTATGGTAGGGCTGAGGGCACTGAAATTAAAGGGCAAAACTAATGAATTTTAGTTAAAAATATTAATACTTGCTGATAAAACCATTAAAAAGATAATTTTCTCTCTGCCACTCCCCACAAAGAATCCCTAGAAAATAGGATGCCTTAAAAGAAAACCACAGCTCTTCAGTAATGGAAAGAATTGGGGAGATTCAAAAGCAAGTAAGCTGAAAAAAATTTTAAGAGATAAGTGGAAGTGAAAGAAAAAAAAAAACAGAGTATTAATTTTCAGGGTCTAATTCAGTCAGCAAGAAAGGATTTCGCAAATTGTAGGAGACAGACAGTAAAGAGAAAATTGGTTTGCTGAAAAATGAGAACAGGGAATTAGAGACATAGGCTAAGCAAAGGGAAATGTGTTAAACAGCTGCATTTGCTTTGGTCTTTACAAATCTAAGGGGAGATAAGGAATCGTGTAGAATAGAAACCATAGTTCTGTTTTAAAATAGGGAAGCCACAGCCGAGGATGAATACATGACTCAGAAGAGAAGGGCAGGTCAGACTACCAACTCTGTCTAGGCTTGCTGAATTCACGATGGGAGTCCTCATCTCACACTTGGTCTTGTCTGGTTTTGGAGTTTTCAGTCACCTACCAATAATCCAGTGCAGTTTTAGGAACTCCACTTGGAATTCTCAACCTACTATTACTTTACTTTTACAAAAATATTGCACTGGAAAGAGTACACATTGATAAATCAGAGAGAAGAATTGGAATTCTGGCCTCGTGTTGGAGAAAAGAGTTTGGATTACAGTAGCCTGTCATTTTAAGTTAAAACTTTGACAGAAGTGCATGGTGCACTGGGTGTTATACGCAAGTAATGAATCATGGAACTTTACATCAAAAACTAGGGATGTACTGTATGGTGACTAACATAATATAATAAATATCATTAAAAAATTAAAAAAAAACTTTGACAGAAGTAGTTAAAAAAACCATATGCAATAAAATGAGCAATAGGCCAAGAAAGATTAAGGAGAATACTTGCACTTAAGGGATGGAAAAAGCAGAGAAAAAGATTTTAAAAGAATGGTCCAGAAGTTAAGAGGAGAATAAGGAATGTCACAAAGAGAGGAGACCATTCCAAGTAGGAGAAAGTGGTCACCAAATCAAATGCTGCACATTAAGCAACAGTTGGGTTTTTAAGAAGTCTTTTGAATTAAATATTATTATAGCCATTTATAGAATATTATTTTTGATTATCTTTCCAGAGATACATGACTTTCCTTTGATTTTTGTTATTTTGACTTTTATTGAAATGACCTACATTTTCTAATGCCCAAACAATGATATGTTTGATATAGAGTTGCTCTGATAACATTATCTTTTAAGTAACATTATATTTTTAAATCTTGTAACATAGTTTTGCTACTTTATTTTTTTTCAATATTACTACCAACAACTTCTTAAGAAGATAAACTGTGATGTTATATGATTCTTCTCCCAATCCCTGCTCCAAAAAAAAAAAAAGCCACCAAAAACCATTATTGGTGGTTCTTTTGCTCTTTAGGAGGATAATTTTGATCTAGAGAAAAATTTGGATTTTGCATAGAGAAGCTTTTTAATTTAAATCTCAGTTCTGTCATTTCATATCTATAGGTTCTTGGATAAGTTAGACAAGTCAATTTATCTATCAGAGGATTATTTTTCTCATTTGTACATCTAGAAAATGGGTCTAATAATATCCGTGTCATAGAATGGCTCTAAAGATAGATGTGAAAAGTAGTGCACAACCAAAGACACTAGTTTCTCTGTTGCCGTGTAAGCTTATATTTAATGTTTATTTCAAATGAAACGATTTTTGAACAGATTAATTTTCTCGAGGTTAAAAGGTGAGGCTCAGTCCATGAACCTAGAAGCCAATGTCTTTCCATATTCTTACATTAGCCCAGAGCAGTCCCTGTAGTAAACCATTCATCTTGGGTAAATAGCAACTTAAGGTCATTTTCTTTTTGTGCGTGGTCTCTGCAGATTTCCAATTACACTTACACAAATACGTTAGGCTCCCCCCAATTAAGTGATATCTTGTTCTATAGTTAGTCTGCTGAAAACATTGAATACCAGAAATTGAAATGTCTGAGTTGTCATTTCTTCAGGGTTCCAGAGAAACAGTGGGATTATTCAGGCAAATATATTATTTGACTTTCATTGCCTCAGGCTTTGCTTTCACAATCTGCCATTGGCTGTCAGAGTAAACTCATGGATCATCTTGAAGAAAAGGAAGGTCAAAAGTCACTTGCCTCAGGCAGAGCCTTGATTATATTATTACATACCTGGACCTATATCACTGACTTCCTGACTCCATATTCACACCAGATACTGGAAAGTTGACTGCAGTAAATGATGGATTTCTTCATTTATTTTACAATCTCAAATTTGGTGACCTGTTACCTCCAGGACTATAAATAAGTTCTTTTATAACGCTATCTCCTATAGAAAACTCTCCCTGACCTAATTGCCCAACTCTGCTCCTCTATCTCCCCAGAAAGCTTGATTGAGTGCCTCTGAGTCTCCTGTGCATACCCCTCACAGCACTTACTCATCCCATTGTACTTCATATATTTCCATGACTGTCTCCTCTGTTACCTATGTCAGCCTTGGAGGAAGGTTTATCTTTATGACCTATGTGTCTATATCCCTATGTTCAAAATACCTGCATTGGAGTAGACATGCATTAAATATCAGTTGAATAACTCAGTGAATAGTCATTATTTGACTTCAGATCCTATGATATTTAATATTTCTATGATTCCACAGCTCTTATTTGTAATGCATGCATCAACAGGAATACTTTATCTCTTACGCTCTTGGTTCCACAGTGGCCTTTGCCTTTTTCTGTTTTCAACATACTTTGAAAACATATGCTCATTTTCATATTACTCTGAAACCATGTTAGGATACTTGAATCCTAACTAGATTGCAGTAGAATCATTAGTGTTTTTGCCCAGCTTCTAAAAGAATCCACTTGGGAAGAGGGCATTTGAAGGTTGAAGATTCAAATCAAATGTTACCTTCTTTTTCTGTAAAACTTGTCTTGACTTTCCAGAGAGTGTTATATCACTAATGAACTTTCTTCATTCTGTCTTACAGAACTCAACTGGTCATGGTTTAATTCATCCATTTATAGGGAAGACAAAGACTGAGAGCTCCCAGAATAATATCTTTCTTATCCATATTTTGGTTTTTTT
>NC_048225.1:47186174-47231200 GCF_002007445.2 Ailuropoda melanoleuca
CCTTTATTCCACTCTTATACCTAACTTTGTTGAGTTTCTATCATATGTAGGCCTTTCTTTCAACACTAGAGACAGAAAAAATTAAAACCCAAATGCTATCTTCAAAATTTTTTAAGGTCTTATGTAAGTAAACAAATAATTTCAGCATAGTTCAAGTATTTTGATGGAGATGTGTACAAAATATTGAGGATGAAAAAATAATTCAGTCCATCTGAGATGGAGAGAGATGGAAAACATTCTCCCAACAAAAAACTCATATACAAATAAACAACAATAAAAACAAAGATTCTTGGTGGAAATTATCAAATAATAGTTCACTAGGGTTGAGAAAATAGGGCATCTTAAGAGGCAATCACATTTTCTACAGGGAATCACATAGACTTTTAAGGGAAGTAGGGATCTGTGCTATCCAATATGGTGGCTAATAACCACATGTGGCTATTCAAATTTAAATGAAATAACATTAAAAAAATTACAAATTCACTTTTTCAGTTACACAAAGCACATTCCAAATGCTCAATAGCCACACGATGCTATCATATTGGACAATATAGGTATAGAACTTTTCTTATTTTTTTTTATTATGTTCAGTTGACCAGCATATAGCACATCGTTAGTTTTTGATGTAGTGTTCAACAATCCATTAGTTGTGTATGGTATAGAACTTCTCTAACACCAAAGGAACTTCCATCAGTTACCAGTGGTCTAAATTTTAATAATTATGCTAAGGGCAGAGGGCATGTTTTGGAGAAATGGCTTATAATTCAGATAGTTTTGTGAAAGAGAAGCTGAGATAAATTATAATAATTACATTCACAGCTGTCATTGATTAAATACTGTGTTTCATACTGAAACATTTGATAACAAATATTAGTATTTCCACTTATGGAAGTGGACATTGAAGTTCAGAGAGGGTAAGTACTTTCTGAGATCTCTTAGCTACTGAATGAGTGGAAGGAGAAGACTGGGCCCAAAGAGAAGGGTATTTAAGAAGTTTGAATTGTGTATATCACACAGTGGGGAAGAAATGAACGTTCTAAGCAAGGAGGTGATATGATGGAAGCTGCACCTGAAGAAAAGTATTGTTGTGGTGGATTGGTGGATGGCGTGTCTGTGGTCAGGGGCATAGTTTCCATTGGATGTCTGAGATGAGACCTCAGAATATTTCAGAGTTCATTGAGTTCTCTGGAAAACCCAGTTTGGAATTATCTTCCTTTTTTAGGTTATATCAAGAAAATGCTAGAAGGTGGGCATGTCAGGAAAATATTATAGGTTATCACATAGGCAGGAATGTTTTTTAGGGTACAGGTAGTCTTAGAAAATGTAGTTATCCAAGACATTTATGGCTTGTAAAATTATTCATATGTGTATGTATATTTGTAATTATGCCCACACTCCCACACACATACCCACTCACCTCCTCATGTATATATCGTATCATAACAATTACTAATGTTAAAGACAAAGGTTTTATTTTAAGATGTAAATTCAGTAGAGTTTTAGTATTCTTGGTTTTATCTTTTCATTGAACAAATATTAATAAAATCCTACTCTGCTAGGTAACAGAGATGCAATGACAATTTAGTTTATGTTCTAGTAGAAGATACAGAAAAGAAATCATGCAATTGCAATACTCAGTAAGTGCTACAATGGCAATTTGTTCCCTTGCTGAAGAATAAACTTGAATACTGGGCTGTGAATTACTGAGATAGTGAATGATGTTAGTCGATCCCATCTCAGTACAGCTGAGTTGTTCTCTCCTTCTTCTTATATACTTATAAATTCTCCTACGGTTGTAAAAATGTTTTATTTATGAAATATTGCTGACAAGGGAGAGATAAAACTTTAGTAAATGTTGAAAACTATGGTTAAAATTTGAAGCTGTGCCAGGGAACTCATTACACTCAACATAAATATAATTTGAGGTAAAGGAGAGAGTTTGAAAAATAACCTACAGGTATCTCCCACTTTTTGAAATTTTGTGTTTCACCACTTTGCTTTTATGAAATACTTAAATTAGTATCTGTTTTCACTAACTGAAAGAAATCCAAATAGGATTTTCACTTTCTTTTTTGTAAAAAGGCAAAAGCAAAGTAGTGTTTAGTTTTCGTTTTGCAGCTAGTCATTATACAGGCAGTGCACACTCGGAGTGGTGAGAGTGGCACCACCAGCCTCTTTCCCTGGGAACTACACGCAGCCTCTCAGCATCAGTCTGTCATAGCTTTGAACTGTCTGTGAGCACCTGTGCTTTATCTCGATTTATTATGTATATCCATTAGTAAGATGTGTCCTAAGGTATCAGAAAAGCCTGAGAGAGATTATTTCGGGGGTCTGGGAATACTCAAAAAATTTTACATATGAATTAATAGTAAGTGCTTCTTCACTTTATGCCATTTTGGCTTACAAAATGTTTCATTGGAACACTCTACTTTGAGATAGCGGGGAAAACCTGTATTTATAAATTTACGATTCACAAAGTTCTAGGGTGTAAATATATATGACTTTCAAGATAGTGTCAAGGATCTACTAGAAGAGAGGCAAGTAAAAAGCCACTGATTTGGGTCTCCTAAAAACAAGTCACACCAAGAGATCACAGTGAAAATACCATAAGGATGGTGTTGGATTTTATTCTTGAGGATGTCTAGACAATACTGGCTTAAAAATACTCTATGAGAATTTCTTCTCTGGGTCTTGCTGGCTATTTGGACATTTACCTAAAGAAATGGGTATAGGTCCCTTTGATATTAGTCTTTGAGTTTTGGAGGATTTTGATACAAAGCAATAATAAATTGAAATACTTTTTTTTAGTACAAATAATAGCTCCTGCTCTGAATCTGCTATTCACATATTATGAAGGATTCTGGTGAATCCAGTACACACTATTAGATCAACCTTCTGTAGATAATAAGTATTAACTCTGGGAAAATACTTGAAAAAGCAAAAAGAAAAAATATGTGAAAGAATTGGGGAATAACCAAAAGCAGAGACGTACTAGAGGAGTGTCCAACCTTGGAGAAGGGGACAGTACTGGGAGATTTCACATTTTTATGGCTTTCAGCCTGAAAACATGCCTAATTCTCTGCCATGTGGTGTAGTGAAAACCTAGTCTTCTTGATTTCAAAACCAGAGGGCAGAATTCAGGGCAACCATAGCTAATAGAAAGTGAGGGGGATCCTGGCTGACCCTTGAATCAGATCTGTGTACAGCAGACTCCAAAAACCCTAGTTGAGACTAAAAGAACAATAATGTACAAAAAAAAGTATACAGAGCTTGCAGTTTGATTCCAGCCAAATTAATTGGCTGCTCAAGCATACACATGTGCACACGCACGCGCGCACACACACACACAACACTCTTCAGAAAATAGAACCAAAACATTATTATTCATAATTCATATCATCATGATTACAGGATACAATATGAAATCATCTGACATATTAAAATGTGGCAAAACATGATTTATTCTGCAGAGAATAAAACCAACCAATCAATGCTCTGAGATGACCCAGATGTTGTGATTAGTAGATGAGGATTTCATACCAGCTGTTACGGATTTTTTAAAAACTTTTTATTTATTTATTTGTCAGAGAGATAGAGCACAAAAGGGGCCGTGGCAGGCAGAGAGAGAGGTAGACTCCCCACTGAGCAAGGAGCCCAATGCAGGACTCAATCCCAGGACCCCGGGATCATGACCTGAGCTGAAGGCAGATGCTTAACTGACTGAGACACCCAGGTGCTCCAGCTGTTATGGATTGAATTGCATTTAGGACTTCAAAATGTGATTTATCTGGAAATAAGGTCTTTTAAAACTGATCAAGTTAAAATGAGATTGTTAGTGTGAGCCCAATCCAATATAACTGGTGTCTTACAAAAAGGGGAAATTTGAACAGACAGGCAGCAAAGGGAGAACCCCATGTGAACATGAAGGCCGAGAGGGGTGATGCATCTATAAGCCAAAGAATGCCAAAGATGCCAGCAATCCACCAGAAACCAGGAGAGAGACATGGAAGAGTTTCTTCCTCACAGCTCTTAGATGGAACTAGTCCTATTGACACCTTGTACTGTGAGACCATAAGTTTTCATTGTTTAAGCCACTCAGTTTGTGATTCTTTTTGTTATAGTATCTCTAGGAGTCAAATACATCTATGGTCACTGTGCTCACAGGTGTAAAAGAAAATGTTTGTTGAATGAGAAAATTGGAATTTTCAACAGAGAAACAAAAACTATCAAAAAAGAATCAAAGAGAAGAACTGAAAAATACAGTATCTGAAAAAAAATGAGATCACTGGATGGGATTAACAAAAGAATGGAGGTGGCAAAAATTTAGTGCATTTGAAGCTGTAATAATAAAAAGTATCCAATATGAAAAGTATACATAGCAAACAGTATTGAAAACGAATGAACAAAGCATGAGGAACAGGTAGGACATGTCCCAGCTTAAATGTAAATAGGAGTTCTAGACATGGAGGAGACAATGGGACAGAAAGAATGTCTGAAGAAAGAACAGCTGATAATTTCCTATTTTTGATGAAAGGCATACAAGAAAGTCAGTGAATCTGTCATGGTAAATAAACAAAAAGTCCTAGTCACATCATGTATAAACTGATAAAAATAAAATATAAAGAATGTTTTGAAAATAGCCAGAGGAAAAAAATGACACAGTGCATACAGGGGAACAATGAATCAAAAAATATTTAAATGCAAAATAAAGTAGCACTTGTGGGAGCATAGCATAATATATAGAGAAATTAAATCACTATGTTGTATACCTGAAACTAATGTGACATTGTATTTCAACTCTACTCAAATAAAAAAAAATTTTTTTTAAATAAAGCAACCAAGTAGTAACTATGGAACAATAGCACAACAAAGAAAACAGGAAATAAATAGAAAACCATGCATAAATCAAACCGTATCAAAATATATTGAGTAGTCATGGACTAAGCACTCCAATAAAATAGCAGAGGTAGTCAGTGAATAAATAAACAAAACCTAATTATATGCTGTCTACAAAACATAACATTTTTAAACACAAAGATATAATAGGTTAAAGTAAATAGCATAGAGGAGATATACCTTGAAAATAGTAAGTTTTAGAAGGCTGAAGTGGCTATGTTGTCACATAGACTCTTGAAATAACATACTGTACCAGAGACCAAGGGAGATGTTTCATAGTGATAAAAGAGAAAATTGGTGTCAGGAAGGCATAACAATTGTAAAAGTGTGTGTACCTTACAACACAACTTTGACATGCATGAGGCAAAAATTTACAGAACTTAAAGGAAAAGCAAGGCAATTTCACAGTCCTTGCTGGACATTTTAGCAACCTGTCCTCAGCAGTTGATAGAATATTTGTATCAAAATAGTCAGTGGTCCATAAACCAAAATGGACCTTAAGACAGGCCATAAAAAAGTACATTTAAAAATATTAAAAATAATAATGACATAAAATATATTACTATCAGTGAGAATAAGATGTTTAGGAAAACCCTAGATATTGGCAGATTAATGAGTGCTTTTGTAAATCATGAATTAAAGAAGAAATCACAAGGGAAATAGAAAATAGAACAGAATGATAATAATCCAATGATCAAGTTCTGTGGTATATATATAGCTAATCAGACTTTAAAGGGCATTTTAGGTCTAAAGGGCTTATATTAGAAATTTGGAGAGAAATTTACAGTTTAAGATGCTTGTATGATATAAAAAAAGATATGTAATAAATGACCTAAAGTTTTACCTTAAGAAATAAGAAAAAAAGGGGGGGGCAAATTAAACTCAAAATAGGTAGCATGAAGGAAATAATAAAGATATGAACAGAAATAAATCTAAAACAAACAATAGATAAAATTAACAAAGTTGATTCTTCTGCATTAGCTTTCCATTCTTAGAGTTTAACAATGCTGGTACTAGAATCTGAGAAAAGTTTTCCAGGTTCCTGGAATCTGTGAACAAGGGAGAATGTAGAGGGCCAAACGGGTGCTGAGTTCAAACAGATATCATGCATCAAGAGAACAACCAATTTTAGTCACAAATTCTCGTCTGGTACAAACTCCAGCAGCACAGGGACTCTGTTTTGAAATTATACATTTTTCAGCCTTTAGTGCAGTGTTAGGTGCTTAGAAACCCTTTTAATTAATGGCTAGATAATAATAAATAGGATTGTTTCCCTCAGGTTCTCCCTTTGGATATGTCATCCTGGGTGAAAGGAAGATGAGTGATGTGGTCCTGGGAAACGTGTGTGTGTGTGTGTGTGTGTGTGTGACTTTAATGTATTGTGAGTTTCAAATTTTGATCTTCTGTTTTCTCTTAATGTTCTTTGCCTAAACAATGGTTTATATAATTTAACAGAAGATGTGACATTTCTATTATTACCAAGAAATGTTAAGTGGAAAGATATTCTGGGAAATAGACTCTCCATAGGTAATCAAAATTACATGAACTCAAGATGTCCAAGTCACTAATTATAAAAAAAAGGAATATAATTTGATTCAAATATATTATTTTATAATTGGAAAATACAGACTGTAGTGTTTCAGACAGTAAAATCTTCCTACTTTTTTAGGTGATGTATCCATGGAACAGTCATTTGTAACAAATTTCATTATGACTTTTTCATTTTCCAGAAAGCTACTTACCACAAAATAATAGGTTTTCATTTTCATCAAGGAAATATTCCAATTGTGTTAGGACATGTGTTATGTTGTATAAGTTGGGGACATTGAGGGAAAGCAAAGTACATGTGATTTCAGACTTAAAAAATATTGGTAGGAACACAAAATGAGATCTATACTCTTAAATCTTTAAATGTACAATATAGTTAATTTTAAGTACAGTGTCGTACACCAGATCTCTAAAACTCACTCATCTTGCATAACTGAGACTTCATGTCTTTTGGTTAGCAACCCTCCAATCCTCCTCTATCCCCATGACATTGGTCTTGGCAATAATTTAATTGAATGGGTATGACACCAAAAACATAGACAGCAAAAGCAAACATTTAGACAAGTAGGATTACTTCAAGCTCAAAAAGCTTCTGCACACCTAATGAAACAACAGAGCGAAAAGGCAACCTATGGAATGGGAGAAAATATTCATAAACCGCATATCAGATCAAGGGTTAATTTCCAAAAGGTACAAGGAACTATTAAAGCTCAAGAGCAAACAAAACAAAGTAAATAAACAAAAACACTAATAACTTGATTAAAAAAATAGACGACTTGTATATAAATTTATCCAAAGAAGGCATACAAATAGTGAACAAGATATATGGAAGGATGCTCGATCACTACTCATCAGAGAAATGCAAATCAAAACCTCATGCCTGTCAAGGTAGCTACCATCCAAAAAACTCAAGGTGTACAACAAAGTACAACTAGTGTTGGTGAGGATTTGGGGAAAATGGGACCCATACATACTGTTAGGAAAGCAAAATGGTCTAGTCATGGTGGAAAACAGTGAAGAGGTTCCTCAAAAAGGTAAAAATAGAGCTACCATATTATTTGGGCTTTTTTAAACTCAAATTTTTATTTTGAGAATTATAGATTCACACGCAGTTGCATGAAATAATACAGAGAGTTTTATATACCCTTTACCCTGTTTCTCCCAATGGTAACAACTTGCAAAACTATACTATAATATCAGAACCAGTATATTGTCAACAATATAGTCAAGAAACTGAATATTTTTGCCACCATAAGGATTTCCTCATGCTGTTCTATGGCTATACTTACTTCTCTCTAGTCCTTCACACTTTCACATACTGGTAACCACAGTTCATCATTTCTGTAATTTTGTCTTTTCAATAATTATAGAATAATGAGTAATACAATATGTAACATTTTGGGATTGTGTTTTTCACTCAGTATAATTCTTCCAGGTTGTGGGTATCAATAGTTCATTTTATTTTATTGATGAAGAGTATTCCATGGTATGAGTTTACTACTGTTTGTTTAACACTTCAGAGGGGAGGGGGGTGGAGGGATGGGCTAGGCCAGTGATGGGTATTAGGGCACATATTGCATATGCAAACAATGGATCATGGAACATTACATCAAAAACTAAGAATATACTGTATGGTGGCTAACATAACATAATAAAAAATTAAAAAAAAATTCACCCAGTGAAGGGTGTCTGAATTGTTTCCAGTTTTGAGCAATTATGAGTAAATATACTATAAACATTTATGTACTGGTTCTTGTGTGAAGATGATATTTTTCATATTGAAGTGTAGTTGATGAACAATGTTACATTAGTTTCAGGTATATAGAATAGTGATTTGACAACTCTGTACCTTATACTATGCTCACCATGAGTATCGCTACTGAAGATAATCCTTACTTCTACGGAATAAATACCCAAGAGTATAATAACCTGAATTACATGGTGGTTACATAATTAGGTTTTTAGGAAAATGTTAAACTGCTTTCAAGAGTGGCTGTACCATTTCATATTCTCAAAAGCAATGGCTTAGTGATCCAGTTTCTCTGCATCCTCACCACTGTTTGTTGTTGACATTATTTTTTCTTCTAGCTATTCTGATATTTACATAGTGGCATGCCATTGTAATCTTAATTTGCATTTCCCTAATGGCGAATCATGTTGCATATTGTTCATATGCTTATTTACCATGTGTATTCTCTTCATTGAAATGTCTATATATGTCTTTTGCCCATTTTTAAACTTTTTTTTAACTGTCGAGTTTTGAGTGTTCTTTATATATTCTAGATCTTACTCCTTTTTAAATATGTGGTTTGCAAATATTTTCTCACAGTCCGTAACTTGTTTTTTAAGTTTTTAACAGAATCTTTCACAGAGCAGAAGTTTTAAATTTTGATGATGTACAATTTGCCATTTCCTTTTATAGACTGTGCTTTTGGCGTCAAGTGTAAGAATTCTTTGCCTACTACTTAGTGCTAGATTCTGAAGATATTCTCTTATTTTTTTTCTAAAAGTCTTTCATTTTTACATTTTCCATTTATGCTCATGATCCATTTTAAGTTAATTTTTGGATAAAGCTTGAGATTTACTCAAAGGCCTATATTTTATCTTCCCATGAGCAGAACTTTAGTTTCAGACTTTTGAGAATATGTTATTAAAGGGAAGAAAGGTAAGAGTACTTACCTAAGAAACACACTATCATGTAGGAAACATAGGACCTGGATTTTGAAGGGAATAATCTGTGTCTGATGATTTTAAGTTCAATGGTTAAAGTAAAATTCACACAAAATTCCTTGCTTTGCTTTCTTTTCAGAGTAATTTTGAGAATAAAATAATTGATGAAAGAGATTTGTAAATTGCAAAGTCAATGTTAATTCAAATTATTTTTTTTGGGTGCAGGAGATCATAAGAAAGTAAGCTGCAATAGGTTTTTTAAATTTTTTATTTTTATTTATATTTATTTATTTATTCATTATTATTATGTTAGTCACCATACAGTACATCATTAGTTTTTGATGTAGTGTTCCATGATTCATTGTTTGTGTATAACATCCAGTGCTCCATGCAATACGTGCCCTCCTTAATGCCCATCACCAGGGTAACCCTTCCCCCCACTCCCCTCCCCTCTAAAACCCTCAGTTGTTTCCTGGAGCCCATAGTCTCTCATGGTTCATCTCCTCCTCTGTTTTCCCCCCTTCATTTTTCCCTTCCTTCTCCTAATGTTCTCACTGCTATTCCTTATGTTCCACAAATAACTGAAACCATATGATAATTGTCTTTCTCTGCTTGACTTATTTCACTTAGCATTATCTCCTCCAGTTCCATCCATGTTGATGCAAATGTTGGGTAATCATCCTTTCTGATGACTGAGTAATATTCTATTGTATATATGGACCACATCTTTATCCATTAGTCTGTTGAAGGGCATCTCAGCTCCTTCCACAGTTTGGCTATTGTGGACATTGCTGCTATGAACATTGGGGTGGATATGGCAATAGGTTTAAGGGTATAGACTGTATAGAGGTTACAGTTTATGTTGCATACTTGCCCATCTGTCCATAACACAGAAGTCTGTGTTCCTCATTCCACCTAATATCTGGCTCTGTATATCTGAAAACAAGTTAGTAAAATTTTGTTTTGGAAATTTTTTTATGTCTCGATCTGGCAATTTCTTCAATAATTGCATTTTTATGCATCATCAAAGGAAAGCAAATCAATGGCTAAATGTTTGCTTAGATTTCCCAACAACTGGAAAAAAGAGACAAAGTGTAATTACTATTTGTTAGGTTCCTGTGGTAGACAAAATAATGCTTCTCCCCCAAAATATATATGTCCCAATCTTTGCAACCTAGAATATTTTACATTACATGGCAAGGGGGTTGAAGGTTGCTAATTAGTTGACCTTAAGGTAGAGTGATTAGCCTGAAATGTTCAGGTGTGACCAATATAATTGTAAGAATATCTTAAAGTGAAAGAGGGAACCAGAAGAAGAAGTTGGATTCTCAGAGAGATTTGAAGATGTTATATTGCTTGATGGGTGAAGGAGCCACAAGTTAATGAATGCAAATAATAAGCACGCTTCTTAAAAAAGGCAATGAAATGGATTCTCCCCCTGGGTCTTGAGAAGAAATTCAGCCTTCCCAACACCATGATTTTAGCTCAGTGAGACCCTTTTGAACTTCTTACCTCCAGAACTACAAGAAAATAAATGTGTGTTGGTTTATGTAATTGTTTGTGATAGTTTTTTAAGATAGCAATATGAAACTAATTCAGTGCTGAATTGTTATTTAATTAAATCAAATTGAGAGGATATTTTTTTATTTCTATGAACTCTCAGAGCACTTTTTCTGTCCATGTTTCCTGCTACCTTTTGCTTCTTGTTTAATGCTGGGTCTCCAGCACCTGATAGAGTGCATCGTTCATAGTAGGTGCTCAAAAATATGCTGATTGAGTAAATGGATACATGAACATCTTCTCATCTTAATTAAATTCAACATATGTTTATTGGATATGTATTGTGTGCCAACCACTGCAATTTTGGGGAGTTCTGGGGAGTTAGAACACTGAATAAGGCACAGAACATTCTAGTAAGGGAGATGGGTACTAATAACTCTATAATGCAGAATGGTGAGAAATATGACTGGAACTCTGAAAAAAATGTATTGGGTAAATAGAATAACTGATGATATTTTTTTTGCAAGACATATAAAATGAATCCTGAAGTATAATTATGTGGCTTTCATGAAGCAGCAGGGACTTGTTAGGTAGAAGAAACGGCTTTGCAAAGGCACAAAAGATGTGAAACTTCAAGGCATCTTCAGGAAGAGGTTGGTTGTTCAATGTGGGTATATAAGTATGTGTGTGAGGGAGAAAGACACTGCAACAGAGTTTTGTAAATAAGCTTGAATGCCATTCTTCATAATTTCGATTTTATTCTGAAAGCAGTATAGAGGGAGTAATTGCAACATGAAAAGTGATGTAGACAGATCATCATTTTAAAAATATAACACTGACCACTATGTGGAAGATGAATTGGATGGGGGATGAGAGGCAGTTAGGAGGCTGTCAGGGAAGTCAGGACTGAATATGATGAGGGCTGAACTAGAGTGGTCGCAAGATTGTGATCGTTTTGCAAGTCCTTTTAGCAGTAAGTGTGAGAGTTGAATTGATGGCTGATCGGTTTGGGAGGAGGATGGTGAGGGAAATGGAGATATCAAATATGTTCTGAATTGGGGTGGCTGGGCAGATAATAGAATTCTGATCTGTGATACACACAGGAGAAAGAACAGTTTGAAGGATCAGTGAAAATTAATGTTGGAGATACTGAGGTTGACAGCAAGACATGCAGATAAAATATGGAATAGGCAGCTGGATTTTAGGAAAGATATTAAATGTAGGAATATGGATATGAATATCTCATTATTATATTATTATTTTCTGAGTCTGTGGTGGTATCTAGAAAATGAATAGCCTTTGTAATTAGATAGACTTGAACTTGGATCCCACATTTACCACTCATTACTTGGATAAACATAGACAAGTCACACCCACTTTTTTATCTATGGAATAAGTGTAACAAAACTTAGTCCAAAGAATTTTTGAAATTAAAGTATGTAATGTGCGTAAAACACCTAAAACAAATTGTATGCTCAGAAATATTTATTCACTTTTTTTCTAACTCCCCATCTCTTTAATGTTGAAGTTCTCGATAATGGGGTTAATATTCTATTAGCCTTTATATAAAATAGATTTCTGGTGTTCAGTAAATGCCAGTTGGATTTAATTATTTAAAATACTTTAAGTTGAAAATATCCATATTCATAAAAATATTTTTAAAAGCCAATTGTAAAAATTAAAAGTTAAAGTTTCATCTTCTCCAATCCCACTTCCTGTAGGTGAAAACTGTCAATATTTTAGTGTAAAAGTTTACAGATTTTTATTCTCTCTATATAAATAGATATTAGATACTTGGATTAGTAAAATGACATCATACTAACAAGTTGCCATCAATTTGCTGTTGTCAGTTAACAATATATGTATGGTAGAGTTCATGTCAGTGTATGTCCCATTTTTTTCATGGTTGAATGTGTTTTACTGTATGGACATACTATCTTTTTTTTTAACTATTCCCCTACTGATGGACATTTGCATTGTTTCTGATTTTTGGATATTATGATGTTGCAAAGTGTAGTCTTAAACATATTTCTTTATACATCTGTGAAAATATTTTTATAGAATATTTTGATACTCATACGTATAAAAAGTACTTGTTCATGGGGTATGCATATAATTTTTTAAAATAGAGACTGCTCACATTTCACAATGGTGATATAAATGCTCGTTCCTCAATTGTGTAAAATAGTGCTCAGTTATCCACTTTTTTGCCAACAGTTTTATTTAAAAATTGGCCAAAACATGAAGGAAAAAACTTGTTCAAATGGAATTTTAATAATTAACATATTTAAGTTATCAGTGAGATTGGGACCACTTTTCTGTTTATTGGCAGTTTGAATTTTTTTTTAATCTATGGGTTTTTCTTCCAATTCTTGGTTTGTAATTCACTAGTTTCTTGTCTTTTGCTTTCTAAATGTGGTATAAGAGGAAGAGTGAGAACTTCTGAGTGCTTCTTTAAAAGAATAGCTTAAGCTGTGCTGTGTGTAAATGAGCAATCTACTTCATGACATACCATGCGAAGAGCCTGAAGATCACCATTAATAGTGACATGTGTGACAGTCATTGGTCATGCACAGAAAAAAAAAAACCTGTTGAGTAAGAAATACGCACTTGATTTCTGTCCCTTCTTCTTCACAAAATATTAGGACAAAAGGAAGAGAAATATTATTTAGTAATTACTTAATGCTATATTTATTATACACTTTATCTCATCAATCTTCTCAGTAATCTCATTATTCGTTGCATTTTTCAGATGAATGGTCAGAGGTACAGGAGGTTAATTAAGTTTCTCAAATTCCCACGTTTTTAATGGTAGCTTTGAGCTTAAGTTCTAGCCATTGCCAAAGTCCATATTCTTTCCACCATGACATAGAGTCTCCTGCTTCTTAGAAAAATTCTAACAATTCTAAGCATTAATCTCCCTGTATATATATAGTACTTTGGAAACTGCTTTAAGGACAGTTTGATATTTATCAAAATAAAGGCAGCATGTGTCAGTGAGTGCTGCATATAAGCAGTGCTGTTGCAGCTCAAGAGGAAGAGAAGGATTTCAGCGATGGCAGGTCTTTAGCTGGGCTTCAGAAAAAGGGAAGGAGCTGGATATATGGAAATTCGAGGCAGGGCCCTCTAGACGGGAATATTGGTTTAGGCGAATATGAGGTGGATCTTCTTTTATTGTTCCAGGTGTGGACAATGATGCCTTGCTGCTAATTTTGACCAAAGAAAGTCATGCATAGCAAGATCATTGTTTTGTGGTTTTTCTTCAAGCATACAAAATATGTTGTGTGCTTAAGCATACAGTGCTAGCTTTTACCTATTTCTCAGCAGGTTCCAGACGGTAATATTAAATATTACAAGTAGATGGGGCATTTCAAGTACAACAAATAACATTTCATGCAGTATCCAAAAAGACGAAGAAATGAAAAGTTTTGTCCTACTGCTTTTAAAAGTCCTGTACCTTCCTGGGGGACAGAATTAAATATTTGACAGAAAAGCTGACTGAAAAAAAAAAAGGAATTACTCAAAAGTAAATTGAAGACAATAAAACCAAGGTTGCTTCCTGTAGTCATTAGAAGTGTGTATTGAGAAAAGACTATTTTACAGAGATAAGGAAATGGCATTAGTGTTTTCTGATACAGAGTCATCAAAATCTATTTAGTTTTTATGGCTAGATAAGTTTCTGACCTTACAGGAGACTTCAAAGACAGATAAAGTGGAGAGATAAAACACCCCAATGGAATTTAATTAAAACTATAATGAACATTGGTTTTGGGTTATCTGGATGAATTTTCAGTCTCTTGCAATTTGTGTAACATTGAGAGATTTCACTTTAGTAAAGTTTGTGCATTTGGCTGTGAGATATTTGCTGATGTTGTGTCCAAGGAAAAACATAAACATCTGGGTCTGTTTAGAAGTGTAGGCCTTTTATGTTCTTTGAGACCGTAGTGGTGGAAAATGAACTAGAGACAAGGTTGACAGAGTTATAAAGGCTAAAAATCATAAGATAGTATTATCTTCATAATAGCTTTAATTTTATTGAGTGTTTATTGTATGTCAAGGATATTATATTCATTAACTCATTTATCCTTCATAATAACACTATGAGGTAGGTAGAAACTATTATTAACTCTATTTTACAAATGAAGAAACTGAGGTTTAGAATAGTAATAAGCTTATCTAAGTTCACACAAGTAAGTAGCAGTGCTGGGATTCCATTCTAAGTTTGGAAGACTTTGTAATATGAGATCTTAACTACTCTGCTATACTGATCTTAAACTCTAGATGCTAGACATCATCTGGTTCCATTTGGTAGGCAGCAGTGGAGTGGAGGACAGAGGACTAGACATAGAGTCATAAGACCTGCATTTAAATTCTAGTTTTGCTACTTACGAAGTTGTATAACCATCAACTGAACTGGACTGCATGTCCAGGATAACTCAAGCATATGTCTGGTGGTTGATACTGACTCTTAGCTAGGCACTCAACTAGAGCTTATTCATATGCCTTTGACTTCAAAGAGTTTGTTTCTGAAGTGTCAATTACTTCTGTTTGCTTGACAAACTTTTTTTCTTCCTTAAAGCCTATGTCCTAAGCCTTCGTTCTAGAACCATCAGATTGACTTGATTTGACCATGCTTGTACTCTTTGAATAAATTGTTCATATCTCTGTTAGAATTCTCATTCTCTGATATTGTAGGTATTGAATAAGAAGTTAACCTATACCAATAGACTGCAATCCCAAATGTTAAAACTTTGTACTTTTTTTTTCTTCAGGAACTAGACATTGTCTCCATAATAGGTGTCTGATAAATGCTGATGAATGAATGCTATTAGGTCAACCTTCCATTGTAGTACTATATGAATGATCATGAGCTTGTTTGTATAGCAGTTATGTATTTATCTAAGTAAAATCATTGAGTGAAGTCAGAGGGTGAATCAAAACACCACAAAATTACCCTATTAAAACAGGATAGAATTGTATAAGTCTCCTTATATTTTGCTTTTTCCATTAGGGATATACTGACTATAATACCGTTTATTTAATTGCCTAAACCTATGAAGGCTTAAGACTTATTTCAAACGCACATTATTTTTTTATCACACAGATGCAACTCTATGAATAACATAAGGCAACTCTTTAGAATTTGCTATATCCAATATCAAATAGGAGGACTTCCAGGGAAAGTGGCAGAGTAGAAGGATGCTAGGCTCACCTTGTCCCACAAGTATGCCTAGATAATGCCCACATCAGTGTAATATCAAATAGAAGTTGTAAGAATTACTATATCTAGCTAAGTATTTTAGAGGCTATAGTGTTTCTTTTTACCTCCCAATTATTTACTTAAATATACACCATTCATTCATCACAAAAACATTTATTGGGCACCAATTTAAGTACTAAATTTTAAGATTAGAGATTAAAATTGAATAACACCAACTGTTTAAGAAAACTCATTTGATAATGATTAGTAACCAAATAGGTAAACAATATAAAAGTAGGAGATAAATGAAATAATGGAGGTAGCTAGTATAAATGAAATAAATGACACACGAGACATGATTATATTTTAATGTTAAGGTCGTGTGCCAGAAAGGATGAGATAATAATTGAGGTGTGTTTTGAAAAATGTGAAGCAAACTACTAGAAAGAATGAGGTTGGTGAGGGAAAAGAGCCTCCCAAGCAAAGTAGACAGTAAGGACGATGTGGAGTCAGAGACATCACACCAATAGGCCCATGACACCACTTCTTTAACTTGGGAAGCCATAGAAAGTTTGGGAGGAGATTGCCATGATCAAAAGGTGATTTATGAAAGCAAACGTAGATGTATTATAGAAAAATTATGATGAGGAGGAGAAAGCAGGGGAAGGGGTTAGTTAGGAGGTTATTATAATATTTTAGGCTGATGGTAATGGGGGATATGACTCCAGGCAGGGACTGGGGGAATGGTGACATAGCTTGGGTAATAGATACAACAAAGCGTGTGATTGCTATCAGATTGTGTAGTGGGATGAGAGGGAACGGAAGAAAAAGCACACTGTGTTAAACTATGGGTCTTGGTGATTGATCAAGCAGTAGCGATATTAGCATAGATTCAGCAGGAAGAACAGAATGAAAGTAAAGTTCCCTTTTAGAAAATACATTTGGAATACACATTCATAGCCATGATTCTACTGCTGCCAGAGATGTTCCACAGCTTTGCCAAGAGGCCAAGTCTTCCTACCTCCTGCATCTAAGCAGGCAACATCTTTGGAAACTGGTCCATTAATTTTAGGTAAGCCCAGATGTTATGCCAGTAGGAGCATATTGCAATAGGAATTCACATTTTATCTTTAATTGACACACAATGGCAGCAAATAACATAATTTGCATTCTGGTAAGGAAGCCAAGGCAGTACTGATTTGGAGACAATAGTTTGGGATCTCTATCTGGACATGCAGAGTCTCTTTGCCCATACAAATGAGCACAAATGCAGCAGGCAATCTTTAGTGACTAGTAATACCTCCTTTCAGATTCTGAGCAGAGTTTGTTTGCTTGTTCATTGTTTGTTTCTTTTCTGATTTTGACATGCTATGTGGCATCACAACCTCCATTCTGGCTGCAAGAGAATCAAAGCACAGTTAATCAAGTAGAAAATTAACATACAGATTCACAAAATAAATCTAAATAGACAAACAAACAAATAAAAACAGTGCCGTATATATACTAAGATTTGAAGAGAATGTTTTTCTATTAGGATGGAATAAACTGGTATTGTCATCTTTTATGTTACTCTATTAAAAAACAATCAGAGCAACAATAACAACCAAGCAAAAAACAAAAAAAAACAAACAAAAAAAAACCACCCCAGAATACTATAATGACATTTCTTAGTATTATAATTTAATGAATATGTCTTATTTGTTGAGACTGATAATAGTCATTGTAGTTAAAATATATAAAAATCTGTCCTTATGCTACATTAGGAAAAGGCTGCTGCTTTCCAGGGGTCCCCATCTAGAATCATTGGTAACTCTCCTTGAAGATCCAGCTTATACTGCTCTTGAAATAGTCCTGATTAGTGTGAAGTACTGTTTTAGTTGCTCAGCAGCCTCAGGCCATTCTTATAGTAGAATATGCAATTATTATGTTGCCCAGATTTTTGATAACCTGAATTTCAAGGAACAAGGTCAGAGTGACAAAAAGTTGGTTTTCCTAAACCACCTGATGAGTGCCTCTCCTGCTGCCTCCTGCCCCATGTGAATTATGTCTGTCTTAGCTTTTCTGCCTAATACTCTTTGGTGCCTTCCCCCCATATGCATGTCTATGGCTATGGAAACTTTGGGTCCTTATAACTGCTGTGTGCCTGCCCTATTTGGGATAATGACTTAAGTTTAGTCACCCTTGGAAGTGATGACTGTCTCTTTATTACAGCATTGTTACTAAGGACAGCACCTTGACCTAGATACCACCCGTCCAGGTTTGCTAATCCTCTTTCCCTGATTTTCAAAAAGGAGGAGTATCTATATAGCATCCCTCCCCCCAAAACCCAGAGTATTATAGGATGCCTGCTTTCCTCTTGAGATCTCCCTCTTCAGGATCTTGGACCCTGCTTTCAAATCATGTCCTCCCTCCCCAGTCTGAGTTATGAATGTTCAATATTCCATTAACAAGAGCATATTATCCATTTGGCTTCTATCATTGGTTCTGATTTTCTTTTTTTTTTAAGTTTTAATTTTAATTCCAATTATTTAGAATGTCATATTAATTTCACATATACAATATAGCCTTCCATACATCACCCTGTGCTCATCACGACAATGCACTTCTTAATCCTCATCACCTGTTTAACCTAGCCCCCCACTTCTTTCCCCTCTGGTAACCATCATTTTGTTCTCTGTAATTAAGAGTCTCTTTCTTGATCTCCCTGTCCCTTTTTTCCTCCTAAGCTCATTTGTTTTGTCTCTATAATCCATATATGAGTGAAATCATATAGTATTTGTCTTTCTCTGACTGCCTTATTTCACATAGCATTATACTCTTGAGATCAACCCATGTCATTGCAAATGGCAAGACTTCATTCTTTTTTATGGCTGAATAATATTCCACTGTATATATTTACCACATCTTCTTTATTCATTCATCAATCTTTGAACACTTGGGCTGCTTTCATATCTTGGCTATTGTAAATAATGCTGCTCTAAACAAAGGGGTTCATGTATCCCTCAGAATTAGTGTTTTTATATTCTTTGAGTAAATACCCAGTGGTGTAATTGCTGGATCATGTGGTAGTTCTGTTTTTACCTTTTTGAGGAACCTCCATCCTGTTTTCCAGGGTGGCTGCACCAGTTTGTATTCTCAACAACAGTGTTCAAATGTTCCTACTTTTCCACATCCTCACCAACACTTGTTGTTTCTTGTGTTGTTGAGTTTAGCCATTTCAATAGGTGTGAGATGGTATCTCACTATAGATTTGATTAGCATTTCCCTGATGATGAATGATATTGAGCATGTTTTCATGTGTCTATTGGCCATCTGTGTCTTCTTTGGAGAAATATCTGTTTGTGTCTTCTGCCTATTTTAATTGGATTTTTTTTTTTGGTGTTGAGTTGTATAAGTTCTTTATATATTTTGGGTACTAACCCTTTATCGGATAGGTCATTTCCAAATATCTTCTCCCTTTCCAAAGGTTGCCTTTAATTTTGTTGTTTGTTTCCTTCGCTGTGCAGAAATGTTTTATTTTGATGTAGTCTTAATAGTTTATTTTTTTTTAAGATTTTATTTTTAAGTTACCTCTATACTCAATGTGGGGCTTGAACTTACAACCCTGAGATCAAGAGTCGCATACTCTGCCAACTGAGCCAGCCAGGCACTCCCCACCCCGATAGTTTATTTTTGCTTTTGTTTCCCTTGCCTCAGGAGACAGATCTAGAAAAAAGTTGCTGTGGCCAATGTCAAAATGGTTACTGTCTGTGTTCTCCTCTAGGATTTTGATGGTTTCCTGTCTCACATTTTGAATTTACTCTTTAATTTTAATCCATTTTGAATTTATTTTTGTGTATGGTTTATTAAAGTGGTCCAGTTTCATTCTTCTGTATGTTGCTGTCCAGTTTTCCCAACACCATTTGTTGAAAAGACTGGCTTTTTTTCCATTGGATATACTTTCCTGGTTTGTCAAAGATTAATTGACCAGATAGTTGTAGGTACATTTCTGGGTTTTCTGTTCTGTTCTTTTGATCTGTGTGTTTGTTTCTGTGCCAGTACCATATTGTTTTGATTGCCATAACTTTGAAGTCTGGAATTTGATGCCTCCAGCTTTGGGGTTTTTTTTGTTTTGTTTTGTTTTTCCAAGTTTGCTTTGGTTATTTGGGGTCTTTTGTGGTTCCGTACAGATTTTAGAATTGTTTGTTGTAGCTCTGTGAAAAATACTGGTGGTATTTTGATGGGGATTGCGTTAAATATGTAGTTTGCTTTGGGTAGCATAGACATTTTAGCAATGTGTTCTTCTAATCCATAAGCATGGAATGTTTTTCCATTTTTTTTGTGTGTCATCTTCAATTTCTCTCAACAGTATTTTACAGTTTTCAGAGTAAAGGCCTTTCACCTCTTTGGTTAGGTTTATTCCTAGGTATCTTATTATTTTTGGTGCAATTGTAAGGGGTGTTGTTTTCTTAATATCTCTACCTGCTTCTTCATTATTGGCATATAGCAATGCAACAGATTTCTCTACACTGATTATATATCCTGCAACTTTACTGAATTTGTTATTCGGTCTAGCAGTTTTTTGGTGGAGTTTTTCAGGTTTTCTATGTAGAGTATCATGTCATCTGCAAAAGAATGGAAGTTTTACTTCTTCCTTACCTATTTATATGCCCTTCATTTCTTTTTATTGCCTGATTTCTGTGGTTAGGACTTCCAGTACTATGTTGAATAAAAGGGGTGAGAATGGACGTCCTTGTGTTGTTTCTGACCTTAGAGGAAAAGCTCTCAGTTTTTCCCCATTGAAGATGATGTTGGCTGTGGGTTTTTTATAGATGGCCTTTATTATGTTGAGGTATGTTCCCTCTAACCCTATCTTGTTGAGGGTTTTTATTATGAATAAATGTTGTAGTTTTTTTGTACTTTCTGCATCTATTTAAAGGATTATAAAGTTCTTATCCTTTCTCTTACTGATGTAATGTATGACCTTGATTGATTTGCAAATATTGAACCACACTTGCATCCCAAGAATAAATGCCACTTGGTCATGGTGAATGATTTTTTTAATGTATTGTAGAATTTGGTTTGCTAGTATTTTATTTTTTATTTTTTTTAAAGATTTTATTTATTTGAGAGAGAGAGCACAAGCAGGGGAGGGGGTGGGGGAGAGGGAGAAAGAGACTCCCCACTGAGAAGAGTGCCTGTGTGGGTTTGATTCCAGGACCCCAAGATCATGACCTGAGCCGAAGGCAGATGCTTAACCAACTGAGCCACCCGGGTGCCCAGTTTGCTAGTATTTTATTGAGAATTTTTGCATCTATGTTTATCAGGATATTGGCCTGTAGTTCTCCTTTTTAGTGTTTTTTTTTTTTTCTGGTTTTGGTATCAGGGTAATGCTGGTCTCATGGAATGAATTTGGAGGTTTCCTCCTCTTCTATTATTTGGAATAGTTTGAGAAGAATAGGTATTAACTTTCCTTCAAATGTTTGGTAGAATTTGACTGTGAAGCCATCTGGTCCTGGACTTTTGTTTTTTGGGAGTTTTTTGACTACTGATTCAATTTCTTTGCTGGTTATCAATCTTTTCAAATTTTCTATTTCTTCCTGTTTCAGTTTTGGTAGCTTTTATGTTTCTAGGAATTTGTCCATTTCTTCTAGTTTGTCCAATTTGTTGGCATATAGTTTTTCATAATATTCTCTTGTATTTCTGTGGTTTTGGTATTACTATTTCTCTCTCATTTGTCATTTTATTTATTTGAGTCCTTTCTCTTTTTTTCTTGATAAGTTTGGCTACAGGTTTATCAATTTTGCTGATCATTTCAAAGAACCAGCTTCTGGTTTCATTGATCTGTCTATTGTTTTTAGTTTCTGTATCATTTATTTCTGCTCTGCTCTTTATTATTTCCTTTTTTTTATGTTGGTGTTTGGTTTGCTATTTTTTTCTAGCTCCTTTTGGTGTAAGATTTGGTTGTTTTTCATTATGTGTGTATTATGCAAACCTAGATTGGAAATAGAGTTCCCCCAGAAATCACTGTT
Source organism: Ailuropoda melanoleuca (assembly GCF_002007445.2). Taxonomy (NCBI): domain Eukaryota; kingdom Metazoa; phylum Chordata; class Mammalia; order Carnivora; family Ursidae; genus Ailuropoda; species Ailuropoda melanoleuca. The sequence continues at coordinate 47,208,000 of NC_048225.1, forward strand.
TATTGGTGAATTTGCTATTTATATTTATTACTTTAATAACTATGTGAACCATTCTCAGGAGAGTGGGAAAAATCACCAAAAACTGTGTTTTAGACATTCAATATACAAAGCCATTTGGTACACCCAGAAGAGACAGGATTGATGGACAGGATATGGGGAATTACTGTTTCATAAATGAATCACAAAAGAGTAGTTTTCCATTGAACAAATCACCTTTCCTGCAGATTCCTGATAGGATCTGGCAAGTTTGTTTTGGCACAACTATGAGAGCTGAGGGATTTGTTAGGTGGCCATTGGATTTGTCAGTCAAAATCTAATACAAATGGATGACCTGATGGAAAAGCAAAAGGAAAAAGGATAACGTTAATAGAATCTTAAAACTTTAGAATATTACATTAAGTGGCAATTGTTTGGGTCTAAGTTTAATTAATACATACATAAGCTTTAAAAAGAAATCTTGGTCTCTTGTCTTGAATACTTTTTCTGGCAGGGAGCTCATTGTCACATATGTAGGCAGATTTACTGATGAATAACTGATAATACTACAGTTTTTCTTTTGCTGAAATGTGATATGGCTTTCTCTACTTTCTGTTTTTAGGTCTCTTTATAAGTCATTCATTCATTCATTTATTCATTCATATGTACATGTTTTTTCTTTGAAAAAAGTATTTATTGAGTGCTTATTTTATGCAAAGCCCCATCCTAAACCCTAAGGATGTAATAATAAACAGGATAGTACTGGTTTATGTGGTGATAGGACTTTGAATATACAGTATGAAATCAACAGTAATTGGAAAATAACATAAAAGGTATAAAGTTTCAAACTGTAATAAGAGCTATGATATAAAACTACAGGGGTTTTATAAGATCACATAAGAGGCCAAACTGACCAGTTCTGATGGTAGTAGTAGTCATAGAGGTGATGATGGTGGACAAGACACCTCATAAAGAAGTGATATTTAAATTGAGATCTGAAGAATGAGTCATTGTTAACCAAGCAAGAGTTGGGATTAGAAATAATGAAGAGTTCTTCTAGGCAGAGAATGATCAGTGAGAAGAGCTTGAATTGGGCAAGACAAGGCCTAGGACTTGGATACTCACTCTCCCCCAAGTTAGTATGCTGCTACTCTCTTTTAATCTTCTTAGTCTGTAAATCTTTCTACCCTTCAGCTATTTCTGACATGACATGAGTTCCAGAACTCTCACCTCTCTGTCTGCTCCTCTTTGGTCATGCTCCCGCTGGTCTTTGTGTCCTTTACGTGTGTTCCTAACAACACAGCAGCATGGAAGTCATATGGGTGTGTCAAGAGAAAGACCAATGCCTCTGAGTGTCAAACTGTAGATTGAGGAAGTTGTAACTGAAGTCCTACCAAAAACATCATTAGCCAATATTTACTGGGGTGACCCCAGGAACTCTACTGGGCTGGCAAGGCAGGTACTATCTCCTAAACTTCTCTACCTACCCTTTTCATATCAGTAATATTTTAAAAGCTGAAAAAGAAGCAAAGCTGGTGGATTTGGAATTAGTCTTCAAAAGGCTTTGGTCAACATAGCTAGCATTTTGTTGTAGGACAAAAGGGAACAAAAGAGCTCTTTTATCTATTTCTACAAGCTCCACATTATAACAATATCTTTTTTTTTTTTTTGAATTTCATCTCTTTTCTCTCATCCTGAAGTTCCTTGGGACCTGTTTCTCTTCATAAATAGTTCTCATTCTGGACTGGAAAATGTCACTATTGGCAATGGATTACCCTAGGTGGACAAAGTGCCAAGTGGCACCCAAAGGGCCCCAGAGGCTTCAGCCTAAAGGATAAAAGGCAATATATGAAAGGGAGAGAGTTGATCCTGTAAATAAATTTGACTGGCATTAAGTATTTAACGTGGTGGCTGGCTCCATGAGGGCAGTACATTAAATGCATAATGGCATAGTATCCATTTGGGCTTTATTGTAAATCTGACAAGCCCCAACCAAGCTGCATTGCATTAAATTGTAACTGTCAAGTTCTGATAGAGCTGTCAGATTGAGGAGGTTTACTTTAAAGCAAACAGAAAAGGCTACAGATTCTTTTATTAATAAGGTAATGCTCAGTTGGAGAAAAACGTTAGGCAGTGTGATATTGTCATAGGCATAGGGCTTTGGGATCAGCCTTGGGTTTGAATTAGTGGCCCTGTTACTTATGCTGTGTAATCCTTGAGCAAATTACTTCACCTCTCTGAGTCTCTGTTCACTAATGAGTATAATGACAATAATGTATATTTCAGGCTTGCCTTAGATAAGGCTCCCCAGGAAACAAACTTGGGATAGAGATTTATATTCAGGTAATTTATTAGGGAGTAATCTTGGGAAAAGTAGCTTCAGTGGAGTAAGGGAAGTATGATTGGCTAAAAGAGAAGTTAGATATTCCTCTTCCCTTCCTTTACCCAGTTGTGGTAATAGCCATTTTACATTTATAGTTTAATACTTTTATTCATCTAAAAAGAAGTTATTAAACATATCTATAGCCTAGATTTCCTGGAAATAGAATCTAAGATGGAATTTTGAGTGCAAGTGGGATATTGGGGAGTGGTCTCAGGTATACCACCTTCAAAGGAATAAGGGAAGCAGCATTGGTCAAAGCAAGAGGTTGGTCTACAATGTAGTTGCAAGAGAGACTCAGGTGATCCCATGGAATGATGTGACACAGGATGGCATTTCAAAGGTGTCTCACATTGAAGCAGGGGATCTGGGTCTTTGTTCACATTCATCAACAGGTCACTGGATGTAGGCTGCCTTTGAGGATGTAATTTTGGTCAAGGCAGCTCCATTGGGACACATGCAAATTTCAGGGAGGGACTCATTTCCCTGGAGCTATAAGCAGACAGCATGCCTGGCAGTTGGGGGTGTATCTCTCAGTTTTGAATAGTCTACCACTTGGATCCACTGGTTACCTATAATAATTATAGGAATGATAACAACAACAACAAAAACAACAACAGTTCACACCATTTACAAAAAGCTTTTTCTGGGTTCTGTTTGGTCATTTCCTGGGGTATTCATACTCCTCACTGGAGGAAAATTGGTAGGATAAAATCTAGCCCCTCCTGCTGCAAATGCTCTCTAGGCTATAACTGATATTCATAATTTTCCTCCATTACTATCATTCTAGATTTCCCTGCCCCTCAATTAGCATTTCTGTTAGTAACATCTCCTAGACCTTCATGCCTGAGAAATTTTGAGTCCCTGTGTATCATGTCTTATTCAGATCATGGCTGCTTTATTTGTTGATATGCTATCAAAATTGGGCAGAAGAGTACCAAGAGGAATTCCACTTGGTCACTTGAACATCAAATGTATTATTTTTTCCCCACACTGTTTAATAGAAGCTTTACCTCCTTCTGATATCAATATTAATTACCCTGGCTGGAATGATAATTTCCCTTCCTTGACCTTTGTTTTTTTAGCACAAGGAATCCAAAGTGACTGGGTGGTAGCTGTACATAAACTTTAATGACAAGTATTCTCCTCTCGAAACCAGGACTTATAGATGAAAAAAAACCACAATTGCAGGGAGTTAGTATATATTCATTGGTAACTTATTGGGAGTGGTAGTAAATAGAACCAATTCTGATTCTTCCCTTTGGTTCATAAGCTTATGTATTCTGCATACTAAGAATATAGTACTATATAATAAGTATCGATTTAGGGAATACTCTGCATCCTAAGGGAGGGTGTCCCATTATTTCAAAGTTTTTAACTCAGATGTACCTTCAAATGGCTATTATCTTTCTTTGTCAGGCTGGCAGCTTCAGGGTGTATGGCATATGACAGAATCAGTGGATCCATTGGAACTTAATAGAGACCACTACCATGCCTCTTTTGATATATCTCTTACTATGATGTGATGTTACACAGAATTTTATTGTTGGTGAGCCCTCGAATAGAAATGATAGCTGAGACACTACAGGCAGGAAAAGCAAACTCATATTCCTAATATGGTTTGATTCCAGTTACAGTGAATTCCTGTCTACTGTAGTTTGGAAGGAGCCCACTATAGTCCATTCGTGACTAAGTGGCTGGTGGGTTTCCTGGAGGAGTGTAGCCATACTGGGAACTCAACATTGGTGTCAGTTGATAGAAGTTTGGATATTTGGTAAGGTTAGTAGCAAAATCAGCCTTGGTAACTGAAAGCCATATTTGTGGGTCCATGAATTGCCTTTATCCCTAACACTATGCCTACTGTAATCCTAACTCCATCAGTCCTTAAAGACTGGCTGATGTCAACAAGCCATAGTTGTTCTGTCACCCTGAATAAGACATAAAGAAGGGTCAGTGAATTTGATGATATATCAATAGAAAAATATTTATTCTGAATAATAAAGAAAAAATATTGAAAACATTATTAGATTCAATACCAAGTAGTATATCAGACATAAAATTAAAGTTGTGGAAAAAGAGACAAAGAGTGGGGAGAAAAAAACTTGAAGACATTTTCATTTAAAAAATTACTAAATTTGGTAAGAAAAACGTACAAAATCAAGAAGCTTGGAAAATATAAGCAGGATAAATTAAAATGAATCCCACCTAGGTACATCATTTTCAAACTTCTAAAAGCCAAAAATAAACAGAAATTATTGAAAGCTGCCAGAGAGAAATATTGTGTAACATATGGGAAACAGTGATTTGAAATGATACTGACTTTCCCTCAAAACAATAGGAGCCAGAAGAAAATGGATGGCATTTTTAAGTGCTAAGAATTATGGGAGCTATAAACAATTCTATATTCAGTGAAGTTATCTTTCACATATGAGAATGACATTAAAACATTGTCAGATAAGAATAATTGAGAGACTGTTGCTAGTAGATTTTCACTGCCAGAAATGCTAAAGAAAGTTTCAGCATGAAAGGTAATGATACCATATGAAATCTTGTCTTTATTAGAGGTAACAAAGAACTACATGGGTAAATAAAAATAGTACATTTTTTCTTAATTATTTAAAAGCATATCCTGTTAAAGCAAAAATTATGAATTTATAAGTTATATAGATATCATATATGTATATATACACAAATGTGGACATATATGTGTGTATGCATGTGTTCACAGTAGCACGTAAGGTGGAGTAAATGTAACTGAAGTTATTACCTTCCGTGTGAAGTGGAACTACACTAAGTAGATTGTGCCTAGTTAGTGATGCGTATAGCTAGAAAACCAACAGAGAAAGTGAAATAAAAAACTGAAAATACTGTATTAACATAAAAGAAACCCAGAAATGAGGACTTACATGAAACAGGACAAAAAGAAAACAAATAAATTAAGTCATGTCAATAATTATCTTAAATGTAAACAAACTAAATTGGGTTGCCTGTGGCCAAATCTGGTATATTTTTGTATGGGCCATACCTTAAGAATGGATTTTAAAAATTTAAACGGTTAAAAATATCAAAAGAATAATATTTTTAGCAAAAGAAAATTATGCAAAATTTTAACATTAAAATTTCTTTGTTTATAACTAAAGTTGTATTGGAACAAAGCTATACCCATTGTCTAGGACCACTTTCATGTTGAAATGGCAGAATTGAGTAATTATGACAGAGAAATTACACGGTATATAGAACATAAAATATTTACTATCTAGTTGTTTGGAGAAAAACGTTTGCTGATCTCTGGACCAAACAGTCAAATTAAAGAGGAAAGATTAACAGATTGATTAAAAGGAAAAACCCAACCATGTGCTATCAGAAAAGATACATATTTGATAAAAAAGAAACAGGCTGATTAAAAGGATGGAGAAAGAAATATTATACAAAAAGTAACTATAGGTAAGCTGGAGTAGCTGTAATCAAGTCGAACACAATAGACTTCAAGATAAAGAGTACTTAAATAATAATAGTAACAACAACAGCAACAATAATAATAATATATACTATTTTGAGTGGAGATGCCAGGAAGATAAGGAGTACTTCTAAAAAGTGATATTCCCTAACATAAGGAATAGGGCAGAGGACAATAGGGAAGGGAGGGAAAACTGAATGGGAAAAAATAAGAGAGGGAGACAAACCGTATGACATTCTTGACTCTGGGAAACAAACTGAGGGTTGCAGAAAGGGAGATGGGTGGGGGGATGGGGTTACTCAGTGATGGGCAATAAGGAGAGGACATGATGTGATGAGCACTGGATGTTATACACAACTAATGAATCATTGAACATTATATCAAAAACCAATGATATATTATACATTGGCTAATTGAATTTAAATTAGAAGGAAAGAAAGAAAGAAAAAGAAAGAAAGAAAGAAAGAAAGAAGAAAAAGAAAGAAAGAAGGAAAGAAAGAAGAAAGAAAGAAAGAAAGAAAGAAAGAAAGAAAGAAAGAAAGAAAGGAAGATGTTCCATATTAATAAGTGGAGTTTTCAATCAGAAAGTCCTATCATAATAAATATATATGTACCTAACAGTTTTTAAATACCCAAAGCAAAAATTTACAGAATTAACAGAGCAACTATCAAATATACATTGATGATAAAGAAAATCTAAATAATCCCACCAAAACTTGACCTAATTGCCATTTATAGATTATTATGTTTAAAGAAAGCAGAACATATGTTCTTTTCATGTTCACAAAAAATCTTCACAAAATTAGACCATATAAAGGACCATAAATTAAGTTTTAATAAATGTGAAATTATTGAGAGCATATGTTTCCTGAACACAAATGAATTAAGGTAGAAATCAATAACAATTTGATACATTGAAACAGTGATACATAAAACATCTAAATGCTTAAGATAAAGAGCATACTCATAAATAACATGGGCTAAATTTAAAAATTCACAAGGGAAATTAAAAGATACTTTGATGGACGGGACTGGAGGAAGTAATGTTAAGCGAAATAAGTCAAGCAGAGAAAGACAATTATCATATGGTTTCACTCATTTATGGAACATAAGAAGTAGGAAGATCAGTAGGAGGAAAAAGGGAAGAAGAAAGGGGGTATAAACAGAAGGCAGAATGAACCATGAGACACTATGGACTCTGAGAAACAAACAGGGCTTCAGAGGGGAGGGGATGGGGGAATGGGATAGGCTGGTGATGGGTATTAAGGAGGGCATGTATTGCATGGTGCACTAGGTGTTATATGCAAATAATGAATCATGGGACATTGCATCAAAAACTAGGGATGTACTGTATGGTGACTAACATAATATAATAAAAAATATTATTATTAAAAAAAGATACTTTGATGCAAATGATAAGGAAATGTAAAAAATTATGGATCCTGGTCTAATTTGTGCTAAGAGGAGAACTTACAGCTTTCAGTGTTTATATTAAAAATAAGAAGTGTTCAAAAAGCAATGATATAATTTCCTCCTAAGAAAATGGAAAAACGTTAGCCCGAAATAAATAGAAATATATAAAATAAAAATGAGAACAGAAATCAATGAAATAAAAAGACAAACATAATGAAAAGTAATAAATTTAGTTCTTTGAAAAAATTAAAAATCAATAAAAAGCCATCAAAAAGTGACCAGAAATGAAAGAGAAACATCGTAAATTGGCAATATGAATGATGAAGGAAAGAGTTACATGAGAGATCCTACCAACTTTAAAAGATAAAAACTTAGTCAACCTCAACGAAAATTTTACATTTCTTGAAAAATACAGTTCATTAGATTTTTATAAGCTGAAAGTATAAAGCATGAATTAAAGAAATTGTTATCAAAGACCCAAAACATAAAGAGGATTCCAGGTACATAGGTCTTCACTGGGTAATTCATCCAACACATGAAGAAGGAAAGGCATGAATATTACACATATTTTTTTCAGAAATAAAGTACAAAGGAAAACTTCTCAACTTGTTTTATAAGGCCAAGGTGATGCTGATATCTAAACGGGAAAATACATTAAAAGAAAAGGTATTGTATAGAAAAATTCTTCTTATGAGTATAGATGCAAAACCCATAGTAGAATATTGACAATTTGCCTTAAGTAACCTTTAATGGCTAAGGGAAACTTGTCTTGGGAATGCAAGTCTGATTTATCATTTGGAAATCAATCAGTGCAACATACTGTATTTACCAAAAAAAGGGAGGAAAAATATGATTATCTTAATAGATGCAGTAGGATACTTAACACAATTCAGTGCCCATGATGATGAAAACTCTACATAATCAGGGAATGCCAGAAAACTTTCTCAATCCCGTTAAGTGTCTACAAGCAAAACAAAACAAAAACTATTTGTTATATTTAGTGAAATATTGAATACTTTCACCCAGAGATCTTCTCAAGGCAAGAATGCCTGCTTTTACCATTACTATTCAACATTGTATTGTGCTGGAAGGCTTAACCATTACAAGATGAGATAAAAGGTCACAAATATGGAAAAGGAAAGCTATCTCTACTTACAAGTGACATAATTTTTATGTAGAAAATCCCAAAGGAATACAAAAACAACCTACCAGTACTAAAATTTAAATTAAACAAGTTTTCAAAATACAAAGTTAATATTAAAAAATATTTTTTACAGTACTGTATGGTAACTAATATAACATAATAAAATTAATTAATTAATTAATTCTTTCTATGTACTTAACAAATTGGAAAATAAAAATTTAAAAACCCATTTGACATAGCATTAAAAATTAAAAAAAATAGACTGACTTTTATGTTGTTAATTGATTTTAAATGAAAAGTTCAAAGCTTCAATTGGGAAAAATAGCAACACTTGATGTTGAAACAACTCATTCACCATATGGGAAAAGAAAACCCTACTTCACATGAAATTAAAATTCATTCAAGACCAAAACATAGAAGCTAAAACTATGAAACTTCCCGAAGAAAACATATGTACATATCTTTGAGACCTAAGACTAAAGAAATAATAATCATTAAAATGATGAATTAGATTTTATCAAATATAAAAGCTGCTTCTTATTTAGTTTACTATTAGGAAAATGTATAGAAAAGCCACATGTAGGATAATCGCAAAACATATATCTCACAGAATACTTTGAGATTATACAACAAACTCCTATAATTCAATATTGAAAACATAATTCAACTATTTTTCTCTACTCTCTTTTTTTTAAGAGAGAGAGGGTGAGTTTAGTGGGGAGGAGCAGAGGCAGTGGGAGAGGGAGAAGGAGATAATCTCCAGCAGACTTCCCCTCCCCACCCCAGCATGGGATTTGATCTCACAACCCTGAGATCATGACCTAAGCCAAAATGAAGAGTTGGATGCCCAAATACCTGAGCCACCCAGGCACTCCAATCAATTCAATTATTTTAAAAAGGGCTTATGACTTCACATTTCACAAGGGATGATTTGCAAACACCAATAATCTTATTTAATAAGTGCTTAATATCTTTAGCCATCCAGGAAATACAAAATTAAAATCACAAAGAAATATCTTGATATGCTCACCAAAATGGCTAAAGTTAAAAAGACTTGAAATACAAATGTTGTTGAAAAGCAATGAAAACTTTCCTTCCTGTCCTAGGCATAAAAAATTGTATAATCACTTGAGATAAATGTTTGACAGTTTAAAAAAAATAAACAGATACCTATTCTTTGACCTAGCAATTCTATTTCTAGGTGTTAACCAGGAGAAAGAAGAAAAAAAAACTTAGTTCCAAAAGCTTTTTACAAGAATATTCATAGCAAAACTATTAATAATAACACCAAACTGAAAACATGGCTATCAAAAGGAAAATTGAAAAAACATTGTAGTATATTTGCATCATGGAATAGTATGTAGAAATTTAAAAAGTTAAAAAAAAACACACAACAAAATCTCATAGGTGTTAAGCCAAAGAAATCATATCACACACAGAAGAGAACATACTATATGCGTTTACTTACATAGAACAATAAGGAATAAGATATGGTGGAAAATAAATTTTAAAAAGTTGTGTCTGCAGTAATAATGAAAACTTTTCCTTGCTTCATCACTTGTATTTTTATAAAATTGATAAAAAGAAGGCTGTAGAAGGTAAGGCCCTGGCAGTGTGATGAAGCCATAGTAAGTTGGAACTTGTCTTACTTGATGCCTGCATGGTACTTCTGTTTATAGTAATGTTTTTGGTTAATATCACAGAAATATTAATAAATTCTCACTTGTTCCAGCTATAGGTGGTTGGAATGACTTTGATAACCTAGAGCCACATGGCTTCTAGGAATGGTCAGATACTAAGAATTAGACTGAACAGAGAAACCTGAATGTACAAATGTACTGATTAAATTTGATTACTTTCACTAAGTCACACCACCTCCTAACAAGGTGATCAAAACTTGGTAGGCATTAGGATACAATGGTTTAACTAGTGGTTTAACTAGTCATATCAAACTGGATGGCTTCTTGCTATTTTCCTAACTTGGATAAGGTTGTTTGTAAGGCATAATAGAATACTGATCCAAGAAAAGAAAGTTCAAGGCCTGGAGAAATGGTTAGCTCTCAGTACCTTGTGCAGTTCCAAGAAAATCAAAGAAGTTGGGCTGGATCCTGTTTATGTCATATTTCAGTGAGAGTCCTGAAGGTATATAATACTTGAGAAAGAACATAAGTAATTTATTTGTTGGATTATTCTTTGGATTGCTGTAGGGGACTGGTTAGAGCTAGGACAGTGACAGGGCCCTAATAAAAACAAACAAACAACAAAACACAACAAAATTGAGAGGGGAAGTTTTTGTTTTGGGTAATAATAGTGGATCTTGTATCAGATTAATTTGCCTGCACCAAATAATCACAATCTCTGGAGTAATATTTATTCTAAAAAAATACTATTCATAGGCATTTGAAAGCAACTCAAAGCAGGCTATTAAGGGTGTTATGATTATAATATTCATGTGGAAATGAAAAAGAAAAGAAAAGAAAAAGAAACAACTCTACCCAAACAAAAACTAAAATAGCTAAGATGAAACACAACAAAGTTAAAAAACTTGCATTATCTAACTTTAAGACATGGCATAAAGCTACAGTAAACAGACAACCTCATACTGATAAAAACATTGATATTTACATTAATGAAATAGATTTGAGTTTACAGAGCATATTAATACATAAGTTGTTCAATTGATTTTTGACAAATAGATCAAAGTAATTGAACAAGGTAAAAAAAAATTCTTTTCAACAGATGCTGCAAGAACAATTGGATATCTATATAAGGCGAAAATGAACTTCATTCTCTCCCTCCTACCATACACAAATTTAAGTCTAAAAGAAAGACATAAAAGTTATATGCCATTTACACCTCAATGAAGTGGGGAGGGGAGGAAAAGAGACACAAAGGAGATTTCAACAAAGTGGTGAAATAGGTGTTTTCAGCCCTCATCTAACCATAGATCATTTTTGAAAATCACTCACAGATGGGAGTACCTTTGTGGGAGCCCAGGATTTCAGAGGAAAGATTGTAGCACTCTGTTGGAACGAAAAATCTGAGTATAGACACACTGAAGGAGGTAACAAGAATAATTTCACTTTATCTGCACCACCCTCCCTCCACAAGCCTGCATAGCACAATGTTAGAAGAGAATTCTCAGTCTGAAATTTCTCCCACAGGGAAAGTGAGAGCTTATTGAGCCCCCTGCTTTCTCAACTGTGTGGGAGTTAACCCAGGAGGTTTACTTCCATCTCACCCCACCCACATCACTGAGGGGACTGGCAAATCTGAATAATCGGAAGCAGCTAGGATCAAGGAAAATGCACAGGGCTCAGAGTGACCAAGTCATAGAACTCAAATAAGGGAAGCATTTTCTACTAAACGCCTTGTGGACTCAACCAAGAATCTTCCCCATTCCCTTGTAGATTCCCCAGCTAGCTTACACATGTCCCCAGGACACCACTTACTCCTTCTCCTGGGAATCAGTGCCCTGTATGAACCTCCATAGATGGCCAAAACTCTGCAGATCCTGCACAAGCACACATACACAGCAAGCTTGACTTTGATGGATGGTGAAAAAGCACATGACCCTGAACACTTCAGTGTACTTCTCTAGGGGAACTAAACAGTAGACTCTTAGCTACTGGCCTGGCTTTGTTAGATTGGGAGAAGGCATAAAAACTTAATACTTCCCCAACAAGAGCCAATGGGAGGTATGGAGCATGTGCATCTATAGAAAAGCTCTCTTCAACCCCCAGAATTCCTAGATGGCCTGAGTAGTGAGGGTCTTTCTCTCTTGGAGCTAGTCTCTTGGAAGAGGTAATGCCTTCAAATGCAAAGAGAGCCACACAAGACTTCAGGGAATATGAAAAATCAGGAAAGCATGCCCCCACACATTAATTTCCCAGTAACTGAACAGAAAGAAATTGGGATCTATGAATGGCTTGAAAAAAATCCAAGATAAAAATTTTTTAGTTGCTCAGTGAAATACAAGAGAACACAGATAGAATCTATGAAACCAGGGAGACAATACATGAACAAAACAAGAAGTACAACAAAGATATAGAAATCATAAAAGAGAATCAAACATAAAAATCATAAAAAGAAATCATAAAAGAGAATTGGAGATGAAGAATACAATGAATGAAATGAAAATGCAACAGAGGGCTTCAATAACAGACTTGATCAGGTAGGAGAAAGAATCTATGAACTCAAAGATAGGTCATTTGGAAGTTTCCAGTCAGAGGAGAGAAAAGGAAAAAAAAATGAAAAAGAGTGAAGAAAGCCTATATGATTTACAGGAAACCAAGAGAAATAACATATACATTAGGGGAGTTCCCAGAAGAAAAAGAGACAGAAAGAGGCAGGAATTTTATTTAAAGAAATAATGGCTGGGCAGACTTCTAAGGAGATAGCAGAGTAGGAGGATCCTAAGCTCACCTGTCCCACAGATATAACTAAATAACGCCCACATCAGTGATTCTAAAACAAAAACTTGACCCATAGCCTAGAAGAACAGGTTCTCCATAGCTAAATATACATAAGAGTCCACATTGAAGAGGATAAGAAAGACAGAGATGGTTGAGAGCTAAATGGACCTGTAGGATTTCCTCGGAAGAGAGGAATGTGGCAGGCATAGAGAGGTGAGAGAAACAGACTTCATACAAGGCACCAGAGGTACAGGGAACCCACAAGGAGAAGGCAAATTCTCATAACATTTGGCTTAGAAAACTGGAGAGGCCTTATCTCATAGTTCTTAAAATCAGTAGCACTTAACACCTGGATCTTTAATAATCAGCATGCTTGGCTACGGGAGAAAGAAACTCAGTCCCCACCCTTAAGGAGATAACACAACAAATGGCCCTACTGAGATACAGTGTAGAAGCAGCAGTTTGAAAAACACCTGAGGTATATAGGAAGGGAGATTCCTTTACTAATCTTGGAGTGTGTGTGGGAGGGGAAGGTCTTATTGGAAGACTTCAAGAATAAAAGAGCTGGTGGCACCATATTCCCCCCACCCCCCAGTCTAGATACACAGACATCTGCAGGAACCAATGCCAGTGTAAATAGTCCCCACCTAGCTTTCTAATAACATGCCCCCCCTCAAGCTCTTCTCCAGAATTCCCCCCTCTGGCCCTTATGTAGTTTTGTAAAGTAGCTTGAGGTCCATTCCCATACCAGACTTCTGCAAACATTGCTAACACCTCGTGAATTTTTTGAAGACCTGCCCCCTCTAATATGACCTTGGCTGGAGCTCATCCAAAGTGGTGCCATAACCCAGACAGTGTGCAGGAACCCCAACAGAGCCAGCACAATTCTGAAGTGACTCTTGCAATGGGGAGGGGGGAAGATAACCACACACACCAGTCTAAGTGTGGCCTAAACAGTGGGCTGGGCGCTGACATCAGGTCAGACTTCAAGCCCCACCCACCAATGGAATCTTATCAGGGGAAAACAGGGAAAGCACTTTGCACTTCAGGGCTACTGTATCTCTGGCAAATGCCTGGTATGACTCAACATAAGCCCAAGGTAGACCCAGATTGGCTCACTAACAACACTGGGACCAAACCCTATCCACAATGGGCAAAGAAATCCACTGCAGACAACTGGACTGAAGGAAAAAAACAGCTCAGCCACAACAGCAGTATGCACACAACACACATAGGAGATATACCTGAAGTACCAAGTTCTGGTGAACAGGGGATATTGCACTGTAGGGTGCTATAGTACTTCTTCTTACAGCCACTACTTTCAAGAGCAGGAGATGTAGCTGAATTTCCTAACAACAACAAAAAAAAAAACCAGAAACAGAGAGTTAAAGAAAATGAAGAGACAGAGGAATATGTCCCAAATGAAAGAACAGGACAAAAATCACAGCATGAGAGCTAAATAAAATGGAGATAAGCAATATGGCTGATGGAGAATTTAAAGTAATGGTCATAAAGATACTCACTGGACTTGAGAAAAGAGTGACCAAAATCAGTGAGACCCTTAAAAAAGAGATAGAAAACATAGAAAAGAACCAATTGGAGATGAAGAACTCAGTAAGTGGTATTAAAAATGCACTAGGTAGAATAAATAGTAGACTAGAGGAAACAGAAGAAAGGATCAGTGATCTGCAGAACAGAGTATGGAAAGCAATGAAGCTGCACAGGAGAAAGAAAAAGTAAAAAAAAATTTTTTTAAAGATTTAGATAGCTCAGCATCATCATCAAGTGAAATTATGTTTCCATTATAGGAATCCCAGAAGGAGGATAGAAAAGGAGGCAGAAAAAGTATTTGAAGAAATAATAGCTGAAAACTTCCCTAATTTGAGGAAGGAAACAGATATCCAGATCCAGGAGGCACAGAGATCCCCCTCAAAAAATCAACTCAAAGGTTACCACAGAGATACTTAGTAACTGAAGTAGCAAAAAGTGTAGTGATAGAGAATTTTTAAAGCAGCAAGAGAATAGAAGGCAAGGGAAACTCCATAAGGCTATCAGCTGATTTTTCAGCAGAAATTGTGCAGGACAGAAGAGAGCCTGCAGCCAAGAATGCTTTATCCAGCAAGGCTATCATTCAGAATAGAAAGAGAGATATAAAGTTTCCCAGGCAAACAAAAATTAAGGGAATTCATGACCACTAAACCCAGCCTACCAGAAATGTTAAAGAGGAACCTGTGAGTGGAAAGAAAAGGTCATAAGTAGGAGTAAGAAAAGTAGGAAATACAAACGCAGTAAAATTAAGTATATCTATAAAAATCAGTCAAGGGATTCACAAAATAAAAGGACGTAAATTATGACACCATGTTCCTAACATGGGGGGGCAGGAGTAAAGAATGGTCTCAAACTTAAGTGACCATAAATTAAATATAGACTACTACATGCATAAGGCATTATATACAAACGTATGGGTAATCACAAATCAAAACCCAGTAATAGATAAGCAAAAAATAAAGAGAAAGGAATCCAAATATATCACTAAAGAAAGCCAGCAAATTGTGAGAGATAAGAGTAAGAAAAGAAAGCAGCAGAGACAACTACAAAAGCAACCATAAAACAAGTAACAAAATGGCAATAAGTATGTACCTATCAATAATTTCCTTGAATGTAAATGGACTAAATATTCCAATCAAAAACATAGGATGACAGACTGGACAAAAAAGCAAGACCCATTTAAGTGCTGCCTACAAGAGACTCTTTTCAGACCTAAAGGCATACATGCAGATTGAAAGTGAAGGAATGGAAAAGAATTTATCATGCAAATAAAATTGAAAAGAAAGCCAGGGTAGTAATACTTTATTGGACAAAATAGACTTTCAAACAAAGATTTTAACAAAAGCGAAGGACAGTAAATAATCCTAAAAGAAACAATCCAACAAGAAGATATAACAATTGTAAATATTTTTGCAACCAGCATGGGAGCACCTAATTACATAGTCAATAATAAATATAAAAGAAATAATCAATAGCAATACAATAGTAGTAGGGAACTTATACTCCACTTATTTCAATGGATAGATCATCCAAACAGAAAATCAATGAGGAAACAGTGGCTTTGGAATAACACATTGGACCAGAAGGATCTAACAAGTATATTTAGAACATTCCATCCTAAAACAGTAAAATATACATTCAGTTTAAGTGCATGTGGAACATTCTCCAGAATAGATCACATTTTAGGCCACAAAACAAGACAACAAATTCTGAAAGATTGAAGTTATAGCAAGCATCCTTTCTGACCACAATGCTCTGAAAGTAGATTAATCACAAAAAAATCTGGAAAAAGCACAAATACATGGAGGTAATTAAATGATATGCTATTAAGCAATGAATGTGTCAACCAAGTAATCATAGAGGAAATAAGAAAATGTATGGAGACAAATGAAAACACAATGGTCCAAAATCTTTGCGATGCAGTAGGAGCTGTTCTAAGACACAAGTTTATAGCAATATAAGTCCACCTCAAGTAAGAAGAAAAATCTCAACAAACAAACAAACAAAAAACCCAACCTAGCCTTACCCCTGAATGGGGTTAACAAAAGAACAAACAAAGTCCAAAACCAGTAGAAGTAAGGAAATAATACAGATTAGAACAGAAAAAAATAAAATAGAAATTAAAAAAACAAAAGAACAGATCAATGAAACCTGGAGCTGGTTCTTTGAAATGATCAACAAAATTGATAAACCTTAAGCTAGGCAAATCAAAAAAAATTAAGAGAGGACTCAAAATCAGAAATGAAAGAAGAAAAATAACAACTGACACCACAGAAATACAAATGATTATGAAAAATTATATTCCAACAAATTGGATAGCCTAGAAGAAATGGATAAATTCCTAGAAACATGATACTTCCAAAAACTGAATTAGGAAGAAATAGAAAACTTGAACAGATTGATTACCAACAATAAAACTGAATCAGTAATCAAAAAACTCCCAACCAACAAAATTCCAGGACCAGTTGACTTCACAGGTGAATTCTATCAAACATTTTGGAAGAGTTAATACCATTCTTCTCAAACTATTCGAAAAAATAGAAGAGGAAGGAAATCTTCTACAGTCATTCTACGAGGCCAGCATTACTCTGATACCAAAACCAGATAAAGACACCACAAAAAAGAGAACCATAGGACAATAATCTCTGATGAATATAGATACAAAAATTCCTCAAGAAAATACTAGCAAACTGAGTTCAACAATACATTAAAAATAATTATTCACCACAACCAAGTGGGATTTATTCCAGGGATACAAGAATGGCTCAATATTCACAAATCAATGATATCACAACAAAAAGAGAAAAGATAAAAACCATATGATGGTTTCAATGATGCAGAAAAAAACATTTGACAGAGTACAGTATCCACTCAAGATAAAACTCCTCAACAAGATAGATTTAGAGGGAACATACCTCACCATATAATAAAGGCCATAAATGAAAAACCCACAGCTAACTACCATAGTCAGTGGTGAAAATCTGACAGCTTTCCCCATAAGATTAACAAGGCAAGGACGCCCGCTCTCATCACTTTTATTTAAGATAGTATGTTAAGTCCTACACTGCAATCAGACCACAAAAAGAAATAAAAGGCATCCAAACAGAAGTAAAACTTGCACTATTTGGAGACAACCTGCACTATATATATAGAAAATGTGAAAAACTCCACCAAGAGCTAGTAGAATTAACAGAGGAGTTCGGTAAGTTTGCAGGATACAAAATGAATGTATAGAAACCCATTGCATTTCTATATACAAAAATGAAGAGAATTAAGAAAACTGTCCCATTTATAATTGTACCAAAAATAGTAAGATACCTAGGAATAAATTTAATCAAGGAAGAGAAAGACCTGTACCCTGAAAACTATAAAACACTGAAGATGACAGAAATCAATGGAAAGATATTCAATGCTCATAAATTGGAAAAATAAATACTGTTGAAAGGTCTATACTACCCAAAGCAATTACAGATTCAATGCAATCTCTGTCAGAATACCAAACATCAGTTTTTTTGCAGAATTTAGAACAAATAATCCTAAGATTTGTATGGTACCACAAAAGATCTCAAATAGCCAAAGAAATCTTCAAAAAGAACAAAACTGTAGGTATCATGATCCCAGACTTCAAGTTATACTATAAAACTGTAGTAATCAAAATATAAGGTACTGGCACAAAAATAGATACTTAGATCAATAGAACAGAATAGAGAGCCAGGGAGAAAAAACCCACAATTATATAGTCAGTTAATCTTCCACAAAGGAGGGAGGAATATGCAATGGAAAGAAGATAGTCTCTTTAACAAATGGTGTTGGGAAACTGAACAGCTGTATGAAAAAGAATGAACCTGGACTACTTTCTTACACCACACAAAAAATAAACTCAAAATGACTTAAGGACCTAAATGTGAAAACTGAAACCATAAAAATCTTCAAGGAGAGCATAGGCAGTAATTTCTCTGACATCAGCTATAGCAATATTTTTCTAGATATGTTTCTTAAGGCCAGGAAACAAAAGTAAAAATAAACTATTGGGACTACATCAAAATAAAAGTTTTCTGCACAACAAAGGAAATAATCAATAAAAGTAAAAGGCAAACTATGGAATGGGAGAAGATATTTACAAATAACATACCCAGTAAAGGATTAGTATCCAAAATATATAAAGAACTTATTTAAATCAACACAAATAACCCTAATAATCCAATTAAAAAATGGGCAGATAACATGAATGGGCATGACTTCTCCAAAGAAGACATACAGATGCCAACAGACACCTGACAGGAAGTTCAACATCACTCATCAGGGAAATGTAAATCAAAACTACAATGAGAAATCACCTCTACACCTGTCAGATGGCTAAAATAAAAAACACAAGGAACAAGCGTTGGTGAGGATGTGGAGAAAAAAAACCCTTATGCACTGATGGTAGGAATACAAACAGGTGCAACCACTGTGAAATATTGTAAGGAGGGTTTTTTTTTTATGGTATTACCATATGATCCAGTAACTCCACTACTGGGTATTTACCTAAAAAATATTAAAACATGAATTTTTAAAATCTATGCACCCCTATGTTTATTGTAGCATTATTTCTAATAGCCAAATTATGGAAGAAGTCCAAGTGTCCATCAATAGACGGATAGATAAACAAGTGATATATATTTACAATGGGATATTATTCAGTCATAAAAAAATGACATCTTGCCATTTGCAACAAATGGGTGGATCTGAAGAGTATAATGCTAAGTGAAATAAGTCAGTCAGAGAAAGATGAATACCATATGATTTCAGTCAAAAGGGAATATAAGAAAGAAAACAAATGAACAAGGAAAGAAAGAGACAAACCAAAAACAGACTCTTAACTACAGAGAACAAACTTGTGGTAACCATTGGGGAGGTAGGTGGGGGGATGGGTGAAATAGGTGAAGGTCATTAAGAGTGAATTTTTCATGATGAGCACTGAGTAATGTGTAGAATTTTTGAGACACTATTAAGTACACCTGAAACTAATAGAACAATGTGTTAACTCTACTGGAATTTTTTTAAAAAATAGACTATAATTACAGAAAAAAATAGAAATAATGGCTGAAAACTTCTCAAATTGTGGGAGGGATATGAATATCTACGTTCATGATGCTCAGGGCTCCGCAAAAAGATTGAACCTAAAAATTACACTGAGACACATTATAATCAAATTTTCAAAAGTCCAAAACAAAAAGAAAATTTTGAAAACAGAGAAAAGTGACTTGTCACATACAAGGGAATTCTAAATGGTTATTAAAGGATTTCTCAGCAGAAATCTTATAGATGAATACCATATGATTTCACTCATTTGTGGAATTTAAGAAACAGAACAAATGAATATAGGGAAAGGGAAGGAAAAATAAAATAAGATGAAAATTGAGAGGGAGGCAAACCACAAGAGACACTGAACTCTAGGAAACAAACTGAGGGTTGCTGGAGGGGTGGAGAGGTGGGTGGGGTGAAGGGATAATTGGGTGATGGGCATTAGGAAGGGCACTTGATACAATGAGCATGAGGTGTTATATGCAACTGATGAATCACTAAATTCTACCACTGAAACTAAAAAAAAAAAAAAGAAAAGAAAGAAAGAAAGAAAGAAGAAAGAAAAAAAAGAAAAGAAAAGAAAGAAAGAAAGAAAGAAAGAAAGAAAGAAAGAAAGAAATCTTATATAGTCCAGGAGAAAGTGAGAGGATACTTTCAAAGTCCTGAGAAAAGAAAAAACAAAAAACCAACCACAACAACAACAAAAACTGACAATGAAGAATACAATACATGGTGAAGCTGTCCTTCAGAAATGGAGAGATAAAGACTGTCTTAGAAAAACAAAAGATGAGGGATTTCATGAGCACTAGATCTACCTTACAAGAAATATTAAAGAGAGTTCTTTAAGTTGAAACAAAAGAACACTTTTAAGTAACATAAAAAACATAAGAAAGTGTAAAACTCACTGGTAAAAGAATATGTCAATATTCTGAGTACAATAATACTGTAATGGTGTATAAATCACTTTTGACTCTAGTATAAAAGTTTAAAACAGAAGTATTATAAATAGCTATAGTTACTATAATTTTTGATGGATACAAAATATGAAAAGATGTAAATTTTGACATTAATAACATAAAATGTAGGTGTTAATAGTGTACTTTTTGAATGAGGTAATAGCGTACTTTTTAAAAATTTAAGTTCAATTAATTAACATATAATGCATGATTTGTTTCATAGATGCAGGTCTGTGATTCATCAGTCTTATATAATACCTGGTGCTCATTACAACACATACTCTCCCCAGTGTCCATCACCCAGTTACCCCATCCCTCCACACCCCTCCCCTCCAGCAACCCTTAGTTTGTTTCCTAAAATTAAGAGTCTCTTATGGTTTTTCTCCCTCTTTGGTTTCATCTTGTTTCATTTTTTCCTCTCTTCCCCTATGTTCCTCTGCCTTGTTTCCTAGATTCCACATATCAGTGAAATCATATGATAATTGTCTTTCTCTGATTGACTTATTTCGCTTAACATAATACCTTCTAGTTCCATCCACATCGTTGCAAATGTCAAGATTTCATTTTTTGATGGCTGCATAATATTCCATTATATATATATACATACCACATCTTTATCCGTTCATCTGTCAATGGACATCTGTGCTCTTTCCATAGTTTGGTTATTGTGGACATTGCTGCTATAAACATTGGGGTACAGGTGCCCCTTCGGATCACTCCATTTGTATCTTTGGGGTAAATACCCAGTAGTACAATTGCTGGATCATAAGATAGCTCTATTTTCAACTTTTTGAGGAATCTCCATTCTGTTTTCCAGAGTGGCTGCACCAGCTGGCATTCCCACCAACAGTGTAGAAGTATTCCCCTTTCTTCACATCACGGCCAACATCTGTCATTTCCTGACTTGTTAATTTTAGCCATTCTGATTGGTGTGAGGTGGTATCTCATTGTGGTTTTGATTTGTATTTTCCTGATGACAAGTGATGTGGAGCATTTTTTCATGTGTCTGTTGGCCATTTGGATGTCTTCTTTGGGGAAATGTCTGTTCATGTCTTCTGCCCATTTCTTGATTGGATTATATGTTCTGTGGATGTTGAGTTTGATAAATTCTTTATAGATTTTGGACAGTAGCCCTTTATCTGATATGTAATTTGCAAATATCTTCTCCCATTTTGTTGGTTGTCTTTTGGTTTTGTCTACTGTTTCCTTTGCTATGCAAAGGTTTTTTATCTTGATGAAGTCCCAATAGTTCAATTTTGCCTTTGTTTCCCTTTCCTTTGGAGACATGTCTAGCAAGAAGTTGCTGTGGCCAAGGTTAAAGAGGTTGCTGCCTGTGTTCTCCTCTAAGATTTTGATGGATTCTCACAGTTAGGTCTTTCATCCATTTTGAGTCTATTTTTGTGTATGGTGTAAGAAAATGGTCCAGTTTCATTCTTCTACATGTGGCTGTCCAATTTTCCCAACACCATTTGTTGAAGAGACTGTCTTTTTTCCATGGATATTATTTCCTGCTTTGTTGAAGATGAGTTGACCATAGAGTTGAGGGTCCATTTCTGACTTCTCTGTGTACTTTTTGAAGAGTTTTTGTATGCAACTGAAATTGAGTAACTATCAGTTTAAAATAGACTGTTATAACACATAGTTTTATGTAAGCCTCATGGTAACCATGAAGAACAAATCTCCACTAGCTACCCAAAAGATAAAGACAAAGGAATCAAAACATACCAATGGGGAAAAAAAACAATCACAAAGGAAGACAAAGGAAGAAAGGATCTATAGAACAGTTAGGGAAAAAAATTAAATGGCAAGAGTATGTTTTTACCTGTCAATAATCACTTTAGGAGGAGTTAAGATGGCGGAGGAGTAGGGGACCCCTTTTTCACCCGGTCCCCTGAGTTGAGCTGGATAGGTACCAGACCAGCAGACATCCATAGAATCAGCCTGAGACACAGGAAGATACATCTGGAACTCTACAAATGAACATCTCCAGCGCTGAGTATTGAGGTACGAAGCGGGGACCCGTGAAACCGTGCACAGATATTGGAAGATAAACGGAAGGGGGAGGGAGCCTCCGTGTCCGGTCCCAGGAAGCGGTAGCCACCTGCACGGGGGAGCGGGCGGACCGCGGACCAGCACCCTTGAGACAGCAGACTGAGACCGTGAGCCAGGGGCACACGCTACCAAGCATCTCACGGAACTCCGGAACTCCAGTGTGCTCACTGGAACCAGACTGAGAGCGGGAGCTCCAGGAGCGCGCACAGGGCGGCTGGCGGCTGGCGGGCCACCTGCACAGGGGAGCAGGCGGACTCACAGACGGCACCCAAGAGACAGCAGACTGAGACCGGGAGCTCCGGGAGCGCGCGCGGAGCGGCTGGCGACTGGCGGCTGTTGGGGTTAGAAACACAAAGGACAGAGATGTGCTGGCCCTGGAAGTGAGGGCTGGGACGCCAGGTGTGGGGCGCACAGCCAGGGATGCTGCAGGGTTGAGCAGCACCAACAGAAACAGAGTTAAAGTGGCCAGAACAACAGTGGAGAACGGTCCACGATCCCTCTGTTCTGTGACAGAGGCTGAATTTTGGCCCCTACTGCTCTGACTCTCAGAAGAGGCACAGCAGACCACCAGGGAAAGCCGCCAGAGAACAAAAGCCTGGAAATACCGGTTCACAGCATGCCCATCCCCATCCCCCCTCGCAGGGGACACGGAGACTCTACCCAAACGGGGTTGCCTGAGTACAAGCCGGCAGGCCCCTCCCCCAGAAGGCAGGCTGAAAAATCAAGAAGCCCACAACCCGGGGCGCCTGAGTGGTGCAGTCATTAAGCGCCTGTCTTCAGACTAGGGCGTGAT